>NC_035439.2:131656918-132256918 GCF_002127325.2 Helianthus annuus
ATAATCAAACCCCTTTAGAGATAGACATTAGTTTACATCAGAAATGAGTGAATCCCGGTCTGCTTCATCATGGATGGCGGTAAGATTAAGTCTTTAAGATTAGGCTCCGACTGTTTTTCTGGTTGCTTTCGGGTGGCCGACATGCCACAGCCCGCCATGCCAGAAAGCGACTCTGTGCCCCTGAAACGCCTTTCTAAATCTTCCTCCTCTTATATCTTGTTTATCTTCATGTTCCTCCGCATTCGATCCTCTCCATACGCAAACCTACATACATACAATCGCATCAACGTTCATTTTAACTAAATTCGGCTAACCTTGTAAACTCGTTGTCATCATATACATGCACTTACCGGGTTTATCATCTATTATAGTTATTATTATTTGATTTGTATTTCTTTTGGTTATTCTTATATTATTATTATCCTTTCCCTTGTAATATCTCTGTATAAAGAGATCTGGTTTTCGGTTATTCAATACAAAGAAAATAACATTAACCAATACAATTTTTCATTTCTTTTAAATTCTTTCTCATACCTCGCCGTTGCATACATAATTTCCACCTCCACGTGTACCAATTACGGTCTGCTTTTCCTGTTCATCACCTGCATTCTTTGCTAATTTAACAATTTTATATAATAAAGAGATCTGGTTTTCAGTTATTAGTTATTATCAACACCTGTTGTCCGGTCGGATTGAACGTACACCCGAAAGCTAGGAGATCCAATCCACATTGCATCATTATCGTCATTACCAAGATTAACCGGAGCGGTATTGATTTTTTGCAACACTGGATGATGGTCCGCGATAGATGGTTCTGATGAACCCTTTAGCAATTTGGGAGAAGGGGTGTCGGTTTTATGGTGGAATTGAAAGGGGTTGCGGGAGCCAAACCCCTCATCCAAAAGATGGGACTTGGACATACCGCAGCCCATGGGTACGGACGGTGGAGGAGGATGTTATCGATGAAGGCGACCGAAAGAAAGAGGTAGAGAAATGGGACGAAGACATTGTGTAATTGTATGTATGGTGGTAGATCATCAAGGAACAAGGGATGTAACGAGTATTGCGGACATTCAATTGATGCCTTCTTTTACATTCATATGTTGTTAGATATTACTATACCCTACAAAAAGTAACTTGGGGTGCCATAGAGTAAGTCAAAAGTTGTGTCTCTTTACATCACACCTTTTACTAATACCCTTTGGGGTGCCTTAGAGTAAGTCAAAAGTTGTGTCTCTTTACATCACACCTTTACCATTTCCTTACTAAACATGTAACCCAAACCAACATGTCCCAATATCAAAAGTTGTGTCTCTTTACATCACACCTATTACTAATACCCTTGCCTTAATAAACATGTAACCCAAACCAACATGTCCCGATATACACACCCTTTTCTCTAAGTCAAACTTCAAGAATCATGTCTTTTTTAAGTCAAACAATTTAAATACGTAAAACTTCGCAACCCGTTGCAAATCATATAATATTTTGGTTCAAATCGATTAACCATTGCAACTTTTACTTTTAACAGTAATTGACACCGTTTCAACTAAACCGTTTCAACTTTATACACCGAATCTATTGAAAAGAAAGAAAACTTCAATGTTTGGAAACGATTAATGCCACCGTTTCCACAATTAATACCCAGCCGCCACCTTATAAGTGTTTATATTAATTTACAACAATATTTGATTCAATGTATATACACTACTTTCTAAATTAATTTAAAACCACCCCAATTACTTCTTTGATTATTTGATTATGAACGTGGCAAATGGATATGATCAACATGTTCCAAACCAACATGTCTCAATATACATACCCCTTCAATAATATATTACTTAGGATAACTTAAAAGTTGTGTCTTTTTACATCACACCCTTAACTAATACCTTTGTTTTAATAAACACATAACCCAAACCAACATATCCCAATATACACACCCCTTAAATATTACCTCTCAAACCAACATGTCTCAATATAACACCTCTTGAATAATACATTTGAATTAGTTAACACTTTTAATCTTTGAATTAGTTAACACTTTTAATCTAAAAATAATTGAATAACCTATCAAAATTTCTAAAAAAGTAATTGAATAACCTATCAAAATTTCTAAAAATAAATGAATAACCTTTTCAAAAAAAATTGAATAACCTTTTCAAAATTTCTGTTCTAAAAAGAATTGAATAACCTTTTCAAAATAATTAAATAACCTTTTCAACATTTCTGAATCAACGTGATGTGATGCACCGAAACGGCGGCGGTGTACTAATTAAACTTTACAATTAAATTCATTAAATAACCCTTTAGATAACACATCTTACGTTATGAATTATATATTGGATTTTACATATCTAAGTAATGTAATATGGGGTAGAATATTATCAGTTTCCTACAGAGAGAGAAGATGAAAGTGTACAAACCTCCCCCCAAACGCCGGTTATTATTCAAAAGGGGTGTTTTGAAGGGGCACGACTATTCCTTCACCAGTGGTGTCTCCGTAGCTTTTTCAACCCCATTTATTCTCAACAACCGTTTCATCTTCCCAATATCTTCATTCTCATTTTCCCCATCTTCTTCTTCACGGTGTCAGCCGCTATTCATTCAAGAACATCTATTCACCCTTCAAGGTACATGTTTTTTTGCGTCTGTTGATTTCATGGTTGTAATTTATCGAAGTCGTATACTATGCTGATGCCTAAACATGTAATTTGCGTTGGGTTTTTTTTTTTTTACTTTTGGAGTCGTAAGTGTGATTTTTATCGATAATTCTAATCATTGTGTTAATGTGTTTGTATTATAGATTAATAGATTTGCTGCTTGATTCGTTTTGGTTTGATCATATTTGTATTTAGTCTTTAGGTTTCGTGTTTTTTTTAAGTTAATTGACATGCATTTGGCCACATACAATCAAAAGTGATTTTATACCAGACCTATTAAAATCATTATGTGTAATTTAATATTTTTAAACAATACAACATGATCTATGCGTCCTTTGAAAAAGATTGGGAAATTAAGGGCCTTTACCATGTTTTGTATAATGCGATTTGGATATCTTTTCTTACTTGGATGTTTTTGTTTTTACTTTTTAACTTCCTCCTTTTCGTTGATTTACAATTGGATCTCATTTATTATATTTTGTTTTACGATTATGTTTGCATACAGATGCGTCATTATTTGTCGGTTAAGTTTAATCATCATTAACTCACTTTGCATTACAGGACAGTCAACATGCCATTCGTTGCAATATCAGTGATTAGACCACATGATAATGCAGAGCCCCTTCAAATAAGAGTAATAAGAAAGTGGATACCGTACGGAAATAGCCAAGAGCTTTGCTATCTTTTTGTAGATAGCCATGTAAGCACATATATTTTAATTTACTACTATTAATGCTATTGTTTTCCATACATGTCGAACTGTGTCTTTTTTTTTTAAATTAGGGAGATGCAAACTGTATGTAAATAAACATATATATTAAACTATAAATTTAAGTTAGGCAAGGATTATATTTTTATTTCATGGTATTATTGTAATTGTTGATTGGATCTGTATACTTTATGGTTATGTTATTATTGTCTCTAACGAATCCTTGGATCCATTTGTTATTTCCGAGTACAAATAATGCTAATGATGATCGGATATCAAAAGGGAAAACTGGGTTACTTTTGAACAAATAAAACCATGTTATCATTCATTTAGTTTGGAATGCATTAAGATTAAAATTGAGATAATGAACGTGTCATTGATTATTAACTGTGACCGTACCATTGAACATAAACCTTTTTGTATAGTTTTAAAGTTATGTGATCCAATAATTTGGACAAATAACTTAAGACAATAATCATTGTTTTGCTTATACATACGGATCTTATATTTGTTATTTAAATTTTATATCCAACTCCGCCGCAACGCGCGGTTAGCGTTTCCTCGTTATAATAACAAAAAATAGTAAAACAGAAATAGCATGTTTACGTACAAAGCCACTTATTATCGCTCAATATTTCGGTCTCGTGTTGTCACTGGAAGTAAGTTATAAAAAAAGGATTACCCAAGAAATGAGAATGACGTTCTATTACAATTTACAATTTTACACCATGTTTTTTTAATGAATAATCTTGAGCACTTTAAATTAGGATTATTTGATTTTAATAATACTAACTTTCACCAATTTATATAATCTTAAAACAAAAGGTCGGTGGCTACAGTGCCACCGACAAATTACAATTTTACCCTTCTGTTTAAAATTACAATTTATTCAAGCAAACATTGTCTTCCTTGCCGGACAATTTGCAACCGTCTTCACGCACCGCATGGCATCACAGTCCACACCAACTGTCATACCCACTTCGTCGCTGCTAAGATAATATCCCTAATATGACAGAAATGTCGTTAATAGCTGGAAAAAATAAAAATTGTAGCTGGAAAATCGGAAAAGTGGTCAGAAGCTTACCTTTAAACCCTATCCGACACAAAATGGGTCAAGAAAACCACATGCAATGCTAGATCGGGACTGCAATGATCTTAAAACACCGGAAATACTCTATTACGCAGTCGCCGATGTAAACCCAGATGCAGTTATCATCCATCGTTTAGCTAATATGTTGGGTCCCCGGACGATTGTAAACACGGTGCCCACTAGAGCCGTCACCTCCTGCAAACGATGGTTTCGTCATCATCTCCGTCTGCCTTAGCGGTGAACCACCGTGGAGGTCGTATTTTGCATTTTATGGATTATTTGTTAGTTCGAGAGCAGATAAGGAGACACGGATCTCGATCAGTATTAATACATAATCACGCACCGATCTACTGCCTAGAACCGCATCTTCGCTTGAAAACAGGTGTTTGGCGGTGACAGAGTGGTTATGTGGTGGTTAGGTGGTGGTGTTGGGATTGGGATTGGGATTGGGGTGGTTGTAATGCAGAGGGGAGAGAGAGAATGGGAAGATTAAAATGATAAGCATTTGATTTGATAATATATCTTTTTAATTTGGTATATTAGCTGGATATTATATTAATATATTAAAACTATTAAAACCAAACGATACAATGATACATACATTTTGTATATGGGTTGAGATCCTGTACAAACAGTGCTAATTATAAGAACCGTAAGAACAGATCTGAACCATTGTTAATTTAAATCAAGGGTTGATATTGATTATAAATAAAACTCTTATAATTAAAAATTACTACTAACAAATTAGGGGTAATTTTGTAAAATTGCTAGTCATTTGACCATTTTCTATTAAATACAAATTCCACCAAGGTTTTTTAAACTAAAATAACTTTTATATACTTCATTATTTTTTTAAAAAATATATACCATAAAATCAAGTATTTTTTTATCTTTAATATGAGTACCATATTGCTATACCTTTTTGTATTTATAAAAGTGTTTTTTAAAAAAAGTTAACAAAAGATGTTTTATATTTGTGCTAATAAGGTGCTGATTATGTGTTAATTACAAAATAATACAAACAAACACCAAAAGTAGATATAATCAGCACATCTGGTGTGCTGATAATGGAGAACGATTGAAGATGTTGTGCTAATGTCGTTTATGTTGATAATGGAGAACGATTCGATGACGATGTGCTGATAATGAAGAACGATTAATGATGTTGTGCTAATTATATAGTGTTGTGCTGATTATATTTTTTGTAATTATTTTTAATTAGTTATAAATAAATATGGTCAAAAAGTCTAAATTACCCCTAAACTAATTTTTTATTGATGGACACTTGTCAATTATGTATTGGTTCTTATGGTTCTTACAAACTTAAGTGTTTGTATTTGATCTCATTCCTTTTGTATATAGCACCTTGAAAACAAAACAATGTTTTAGAGCCCATAGGTTTACTGGAAATCACATAATTATATAAATATATTTGTTTCATAATTTAAACTAAAAATGTTTTTTATTTTATTTTGATTAAATGTTTCTTATTTTATTTTGATTAATAGTATTTGAAATTTTACTTTTATTAGTTAATTTGATGACTGTATTTGAATTTTGGTAAATAAATTGATATCTCATAAAGTTTTTTAGTTTAAATGAACTTTTTTAATGGACCGAACAAGCGAGAGATGCCCTTTTCGACATATTTTGAGTGCTTTTTTTTCGTTTGATACGGTAAGTACACCGACATTAATCGAGCTTCTACCCGCATATTTAAACTGATAATTGCATTTAAATTTTGGTAAAAAGAATTGGTATTTCATAATATTTTTGTTTTTTCATTTAAATTATATTTATAATGTTTTTAGGACATATTCTTATAACATGGGTTCCAGATTTAGTAAAGTACTATTATTAGTGCATGGAGTACATAGGTGCTATAGTTTATAACTTACTTTCAAAAGCAACTAAAAATATGGAAAAACAAGAGATGTGTATCAAAACTCTTTCGTTTTTGTTAATTACCACGCAATGTTTTCTATTTGTATTTCGAAGTGAACCGCGTAGATATTGTTTAGGTCATATTATAATTTTATTCTTAAGGTTTTTCTTTTTGGTTGTTATAGCGTGTGCCATTATTATAACGAATCAAATTGAATCCACACGAGCTTCCGTCAAGTCCCCGCCGCAACGCGCGGGTTAAATCCCACTAGTATATTCAAAATCGAATGTTTTTAACAGTACATTAAAAATTGAATGTTTAGTACAAAACTAGAAAAAGCTAAAATAATATATATATGGTTGTTTTAGACTATGGGGTATAGGGCGAGGTTGGGGCGTGGGTTGGAGAGAAACGCCCAAGTCACCACCTCGGGTGGGCTTGGGTTTGGGCGTGGCCCCTTGGGCGGGAGTTTAAGTGTCACACCCCAACCGATGGCGGAAACATCGGGGCGTGGCATTGAGCGAAACAGATTGTCCAGAAGTTTTCATAACAATTATAATTATCAATTACTTAAAACAACATGTCCCATACCATGTCATAAAAGATAGTACAATTATTACAGACAAAATCTAGGCAAATAGTTCTGTTCCGACAACTCAGATTTCATTTGTACTAATTGATAATTATAATTGTTATGGAAACTTCTGGACAATCTGTTTCGCTCAGTGCCACGCCCCGATGTTTCCGCCATCGGTTGGGGTGTGACACTTAAACTCCCGCCCAAGGGGCCACGCCCAAACCCAAGCCCACCCGAGGTGGTGACTTGGGCGTTTCTCTCCAACCCACGCCCCAACCTCTCCCTATACCCCATAGTCTAAAACAACCATATATATATATATATATATATATATATATATATATATATATATATATATATTATTTTAGCTTTTTCTAGTTAGTCAGCATGAATCCTAACACAAAAAATTGTCTCTCACAATCTCAATTTGTATGAATTTGGCCCCCATCGATCATTTTCTAACTGGGTTATAACTAGGGATGAGCATATGATACTTGATACCGGTACCGAATTTTCCGTAACTATTTTTTCGGTACCGAATCGGTACCCACTTTTTGGCGTTTTCGGTACCGGTACGATACCGGTATTTTATTGAATTTTACCCTTAAATACCGGTACCGTACCAAACATTTATGGTACCGGTACCCATATTTGGAGAAATTCGGAATTGGTATTTTCTATACCGAGAAATTCGATACCGGTACCGAGCTCATCCCTAGTTATAACCCAGTTAGGTTTTTTGCTAACGTGGCAGCTTGCGTGACACAAACCTTATTATCGACTGATGTGGTTGCTTATGTGGTACAAACCTAGTTGTTGGATTTTAATAATCCTAACTTTCACCACATTCATCAACAACCACCATCAGCCGCTACCACCAACAGCCGCCACTAATGATGGTGGTGGTGAAAATTAGGATTATTAAGGGGTTGTTTGGCTGAGCTTTTCAAAAGAGCTTATTTGCTTATTTGCTTTCTGAAAAGCAAATAAGTCAATAAGCTGTTTTGAAAAGCTCCATTTTAAAGCTTTTCAAAAGAGCTTATTGACTTATTTGCTTTTCAGAAAAGCAAATAAGCAAATAAGCTGTTTTGAAAAGCTCAGCCAAACAACCCCTAAAATCCAATAACTAGGTTTGTGTTACGTAAGCTGCCATGTCAGCAAAAAACTAACTGGGTTATAACAGTTAAAAAAAGATTAATGTGGGCCAAATTCTTAGAAGTTGAGATTGTCATAGGAAATTTTTTAAGTCGAGATTAATGCTAGCTAATGAGTAAAAGTTAGGATTATTAAAATCTAATAACCTTTAAATTATATTTGCATTTATAGAAGTTAAATAAAAGACGATATGTGTTCAAATTATGTGATTTTATGCTTTTGGGAATAACGTGAATAACGCGATATCATTTTTTCAGATGTGATTTTTATACTTTTGGGAATAACGTGAATAACGCGATATCATTTTTTCAGATGTGATTTTTATGCTTTTGGGAATAATGTGAATAACGTGATATCATTTTTTCAGACGGCATATTATATATATTACACGATTTTGCGTTTAGAAAAGCCAATGTCTCATAATTTACTTTTTTTAGACGGCGAAACTTCTATAAAAATATAGAAAACCGGGCCAACAAGAATTACGAGACATCATGATTTACTTGATTCTTAAAGTTGAAAATTGAAATCATGTAATTTAGGCGAGTATCGTATTTAACTTGTCATTTTTTAGTAATTGCAATATTAGCGAACTGAGTGAAAATGCGATATCTCTCGTAATTCACGTGATAAGCCAAAGGCGGTCCCTAGGTGTTTGGTTTGGCATAACGCTATAATGAAGGATCCTATTTGTCATTTTATGATTAGCTCTTTTTTAGATGTCTGTTTTAACACAAGTTGAAAATCAATGGTTTAATATACGTGTGTTGATTTTATCTTGATCATTTTTCTTTAAATTAAAATAATTTTCTCTTAAAATAAATTAAAATATTATGTTGGTCAAAATGGTTATAGGTGATTTCTTGATAGAAAATGGTTTAATACATAAGAAGGTAGGTAGTACAAACTTATCGACTTCTAAATGTCACAACTACCAACATAGCATGTTTAGCAATATCTTCACATATTATCTTGGTCAAAATAGTTTTTTGAGTAACTTTCTAGAAACAAAAATGTTTGATATATAAGAAGGTAGTCAACATATATCGATTTATAAAGATCATCTACTATCGACAAAGTTTGTTTAACAAAATTGTTTGAACAGGAGTTGAAAAACTTATATAACAACTTTTTATTTGAAAAGATTTAAAACATCAAAGTTTTTTTTAACTGAAATCCCATATCTTTACTCGTTAGCCAATTTAAAGATTTTTGCTCGAATTTTGTATTGTATATTTTGGGAATAATAAAAGTTTGCAGTGTCGCAAACTTTTGATTTTTAAGTATTGGGTTCGTTTAAAACCTCTAATTTTTTTGTCTCTTTTTTGTGGTGATTATTAGGAGTGTCATCTGTTTCCCACCGAGAGTTATAAAACCGAAAAAGTTTAAAAGAAAAGACGGACATGAACTCACAATATTGGGTCCGTATAATGTGCTAGCAGAGCGGGGTATCACAATATTGCATCCGTATAATATTGCGTCCGTTTTGTAATTACTCTTCAGGCGTCTAAGAATGTTTACCCTCTTTCGTTGGGTTTGTGATGCTTTGATAAGATGGTGGTTGCTAAAACTTTGTGGGTTGTCGGTTATTCGGTGGGCGGGGATGACTCGATTGTCATACCAAACTATTTAGAATGTGTGTATGTGTTCATGACATTATGTTGAGACACATAAAGGTTGAGGTAAAACCGATAACACATATAAATCTTTGAATTGGGTTGTTAGAAAGAACCATGGTATTCGATCTGGTTCAATTATTATTTAGGTGTCATGTATCTTTATGTTTTATGAAATAAAAAGGTTTTGCATTTTATATTTCTATGATTTATCCAAAAAAAATGAAAACCCGAGGCATACCCGCACCAAACCCGAACCCAACCCGATCCCGAAAATAGGGTATTATAATACCCGGGTATTAGAAAACCCGACCCGAACCCAGGTATATAGGGTATACATTTTTTATATAAAACCCGGACCCAGACCCGACCCGGGTATTGTCAATACCCGATTTTGTAGAACCCGATCGTACCCGAACCCGGTTCCATACCCGGAACCGGGTATTCAGCAAACCCGATTTGTGCACCACTACTAGTTATGGGTGTCGAAGTGTCGGTTAAACAATGGCAACTTGAAGAGGTTGATCATATCCAAATCAAAGCCCATTTACATTATTTTTGGCCCAATTTTTTAACCTAAATCAAACTATATCTACTGGACGCCATTCACACATGTCGGCAGATATATCGCCGAGATTCACCCTGTCGAAGCTAAATCCATCGCATCTACGAGCTCCCACTCTGTAGTCGTGTCGACCTCCCACTTGCATTCCACGCAACAGGTACTTGTTATCATATTCTCAGAGCATTTGCGATTCAAGTAGGGGATGATATATTTGTGGCTTGTTTGTTTGTTTTAGGGCCTAGGTTTTTTATTACACTTGTGATTTGGTTTATCTTGTTTTCTGTGGTCGTGATGATGGGGTTTTTCTATGTTTTAGGTTTTGTTGTTATCTTTTTGATATGGCTGAGAAAAAATATAAAATTGCCTGCATGAGAGGTGGAAAGTGGGAAACATTCTATTATAATGGTACCATGAGTTACAGCGGATGGCCCGGAACAACACAAATGCCCGAAACAACACAAATTTGTATGACAATTGATACGCCATATGCGATGTTTGTTGACCATATTAGAGAGAAGATGCTTTTCATTCCCGGTCAAGAAATGGATCTACGCTATATCGTTCATCAAGGAGCAAGACGAACGAGAATTATAGGTGCGATCTTAAGGAATGAGAGACACTATCTCTCATTCCTTCAACACGTAACAAGACTCCCACGACATCAGAGTGTCCTAATGACCGCCGATCTATTAACGTATGCTTCTGTTTTCAGCAGGTTTTTTAATACACTTCTATGCATGTGATTTAGTTTATCTTGTTTTCTGTGGTCGCGATGATGGGGTTTTTTTATGTTTTAGGTCTCACAAGTTAAGGATGGATGAAACTGATCCTGTTAACCAAAGGTAATCTAGTTATATATATTAATATTATGCTGGCTGTATTATTAATTAGTTATACTTAAATCAGACAAAGCATAAGAGATGTAAAGGCTGGAAGCATGGAGCAGAAACTTAAAGCACTTCTTCTACAAAATCCATATACACTTGAATTATACGAGGGTGAAGAAGAAACGGGATCCGAGGGTGAAGAAGAAATGGGATCCGAGGGAGGTCAACCGTATGGTTTGTATCAATGGAAAGACCTAAAGAGCATGCTTCATGCCAGCGATGAAGAATTAAACTCTGCTCTTAGACTTGTTTCAGCTGTAGAGGTTAATGGGTGTTGGAGAATTGTTGATGATTTGTGCATTGGTAGAGTGCTATATTCTCTTGTATGGAAAGCAAATGCGCTAAACTGGTCTTTAAGCTCACTTGATGGAGATAGATTTCACCCTTGGGGATGCTCTCCAGCTGTTGCACGCCATTGTCTGGAACTGTATGCTAGTACAACCGATGGGAAGGGTTGGGAATTGGATACCAAACGGGTTTCTTTGGAACTTGCACGATGGGTGTTAAAAAGTAATGGGAATAAAATGGAACTCCGGAAATTTATGGATCATTGGAGTTATGTAGGATTGCCAGTGAATTTGGATATGTTGAAAGAGGAAATTTTGTTAGCAGACCATGGAGATCATGCTTGTGTTTATTTGCTATCAGACCATAAAACTCTTACATCAGGTTTGTTTATTCTTTAATCTGTATATATACGTACATTTTAACATTTTGATATTTGGAATTTTGTACATCCAGTATGTTATCTCTATTTCTCCACTAAATGTTAAATATTGATGCTTGTTATTATTGCTGAAACTTATTAAGATGGAACATAAAGACATATGTATTGATGTATATGATATGTTTAAAGCTGTCGTTAATTATTCTGTTTGCTGTATAAAATCTGTTTAACCTGCTGTTAATGATTCTGTTTGCTGTTAAAGCTGTATTGAACCTGTTTAAGCTGCTGTTAATGATTCTGTTTGCTGTTTAAAGCTGTATTGAACGTGTTTAAGCTGCTGTTAATGATTATGTTTGCTGTTAAAGCTGTATTTAAGCTGTTTAACCTGCTGTTAATGCTGTCTAGAATTTGCTGTATAGTGTTAATCTGTTAAGTGGGAATTTGATTATGTAATTAGCACTTCCTTGTATACCCATTCCATATATCCATGGTAAATAAATCATTTTTTACTTAAAAGAAATATGTTCTTCGATTAATTGTTGTGCAATCACCCTTTGATTAATGCATATTAGTAAAAAAAAAGAGAATTCTGACCCGACCCGAAACCCATTTTGACCCGGACCCGTTCCGACCCGAACCCGTGTCGACCTGAACCAAAACAATCCTTTTTTTAATTGACCCGTTTTGACCCGAACCTGTTTTAACCCGAACCCGTTTTGACCCGAACCGACCCGTTTGCCAGGTCTAGTCATTTTGTTAACACTTTCTCTCCATAAAATTAATGTTTTCATCTCATAACTAATTAGCGTGTTTGTATCTGTTTTAGTGTCCGAAGCCTGCCCTCCCGACCTCCGAAATCCTAGCAGGTAATTCTTCAATTCTCTTATCTAGTCATATTCATTCTTCTTAATCTAGGATCGATCTGTTGTTTTTGAATATTTTCTTATTGCTATGTAATTAATATAAGGGAAGAAATTTGGTTTTATGAGATATTCGCTTCGGTTAATGCTTCCATATGTTTCAGGTGTGATGAAATGGTACTTGCTGAGATTGAACTTTATGCCTTACAAAGGTAATAACGTTGTCTAATTATTCTTAACTTAATGTTGGCTGAATCATAATTTAGTTATATTTAATAATAATAATAATAATACTACTACTACCTGATCAGACTAAGAATAATAGATGAAGATGCTGGAACGTTGGAGCAGAGACTTAAGACACTTCTTCTAGAAAATCCTTACTCACTTGCAGAAGACGCGGGATTTGAGGCTGGTCCGCCATCCCGTTTGTATAAATGGGGTTGCCTAAAGAGCATGCTTTACGTTACTGATGAAGAACTAAAATCTGCTATTAGGCTTGTTGGAGCAGTAGAGATTAATGGGTATTGGAGAATTGTTGATGATTTGTGCTTTCATGCAGTGCTATACCAAATTGTCTCTGGCTACGCGGGTTTCGACCCACTTGATGGAAATGAGATTGTTGAATATCTAGTGGGCTATTGTAGATTCTCTCGAGTTCTTGCACGCCATTGTTTGGAACTTTATGCTAGTACAACAGATGGGAGGGTTTGGGAATTGGATGCCAAACGGGTCCGGGTGGAACTTGCACGATGGCTAACAAAACTGAACGGCAACAGAATGGAAATCAACAATTTTATGGATATGTGGGGTCATATAGCAATGTTAGAAAGGCCAGTGAGTTTGGATATCCTGGAAGGGGTAATTCTGGTAAAACAAGATGGAGATCAGTCTTGGGTTTATTTGCCATCAGGTTTTATTTATCTTTAATTTGTTTTCCTAACATTTTCTTAATATTCATATCTATAGTAAACGTGGCAAATGACATGTCATTTTAGTTAATTTTGATTTACCTCTTTTCACTAATCAGTGTGTATGTTCTAGTGTAGGTGACGCTAGATAGAAGAACTCAACCTGCTGCAGATGCTGATGCTGCTGCTGAGCTGAGCAAGTTGGTTTTGTGACTTTCAAGAATTAACAACTTTTGTTTCTCTCTCTCATGTTTGATGTTTTGTATGTGTTTTTATCACATAACAATGTTTGATGTTTAAACTTGAAACCCCAAGGTATACAATACTTAAAAATCAAAAGTTTGCGACACTGCAAACTTTTATCGACATGCAAACTGCAAACTTTTATTATTCCCAAAATATACAATACTTAAAAATCAAAAGTTTGCGACACTGCAAACTTTTATTATTCCCAAAATATACAATACAAAATTCGAGCAAAAATCTTTAAATTGGCTAACGAGTAAAGATATGGGATTTCAGTTAAATAAAATAGTTCTAATTGCAACCATGGTTTTCAAACTCGGATCGACCGGTCCGGGAGCCAGAAATACCGAAAGTCCGGCTCTTTTATGGATGTAATGGCGAAGGTAACTTGAGTTATTCCACCATTATTGCTTGAATATAAGGGGTTTTTTTTTTTTTTTTTTTTTTTTTTTTTTTTTTCTAATTTAACATTCAAATAAGAATTTTTTTGTAGAAAAAAAATAATCCTGAACCATATGTAAAATTCCGCCATTATCGCTTAACGTGTTTTTGAAATTAAAATTCAGTCAAATATTATAATAAATAATGTATTAATCACACGTTTTTTGAAATTAAAATTCAGTCAAATATTATAATAAATAATGTATTAATCACACGTTTTTTGAAATTAAAATTCAGTCAAATATTATAATAAATAATGTATTAATCACACGTTTGATATAAGTTACACAAATTTGAAAATTAGATCATTATCTTTGATAATTTCATTGTTTAGGTATTTTATTATAGAAAATTTTAATGCCCTCGCCATGAGTAATCGGCATTATAGGGGCGTGAAGTGCCTTGATAAAGCCCCCAACACCACCCCTGTGAGAGTTATAAGGGCATGAAGAGGAGAAACATTTCAAGTATAATGCCCAATGAGAAGAAAAAATTGAAAAGTAATGACTAAATGAACATTAAAAAGCGTTAACCATTACATATTTTTTGAAGGGGCGTTATAATGCTTGACGTGGAGGAAAATGTCCCTTAGAGGACATTAACCATTATGGATGACCTTAAAAACAAAAACAATGTCGAATCCTATTAAATTGTGAAGGTTTTCTCCTTTAAGTGACGAGGGTTCAAGTTTCATTGAAGACGAGTGTTATAGATTTAGTAGTAGATGTGGTAGTTGTGTTTGTCTTGTTCAAAAAACTTAATCAAATTAAAAGAAACTAGCTGCTATTAGTGAAAGATTGCCCTCCTAAACGATCAATCAAGTCGAGCAAGATTGCCCTCCTAAAAGATCAAATCGAGTCGAGCTTAAATGAGCTTGAGACCACGTTTCACACATCAAGCTTGATCTGGCTTGCGTGCCTAAACATGCTTAGAAGAGTAGAGCTCGAGCTCCCTTAAGTTAAAGAAGCTAAAACGTGTTTGGCTCAAGCTTAGAGAAACTCAGATTCGGCTCAGCTCAGTTACATTCCTGATATCAACGATATCAAGTTTAATGTTTGATAAATACATATTTGTACATATTTAAGAGTAACGAATTAAACGAATCGATGGCACCAGAGAGTTCATCAAAGGCATTTTCCATAGTTTTGACAAGTTCAATTAACCTGTTCCGTGTCTATTATCTCGTAGCCAAACACGCACTATTCATAATTTCCCATAATATTTTCTGATACAAAAATAAATGAAAAAAATGCCAAAATAAAAGGTGTCGAACAATTTGAAGCAATGCCAATTCGTTATGTTACTAATTATATTAACCAAAACATTATGGGTCCGATCCAATTACTCACAATCTCCATACTTAATCCTATTTACAAAACACGCATATATGGGTCGGATCCATATAGCCATAAACCATTTCTATCAATGTTGTATCACTTGTGATATTAGGTTTAGTAGAAACGACAACTCAATGCCACCATTTTCGCCCTTCTCAACGCCACCACGACCCTTTCTCGTATTCATTTCATCAACCGCCATCGTAATTTCTTCTACCAAGTCAACAATAACTCCATCTACACCCATTAAACGTTGAACATGCACAGTTTCTGGGTAATTACTGTTCCATAGAAAAACACACAAATTTAGCATACTGGCTCATACAACGAGTTCAAATGAGAATCATTAAATAATTATAAATCTAGATAAATTAACAAGTTTAGTCGCGACATGTACTTACTTCAATTTGCCATATGTGAGAAGCGAGAGATTCGCCTCTTTAATCTCTCTTGCCGCCGATGGATTTCTAAAAACACCCTTAACTTCTGACACGATTCCATCCAATCCGCCTTCTAACGCCAACCTTTTAGCTTCCTCCAATGAATTCCTTCTTACATCATTGTATAACTCGGTTCCTCCATTTGTCAAGAAGTATACCTATGTTTTGGTTTCAACCCGATCAGTTAAATCGAGTTAATAAACCCTAAACCCTAAACCCTTAACCCTAAAAAATCATCGTAATATATACTTACCGGGTATCTTTGTTGTAGCTTCTTTATAAGTAAAGCCGCATCGGGTTGAAAACTTGAAAATATTATAGATCTCTCTTTAGCATGCTCATTAACCACCTACAAATAATAAGCGACGAATCAGCGACACATTTAAACTTATCACCAACTTAGCGATTGAATTACAAATTCCGGTCGCTAATACACATTTTTTTTAACATATATACCTTCAAGATGACTTGAAGAACATGAATGAGATGATCTTGTTTATAATCAACATTATCATCGAACTTCAACTCTACATTAAATCCAACTTTAGGGTTTACTTTCTCAAATGCTTCTTGCAAACTACACAACTGATCATCCGATTCGACATCCCACCCGACGACATTTCCATTCACTTTCCTGACCAAAGTTTTACCGACACTTCCGGCCTCCCTTTGCGGACCGTAGCTAAAGACCTCGTCACATGTCAAATCAGTCACTCTATTTTCATATATAGCGCCCTGAGAAACAATTAGGGTTTTAGGTCAGTAATTAGTGCAAAAACACATGATTTGGATAACTAACTATTGAGACTTAACATGCAAAATACACTTAACGTAGAAGGGAATTTTTTATTTATTTATTTTTTTAATTTTTTCCCTACTATTTAAGATTAAGAAGGATGTTTAATTGTAAAATGTAAATAAAAAAATTCTGATTTTACAGTAGTATAGTAATTATTGTAAGAAAATTTACGAAATTACATAATTACACTAGTAATGTAAAATTATATTTTTTTAAATTCTGAGACTAAAAAACGTGCTTAATAAAGATGAGAAAAAAGATTTAAAAAAAAGTTCCTCCTTCATTTCTTACGTTAAGGGTATATTTTATTTTATTTTTTAAATAATTATTTTGTAATGTATTTTATATATTTTTTTTCAAATATTATATTTTAGAAGCCTATTTTTTTTCGTCCTGGATTTTCGGGATTCTTGGGGATGGATGTAAAAGCAACTTACATGTTCTTGATGAAGAATAAAGTCATCGTGAAAAATAATTGGTACATCATCTTTAGTAACCTGCAAAAATTAGTCAGTTTTCAAGTTAAAATTTAAGAAACAATTAAGCTTAAAATTACGGTATGATGAATTTGAATTTAGCAATACCTGAACGTCAAACTCGATATAATCAACCGAATGATTCGCAGCCTTATTAAACGAAAGAATCGAATTCTCCTTAAACGCCTTCATTCTCCGATCAGTAGACTGCAACATATTCATCCCGTGTCCTCTGTGACCGATCACTACAAATTTCGGCGAATGCTCGACCTCTGTTTCATCACAAAAAAAAAAAAAAACAAAACGTCAAATCTTTATATACACACTGTCAAAACCATTATTTTCAAATAATAAGATTAACATTCATGCCAGAAACCATTATTTTGAAATAATAAGATTAAGATTCATACCGGAAACAATTGGTTTGGAGTAGAGTGAGAATGATGTGGTATGGGGATTTGGGACGTCGGAAACGTGAACAGCTTTGGTGGCCATTGGAAGAAGAAGATGAATGTGGTTGAATGAAGTGTGAAGTGGAAGATGTGAAGATATTGGGGAGATTAGGGTTTGGGGGGTGATTATAAGTAATGGTGGTGAATAAACATGACGAAGAGGATGATACAGAGATGGAATCTTCTCTGGGCATATTCTTTTTTTGTTAAGAAACTTCCCGCTTTCGTTAGGAGTTTATGCTTTGTGCTTTGGATATTCGGTTTTGCAATAAAACGTGTCTTTTTTTACAAGTTTTCTTTTATCTAATCTATATTCTATCCACCTAATATTCTGTTTGTAATTTATTTTGGTTTCATTATTCTCACAATATCTTATTTTTACATCTATTTTCACTTTATTTCTCTTTATATATTTAGACACTAGATTATTAGACCCGTATACTACACTGGTTTAAAGATATAAATTTATTTATATTTTATTTTATATTCTCTTCAAGATTTTACATAAGTGAATTTCTTTTACCATAGATGACGTAACAGTTGGTCATGTGTAAAAACCGATTCATTTAGAAACAAACCAACTTTACATAGAAATTGTCCTATACTTTTATTTATCGTCATTGGCAAAACATAGGGCGAGAGGAAACTGTCTTCTTTTCAATTTAAATGGAAACCTTCTATTTGGCAGTATTAAACGAAATTTAGTAGGGATAAACGTTTAAGTGCCAGTATTACTTCCGGTAATATGAGTGCCTCAATAACCTGATCACCCAGTGATAGGACATGTAGTCGAATTCCGTTACATAAATCATTCTTTCGATCAATATTTATTGATAACATCACTGGAATACTGACCTTTGGTAATTATCAATGGTTTGGCAAACCTATCCATTTAGGACATCCAATGAGTGTCCATGGCTTTATAGTCTAGTGGCATCTTGGGGTGAGATAAGACTTTGGGACCACTAGGTCCTGGGTTCGATTCCCACAATGGGGGTTTTTCCCATATTTACTGGGTTTCCTCCTGAATTGGTGTATAGGCATTATGCCTAGTGGAGATGGATATGATCGGGTGGTTCCGCTGGTGGCACGATGATACTCCAGTGGTCCGTCAGTGATCCAAATTTGTCGTTAAAAAAAAAAGGACATCCAATGAGTATAGAGTTGCATTAAAGAGTATAGACTTGCATCAAAATTATTATGAAGATATATTCTATCCTTAAACCCATTTATTGCACGGGTCTAATAACATTATAAGTGTTTTCAACGCATGGAAGTAAATCGATTTTCAAATATTTGATTAACCTATTATTTATCATTTTTATTATTATAATATAAAATAATAATTTATTTAATAGATATTTTAAACATATAGGTAAAATCTATATCTATACTATATAATAAAAGAAATCTGTTTTGGGACACTTGTCATTCTCTCATTTAATTGATTAAAATTATTAATAATAATAATATTTAATCTAAATTAATACAAATTCTTATTATTAATAATATTTAATCAAATCTAAAATCTAATCTAATACAAATTTTTATTATCAATAATATTTAATCAAATCTAATAAGAATTGATTGATTGGTCCAAACCGTTTCCACCGCCAATATCTTTCAATCATATATTCAACTTCTTTCAATATATATATATATGATAAGGTTATTAGATTCTTACTCTACATCTTTTTATGTACAATTTTCATGTTTTTAGCAACTGATTCTATTGTAGACAGTAATATAAATCAAAAAGTCACAACTCACGACCCTTTAATTGTCTGCAACCGCAATGTGAATTTACGAACCATCACATCGGTACATTTTGTGATTTTGTAGTGCGAAATATGTGGATTATTGTTAGGTTTAAATTGGAGGAATTAGTGATTGTTTTGTGTGGATCGTTGTTTTGAATGCTGATGAGTTTTGATTTTTTTTTTATTTTGTGCAACTATGAGTTTTTTATTTGTGTGTGGGGGTTTTTAAAAATATAATTTTTTTTATTATTTGGTAAACAATATTACATTTATTCAACCCGTGTAATACAATGGTTTTAAAGATATATAATTTTTTTACTATTTGGTATATAATATTACATTTATTCAACCCGTACAATATATATGGTTCTTATAGATATAACTTATTTTATTATTTAATATATAAAATTACATTTCTTCAACCCGTGCAATAAAGGAGGCTTTTAAAAAGATAGTGTCTTATTATTTGGTATATAAAATTCATTTATTTAACCCGTGTAATACACGAGGTTATAACCTAGTATCCCTTTAAAGAAAAAGAAGGTGTTGTCACATGGACATTATTTGAAATTGTTTATTATAAGTAGATTTGTTATTAATAACTAACTATATATTTTAGATAAGTCAAAAGTAAATAATCATTATCTAAGTAGACAATAAAATATTTATTAGTATTAAGTTGTTTAGGAATTTTTTATTGTTTTGTATTAATTAATTAATTAATTATAATAATAATATTAGTGAATTGAACGAGAGAATGTCATATGACATTAAGTAGGCTCTTGTTTTAGTATGAGAATGTCATGTGGCATTAAGTATATTTTTTATTAGTATTAGATATGTAGAGAGTGATAAAGAAGAGGGGCGTGTGAATATTAACTCTATTTTTTATAATTTAACGAAGATCACGTGTGTTTCACGCGTTTAATTTTGTTAATTTATTATCTTTTTTTAAATAATATTATTTATAATTTTTTAAGAACTATTAACTTATATTTTGAGATTAATAGGGCGTCTGCGTGATACGACAGGAAACACAAACACTACAAGGATGTGCATGATTTGATTGGTTCGGTTCCTCAACCAAACCTGAAACCGAAGTAATCGATTAGTCTATTTTATTAACTAGTCTGTTTTTAGTTAATCAGTTTGGTTTATTATGTTAGATTGACGATTTTTTGTTCTTTTCATTTAATTTCGTTTAATAACCAAAACCAAACTTGTGCTAAAACTTTTATTTAGAAATAAATGAAACTGAGGTATAAATACGTAAAATAGATATATAAATAAACAAATGAAATGAAAGTATAAATATATTAAACTGAGGTATAACATATGAAATACATGAACTGGAGATATAAAAGCTATAAATATAGAAATATGAATTGTTCGGTTTGGATAGGTTAATTTTGGTTAAACATGGGTAAAAAAATAATTGGTTCTTGGTTAATTAGGTTTTTAGTTAATCGGTTTCAGTTAATTTAGTTTTTGGTTTATTTCGTTTCGGTTCGGTTTTTGTTAACGATTCAGTTATAGCTTAACATAGACACTCTTAATCACGTAATATATCAACTTTTTTAATTAAAACACACACACACATATATATACACACACACACATATATATATATATATATATATATATATATATTAACGTACGTAAAAATTATGGTCGTTTAAAAAACGTAGGGATAGTTAGTTTTTTTTGTAAGGGGGATATAGTGCAACTACTAACTAATTATCCATAATTTGGGTAAAGATGAAGAACTAAATTGTAACTAATATGAGGGATTAAAGTGAAATTAGTGTTTGAAACCTAAATACTCATATTAAAGATAAAAACGCTCATTAGTGCTGTGTAACTTTTTTTTACAAAAAATACGTATAAAAATTATTGACATTTAAAAAAAATGGGGAAACTTGCATGTGACCAATGGCGAAGCTTGAGATTTCCGACCGGGGGTCGAAAACGTATATACCTAAAAAAATTATAAAACCGGGGGTTCGAAAACGTATATACCTAAAAAATTCTATATTCGAAAACTACATACCAAACACTAATGAGTGAAAAGTTCGAAGGATCGGGCGCCCCCCGGCCCCTTCTATTCTGCGCCCCTGCATGTGACTTGCATAAGGGTTTCTGAATTTAATATACACTGAATTTACCTTTATACCCGTAATCCAATAAATCAATCAATAAATTTAAAATAAATATCACAAAATTGTTAATCCTTTTATTTCATCACTTAGTTATTCTAATCTTAATTTTTACATCACTTCTTAAAATTTTTTTAAGAAAAACACACTGCCTAACCCCACCCTATGTAATGATTATATTTTCATGTATTATAGTTGTCAAGAACAAAAATTTATATAAATATTAGAATGTTAAGAAAAAATTGTTTCGAAACTCAACGGATATTTTTTAACAAACTAACGGGTATATCCAATACCAGTGGGTATGTCCCATAATCTACAAGACACGTATTTAAGTATTTAACCGGATATGAAACACACTTTTACAATATGATATGAAACTATAATCATGAATACCCATCCTAGAAAAGTCCACTTACCATCCTATTCATCAATCTTATCTTTGATATGTTTTTCTTTTAGCTTCTTTGTTAGTTATGACACGAGTTTGAATTTGTATTAAAAAAGACCTTGACGACGAAGAAAAGAAATAGATAACACATGGGGCAAAACCATAACCTTAAATTGTGAGACATTTTATGTCCTATAAACATGTAGTCGTCAATTTTGTCAAGCTATACTTTCACACGAGTCAATAATATAAAAATTCAGATTTAAAATGCTTTCTAGATACCTTTGTCGTGGACACACCAGCACACCGTCACATTTCATACGCGTTTGTTGAAAACTGACTTTTGACAACTTCATTATATTATTTTAAGACATAATTTTTCGTCAAAAATATTATCCATACCATGATTCAACATTAGTGGACGATTGGATTTATGCATTTAACAAGTTGTGTCGGGCTATTTTAAGTTACAAGATTGCGGCGGCACGCGGCGGGTGGAAACGTATAGTAAGACAACAAACAATTCGCAAAACGCGATGTGTAAAAGCCAATTACAAAAATAGTGTAAAACACAATGCGTAAAAGACAATTATAAAAAAATGTAAAATACAATACGTAAAATACAATTACAAAAAAATATAAAACACAATTCATTGACATTTGCAAAAGCAAGAGTAGTAGTCTATGGCTTACAGTTGCAATTTTTTAATGTTGAGCGGGTGTAAAAATGGAGTAATAGTGCAAGAGGTAAAAATGCAAAGTCTAAAACTTTAGGGAAAATAGAAGTAGTAGGATAAAAAATGGAAAGTATAAAAGTAGAGGAGTGGTGGCAAAAATGTGTAAATTTTTTTTTTTTTTTTTGGGGGGGGGGGGTGGCGGAAAAGCGTTGGGGATGGGTAAAAAAAGGCAAAGTGAAGTAGAGTGGCGGTGGCGGAAATGTGTAAAAGATGAGGGGGTGGTGATGGAAATGTAAAAGTAATGATATGGTGACGTAAGTGTGTAAAAGCTGAGGGGGTGATGACGAAAAAGTAAAGTAGAGGGATGGTTATGGCAAACTTTGAAAGATTGGTTGTGACAATGTCCGAAAGTTGGAGTGTTGGTGTAAAAACCACCGACTTTCTCTTTTAAGATTGTATTAATATTTGATAATGTTATAAAAGCATGTCTTTTTACGTTTATATAAAAGTGTAGATTTCAACCTTTATGTTTAGAAATTATACAAGCTATCTTTTACGTTTCATGTTTTATCCTTTAAGGTAAACCCCGTTTGGTTTTAGAGTTAAATCATGACATGTAACTTTCATGTGAGAGTAATTTGTTACTTTCACCCAGTGGCGTCTCTGTGAATTTATGTACCCTGGTCAAGCTCGAAAAAAATGTGCCCTTATGCCTTCATGATAAACAATGCAATTGCGAAAAATGACAAAATCATAGTATTCCATAAACAATGCAATTACGAAAAAAATAGAAAATCATGTTATTCGAATAATTAATAAATACTCAATTAACATTTAACACTAAGCCTTACTATATCTAAAATGAACGAATGATGAAAACTATCTTTTATAAATAACATCATTGTGCTTATTAAAGATTCAATACTTAACAATAACTATTAACACTAAACCTTCTATTCTGATGTTCATGTTCGATACAATCAACCCTATTAAAGATTCATTACTTAATACAATTAAAGAATCATTACTCAATCAATACTCGATACTTTTAAAGAATCAATACTCAATACAATCAACAATAATTAATCACTGACCTGTCCGATCGATGTTCGGAATCAACTTACACTACTTTGACCAAATTTTGTGTTCATATTATTGCATACAGTAGTTGTAATTACCCTAATTACCCTTTTTTTTTTTCCTACACTAGTTGTATGAATAAACTCTATATCCAACTATAGTGGACACTATTGATCAAAATAACTGAGAACTTGTTTCTTACTTGAGTTTAAAATTGGTGCATTCAAGTGTTGTTAGGTGTTTGTTGATTTTGCTATATAAATATATATCATCATCATGTTGTTATCACGCACAGTAGAAAAGATTTGACACTTACATACATCCGAAAATATTCCGAATGCAACATTATATAGGTGTTCTGCTTGTTTTTTCATGTCTATATTTCTCTCCCCACATTTTGGCCTCTGCTATGGCCTTTGCTCTTTCTTCCTTATCATCTTTAAACATAAAATCTGAATTATTATCTGAATCTGAATCTGAATCTTGATTCTGATTGGAACCCGCATGCGGATCAGATAAAGATGCAACTCGATCCAATCTATCAACAACTTCACTCATGTCTGGACGCTTCTCAAAATCATCATTCATACACATCAACGCCACTTGTACAATCTTTTTCAGCGGTCTATGCATGAACTCCCCTTTCATTTTTGGGTCCGCTAGCTTCACGTATCTCCTCTTGTCTATCAACATTGGTTCCGCCTAAACATAACATTAGCAAGTTAAAACAATGTTGGATAATTAAAAGTGATTATATAACTATACATTGTACTATACAGCCGTTTTACTATACAACTATGTATAGTACAACGTCTGTATAAGATAGTGTTTGGATGTGCTTTTGTCGTTTGAAGTTATAATACTCAAAGACTGAAGTTGTTTATTCAAACATTAAAAACTAATTATTACGTTTATAAATCATTAATAATAACATACCCATTCGATAAGATATTGCCCTCCTTCCGTAGTTTTATCGAACGCCTGTCGTCCTGTCACAAGTTCTAAAAGAACCACCCCAAAACTGTATGTATCGGATTTTATGGTCAAGTGACCCGTGTACCCATACTCAGGTGCACAATACCCCATTGTACCCATTACCCGAGTTGACACATAAGATTTATTGCCTAGTGGCCCGAACTTAGCCAAACCCAAATCAGAAATCTTCGGGTGGTACCCATCATCCAATAAGATGTTGGCTGATTTCATGTCTCTATAGATAATAGGAGGTTCGCGATGATGGTGCAGGTGGTTGAGCCCCCTAGCGGTTCCTAATGCTATTTTTATCCGTGTATTCCAATCAAGCGGCTTCATATATGGCTTAGGATCTGCACAATAATCATATTAGTGAAAATGATATTGTTTCTATGATAAAACTGAAAATGGCTGAATGAACAGGTCGGTTTGGTTGACCCACAAACACTTTTCCGGTTTTAAAACTTGTCATATTAAAATATTCGTTAAATATGATTACAAAACCATATTATGATATTACTCCCTCAATCTCAAAATCGAAAACACAATTCATGATATGTGCAATTAATGCAAATTTTAGTTAGTAAAATGACAATGTTACCGTTATAAGATAAGATTGAGTTGTAAATATGTATAAGGTAATCAAGGGGAAAACGGGAAAATTAGTAAATAGCTATTTATTTTTTAAGGTGACAATTATTTGGGACAAATTAAGGTAGGAGTAAAGTACACAGATTACATATAGTCATCTGGTTTTTCAAAATTTTGGATTTACTCCTTAACTTTCCAAAAGTACACGAATGATTCCGGTGATTTACACTTTTTAACGCATTTAATCCCCAACTTTTGTCAAAAGTACATAGATGGTCCTTGTGGTTTGCACTTTGTAACACATTTAGTCCCTAACTTGGACTTCCTGAAACCTTTAGATTCGTTGGTTGGGGACTAAAGCGTTACAAAGTGTAAACCACAGGGACTTACATGTACTTTTAGAAAGCTGGGGCCCAAATCCAAAATTTTGAAAAACCACAAGGACTATCTGTGTACTTTAGTCCTAAAGTAGCAATGTGCCAAATAATTTTGGGATGGAGGGTGTACTACAAGCTGGCCTGACACCCCTGGACCAGCGCATGCAGGAGCCTCGTGTACCAGGCTTGTTCTATTCTTTTAGCTAAAATATTGATTTTAACCTATTTGACCCGTTTGAGATTAAACATAATCCATATTGACAAATTAAGTATATTAGTTGAAATAACCACTTATAGAAATAACTACAGGAAACATGTTACCATGTAGGTGTTCTTCCAAGGATCCTAAAGGCATGAACTCATAAACAAGTAGCAGTTCTTCGTTCTCAGAGCAATATCCGATCAAATTAACGATATTTGGATGACACACAAGCGAAAGCATTGTGATTTCAACTAAAAATTCCTTATGCCCTTGCAGACCATCTCGGTTTAGCTTTTTAACAGCCACAACCTGCCCATTATATTACTACATTAAAAGTTTAAAAACATACCTTGCAATGAATGAGTTGAAGATTAAAAGATAGAGAAAGTTATATACTTGTTTCGGGTTTTCTAGCTTTCCTTTATATACTTCCCCAAACCCGCCTTCCCCAATATAACGGTCACTTTTGAAATTATCAGTGGCTTTTACAAGCTCTTGGTAACTGAATTTCCTTTGTTTAGTATTTGCAGGAACATCAAGGTCTTGTTGTGTTCTTGATTCCTGCTCCTTTGGTTTTGTTTGTGAATCTTCGTTATCGATCTTTGGAACTGCTTCTCACAACATGGAATTCAGCATTAGAACATGTGTTGTAAGAAGCAAATTTTTGGTCAAATATTTCTAAGGAATTTGTACAAATTTCCCAACTAACATATTTCCTAGGTCACATTGTACTTGTGAGCATCAAATCTATGCTTGGTCTTAGAAAGGGTGAGGCGCACCTAGGTGATAGGGTCTAAATCTGAGGCACAATTTATTTAAAAAGTGTAAAACCATAACGCTTTTCATACGCGAGGCACCATTTTTTATATAATTTTTTTATTTACTTTCATAGGTTTATAGGATCGGTTACCCAAAATCTAGACATAAATAAGCACTATATGTGGTTTAATATGTAAATAACCTATATGCACAGCCTAAAAAGCTATATGCACAACATCCTTATGCACAAAACTTTCCCCATACAAAAGGGCGCCTCATGCCGATTTTCTGTGCCCTTTTTGCGCCTCAAGTGTACTTGCTGTACACCCTCGCCTTTTGTAGTCTGAAGCGTAAGCCTATGCGCCTGAGGTCCCCTTGCGCCTAGGCACGCTTTTCTAAACCAATAGTTTATGTTGGTGACTGTTATCAGTTAAGATTGATGTGATATCTAGACACTAGCCCTCATCCCGGTTGTATTACAAGTACATTATGGGTGATTAAAATGGCTATACGACCCATATGAGAGGGTGTTTCGCCCACATTATATGGGTCGTTTTACAAGGCCATTATGGATTATATGGGCTGTATGAGATGGTTAAGATGGCTATACGACATGCATGAGATGGTGCTTCCCCCACATCATACGTGCCATATAAAAGTACCATCCGACAAAAAAATGACTGACGAGACAATTCATAACCCATGAGGCGTATATCAACTTTTTTCGGCCACTAATACAGCCCGTATTGATTAACATGTACCTTGGTGTACACAAAAATCGATGGTGTACCGATAACAACACCCTTTTATGTTAGTTCATAGTTCATACTACATTCAAGCTCAAACTATTTAACTAACAAATTCATTCATACATGCTTCCATGTGACTTCTAATCCTAGATGTTGATCACCACGATGATTACATCAGTTTCTTAAATGCTTCATTTGTAATTCTCGAAAGCTAAACGAATGAACCAACATGAATGGTTTGAAAACATAAATCGAAAAATTGAGACGAAGAAGAAAGACATACACATGTAAATAGATATATATTGTGTCGAGACCTGTAGGATCGGGTTGCTTCAAGCTCGGTTGTTCCTCGGATACAACATTGTTGTCGGGGCTAACTTTCCGACGACCAGGAAAACAGAAACATGATAATCCTCCCATCTTCTCCAACCTATTATCAATGATCGTCTTCGACCCCCATTTTTTTAAATTCATTTTCAATCCCTACATCGACCCACCAACGCAACATAGTGTTCGTTCTTAGGTGGTTTGTCGATGAAATTGCTCGTAAAGTTTTTGAAATTCGAAGAAATGAAGAACAAACAGGGGATCAATTTGAACGATCATGTTTTTACCGGCAAAGAATCTTGTCTGTTGGGAACATATTTTCACTCTGCCCCCTCAATTTAGATTTAAGGGTTCGGGTTATTTTGGTTATTTGAATCGGTTTGTTTGGGTTAAAGGTTTTTTTAGAGCGAATTTGAATTCAAATTCGTTTCGAATTGTAGTTCATGCGACCGGGCTAAGGGTGTAGGGAGTGGTTAGACACTTTGAATAGGTAAACTCCCAAATCACCGAATCAAACAGTGCCATGTCATTTTACCTATTTTGTTTACCTATTGCTCATAAACGTTGGCGGTGGTTAGACACTTTAGAATAGATAAACTATTTTTTTTTTTTAAAAAAATATGTGATTGGTTGAGAAGGCATGGACCCCACCACACACACACTCTCTCTCTCTCCCATTCCCTCCCTCTCACCGAATCGGTGAGCACTCACCGAAACAAACCCTCAATTCGGTAAAGGATATCGGTAAACAATGTTGGCATTGGAGTTGGGATCGGTACCGCATGGGTTTACCGACCCACTCCGTATACCCTAATTCGAAGAATAACGTAATTTCGTAACTTGATTATAGTTGATTTTATGTATATATATATAAAAAATATATATACCGAGTAACGATGTCGTGACGACATGAACTGATATCAACTAAACAACATAGGTACCGGTATTAGTATTAATTTTTATAGTTTTCAAATCAATGTAAAAGATATATGATATTCTTTTAGATATATCACGACTTTCTTTTTTTGGGTTACATGTGATAACTTTTGTGTAATTAAATCATTATAAATAACTTTCTTTTTTATATTTTGTAATACACATAATTTTTACCAAATCGATAGTGCCTGAACAACATATGTATTAGTACTGGTATTTATTTTTTATGGCTTATGGTTTCGATGCGAGTGAGTTTCGATTTTTTTTTTTTACTACTGATACTGAAGTGGTGCCATACCGCAATATAATATTGTAACTCACAATTTTAGTGGATTATTTTTTTTTATGTTTTGTGCGTATACCAAATTCCAATTGTATCGCACTGGAGAGTTCTATTAGTTAGACTAGTTAGCAAAGATAATTCATATAGACATACACAATATTTTTTAACTTCCGTAATCAAATCATTTGTCCTATCGGTTCGTATCAGTTTCAAAAAACATACGACATCATATATAACGCTATGTGTGTTTGCTGTATCGGTTTCAAAAAACATACGACGTCATATATAACACTACTAGGTTAGAACCCCGTGTATTACACGGGTTGAATAAATGTAATTTTATATATTAAGGGCATGTTTGGCTAAGCTTATTAGAGTTAAAAAGGACTTTTGGGAAAAATGACTTTTTAAAAATAGTGTTTGAATTAGCTTATGGGGTGGGAAAAGTCAATAAATCAATAAGTTATTTTTTAAAAAGTGTTTGGCTTAGCTTATTGATTTAAAATGACTAAAATGGACATTCTTTCATAAGGGGGTGTTAAAAAATAAGGGGTATATTGGTAATTTGTTGTTTGAAAAGCTATAAGCTGATCAAGAAGTCACAATCTCTTAACTTTTCAAAAACTTCTTTTCCTTCATATCAGAAAGTCATTTTAAAAAACACTTTTCAATTTGTCAGACACTATAAACTCCTTATTGACTTTTTGATAAGTCAATAAGCCAATAAGTTAGTTTGAAAAGCTTAGCCAAACATGCACTAAATAATAAAAAAAAGTTATATATTTGAGAAACCCGTGTATTGTAACGGTTGAGTTAATTTAATTCTATATATTAAATAATGAAAAAGTTACATTTTTAAGAACATCATGTGTTATACGGGTTAAGCACATGTAATTTATATACCAAACAATAAAAAGTTATATCTTTATAAACCCTATGTATTATATGGATTGAATAAATCTAATTTTATACACTACATAATAAAAATTTATATTTTTTAAAAACCTCGTGTATTACACGAGTTGCATAAATGTAATTTTGTGTAGTAATATCTCTAAAAAAACTAACGGATATACTCGATATACGATAAATGGGGTGATTGTGGTAATGGTTCTTATAAATGTCACGTAAACATAGTGATTACCGTATTTGAGTTGAGAATTGAACACGGAAATAAAAGTATAGAACCAATAAACATTGATTAATATTTTTTTTTACCCGTTATAAACATTTTTTAAATAGGTTCTATTCTTAACTACTTTAGTTTAATAAAATAAATAAATAAAATTTTGTCCCCCCCCCCCCCCCGGCTAGAAATTACGATTTTACACCAATTTATTATTTTATACCCACTTTAAAATTATGGTTTTGCCCCCATTTTAAAATTACGTCTTTGCCCCCGGTTTAAAATAAAATTATGCTTTTGCCACCAGCTAAAAGTTACGATTTTCCCCTCGGTTCAAAATTAAGATATCACCCTCAATTCAAAATTACGTTTTTGCCTCAAGTACAAAATAAAAATATGGTTTTCCCCTAGCTAAAAGTTAGGATTTTACCTTCGGGATAAAAATTTTGATTTTTCCCCCAAGTAAAAAACAAAAATATGACTTTGCCCACAGCTAAAAATCGTGTTAAGTAGTTGCATAACACTCTTTTTACTTTTTCTTTCTAGCAAAACTATAGTACTATTTTTTTAGTTAGTTGAGAATTATTTGGTCATCGCCCCGTAACGCAAACGGGGTATCACCTAATTGTATATAACATTTGTAATTGTTAACACTGTTTTATATTATATTGTATGGCCTACAATTAATTTGGAATTTTGTGTAACTTAATTAATATTTTATTTTTTTCGATTTTGAGAAGATAAAAGTAAATACGCAATTCCTCACCCATAATTGTATATTATAATGCAATATACATCGTAACTTTTTTTTTATTTTTTATTGTATTATATTAATTATCTATAAGAGATGGCCTCATATAATGACAAGTGTCCCTAAAGTGGTTTCTTTTATTATATAGTAGATGTATATGTGTGTGTACACGAGTATAGATTTGAAAACCCGTGCAACTACCCAAAAAAAATATTTGTAAAATTATACACACTTATAATCAGGTTTTATACATGTTCTATTTAGATCACTCAATTATAAAAAAAATACAAAAATAGTATTTATGAAAAAAAAAGTTATAAAAGTAAGCAATATTTAAACTTGAGTAATTTTTATCAAAATAATATGAGCGAGTTTAGTGAAAAGCCAAACAAACTTGGTTATGACAGTAACAAACTAGCGTTAGGGTGTAAGGGGTGCTCACCTAAGAGGTGAGTCCCCTCTCTTACGTCCAACCAATCCTCGTGTGCCACGTCAACTCCCCTCTTAAACACCCTAACACCCTAAATTGATGGCGGCACTCCCCTCTTAGGTGAATTGGTTTTTTTTTTTTTTTTTTTAAAAAAAAGAAACTTTTGATTGGTCCCTCATCCCTCTCTCCTCTCTCTCTCCTCCCCCTCTCTTCGGCAGCTCCCCACCGTTTTCCACCCTTTCTCTACCTCACCGATTTAACGGCGGTACCATCCCGCTCGGCAAAGGGGCTCACCGATGGGGGTTTCGGTGGGTACCCCGGATACCCTTATAGTTGATTGGGCATATCAATGTACCGAAATGTCAAAAGAATAAAACATGTCAGCAACATAACATAGCATACAACGCCGTTAATGCAATATAAACCTTAAAAACAAGACATGGCAAAGCTACTATGATATGATTTATAGATCAAATAAAAAAAAATTTCATTAGTTGATGGTACATTTGTTTAATTTTTTCTCTTAAAGCACCATTGCCTGTGGAATCTTGATCTTGCCATGATGCTTGCCACTGTTTATCATAAAATGTCGCCTCGTCCGCTAGATTCCTGAGATCCTTTAGCGACTCAGTTTGCCTAAAAACAACCACACCAATGACTGCCATGAACAAACCAATCTTACATATGAAATTACCACTTTGCCCCACGACGTCAAGCCCGGTCAAAACATCCACAAGATAAGCCATAAAGAACCCGATCATTGCAGCTCGACCTACATCATGACAAATAGGTTAACTAGAGTACTAGGGGTGTTCAAAAAGCTCCCAACTCGGGGCTCGCTTAAAGCTCGCTCGAAAAAAAACTCAAAAAAGCTCGGTTGTAGACGAGTTGGCTCGGCTCGGCTCGATTTGTAATTAAACGAGCTGCTCGAGCTTTGCCTGGCTCATCTCGTGAGGTCGCAAGCCGGCTTGAATTCTTTTATTTTATATGGATTAATTTTAATTTTAAATGTATTAAAATAAAAAAAATATGCGGAAGGGGGTTGAAGTGTTAACATTTTGAGTTTAATTAATCAATTATTATATGAAATATGGGAAAATAAACAAAAATTATACATATAATACTTTTAATACGCCTTTGGATCTTTAAAATATTAATATATATATATATATATAGGGTAAGGATAGTGTAAAAAGGGCCTAAAGTGTGAGAAGTGTAAGAAGTGTATTATAACACTATATATAATACTATATAACACCATATAAACACCGTATAACAATATGTAACACCATATAATACCATATAACACTATGTAACACTATATATCATTATATAACAAATATAACACTATACATCTATCATAGACATGCTATCAGACAACCTATAGTGTAATATTTGTTATATAATGATATATAGTGTTACATAGTGTTATATGGTATTATATGGTGTTACATATTGTTATACGGTGTTTATATGGTGTTATATAGTATTATATATAGTGTTATAATACACTTCTTACACTTCTTACACTTTGAGCACTTTTTACAGGATCCTCTACCTATATATATATATATATATAGAGAGAGAGAGAGAGAGATGTGTAATTTTTATTTTTATGTTACCAATATTTGTAAAAAAATTCAAAAAAAATAAAATAAAAAAGTTAACGAGCCGGCTCGATATGGCTCGAACATTGTACGAGCGGCGGTCTAGCTCGTCTTTTCAGCTCCATAAAATAAACGAGCCTAGCCGGCTCGTTTAATTTCTAGCTCGAACTCAACCTGGCTCGGCTAGATTAGAGCCCTATAGAGTATTAGATTGATCTGAAAATATAATGAGGGCTAACCATTGAGCAACTCAGCCTCAGGAAGGTGAGAATGTGTAATCCAAGCCCACCAAGGTATAATGGAGCTTAAAAACACCACCGGTTCTTGATTTGTTGCTGCCTCTGGAAACAATTCAAGAAACTTTCTCCTTCTGGCTTCTGCGAAACCGAAAAGAGTCAAAGTTTGACTTTTAGTGAGACAATAATTCAAGAAATCAAATATACAATTGAATGGTGTCATATTGATTATTTACCAGCAACAATCAAAGCATCCCAATCCATTTTTCCTGATTTCACAAACATGTTTAAATCCCATGTCCCATGTTTCCACCGCTCATCGACGAATCTGACACTAGAGGTTTCTGTTGCATCCGCGTTTTCGACTTCCTTGTTGTGGTTTTGTTCAACTAGACTGTTATGGCCTTCGATATTCAGAGCTGCGAATGTCGAGTCCTGTTTGGTGCCTAAAGAGCGTGTGGTTCCGAGCTGAGACGGTTCTTTGGTGGCTAAGTGAGGAGAGTTGCAAGCTCTGTACATTGCAGCATTGATGCAAAGAGAAGCCATATAGCTTTTTAGTATTATGTTCTTTTTATCTCAAATAGCTTTTTATAGGTTGTTAACACTAAAAAGAATAAAAGTTATTGCAGCCCATAACTTGATGTACAAGGGAATGGTAAAATCTTATCTCTTGATGTTATGGGAAGCTTTTGTCATTTACTTCTTTGTGATCTTCTTAGACCTTCAATGTATATATATTTTATTAATATGTGCATAATAAGTTAATAACCATTACATTCTTCACACTTGTCACTTTTAACAGTCATGCATGGAAAACAAACATTGATTTTTTTACAAAAAGCTGATAATCTTAGCAGACAATTGCTTAATTCTAATAACATTCAGTCCCAACCAACCTGGTCACCTTCAGTCTGAGAATACTAAATCTGTGGCGGCCGCAATGGCGGAAAAGCTCACTGCATCAACTTTGAAGGAATAGTGGTTAACCGAGTGGTTGGTCCCGGGTCAAATCTCGTCAAGATAGGGTTAATCCCTTCTTTCCTTGATCGATGACTGGTTGATCTTGTATCTATCGCCTGCGCAATGAAAAAACCGTGACTCGCAACAAGGAGAATGAGGTAGGGATTGCTCATTGTTACCACCATTCGGCGTGAGAATCAGCATTTGCTTAGGAAGCAAGATAAGTGATTAAGTAGTAATATGAGAGAGCATATTAGCATTACCTTAACCTGGTTCGAAGTCTGGTATTTATAGCCGAAGAGTGAAGGAGAGAGGCCAATGGGCCGTTTAATGAGCCTGACATGACAAGTATCAGCTTATCTTCTGGTCTGTCAGGTGTGCAGACTGCAGAAGTGTCAGGCGCACGGTGGAGGTATACCACGTGTCCTGTTGTGTCAGGCGCACGAAGGAGGAGCCGCCACGTGGCCTATTAGCTTTCGTTGTCAGTCTGTTCATCAGCTTTATGCAAGTGGTAGCATGTGTTGGATGAGTTCAAAGGAAGGTTCCATTTGCATTATAATAAGAGTTTGCAGTGTGCAGTGTAGTGTCAGAGTTTGCAACTTCTCGATTGGACGTAGAAGTCAAAGGAAGGTTCCATTTGCATTATAATAAGATGCTGCCCTTGCGCGTGCGCCCTGTAGGCTTGCACAGGATCGTAGCATGTGTTGGATGAGTTCCACCGTCTGATGTTGTCCGCGTGCGCACCCTGCAAGCTTGCGCGGGACTGAATCATGTTTTTAGCCTTAAGTGGCTAAGTATATTGGGTGATGGTCACTTGCGCCTAAGCCTGGCGCAAGATCTGGGACCATACCCCTTCAAACTTCCTCAGCGGAGATGCTCTCTTATGTCTTCTCATTCCTAGCATCCAAGGGTGTAATCGGAAATTCACTCAAACAATCATCACCCTTAAACGATCATCCTTTACAAAAGAAACCAAAGATCAATAACAACGAATCTCAACCGTACATTCCATCTTCTCAACACCGACAACCAGCGCTTCCAGCTGACCAGCAACCACCACCACCACCGTCATCTCTACCACCTGTGCAGCCATATCCAGTTACCCAATTCATGCAGTCTGCTGGATTTTCAGGTGTCGCTGCGCTTACACTAGAGAGTTACCAGAATTATCAAATTGAAGGTGGTTTTTATAGCCAACAATCTGCCTTGGCAGTAGAATGACCAAATCTGCGAGTTTAAATTTTTGCACATTTTTTTAATCTTAAATGTTACATAAGTAATATAGATGAGATGAGACTTGAAATTAATTGATTGATAGCTCGCTCATAGTTGAATAGATACATGTGTATGGAGTTTTTGTTTGCATTGTGGTGTAGTGGCATCTTGTTTGCATTGTTTAGTTTAGGCCGTCTTTATGTTAAAATTATTTTATAAATTATATATGTATTTATCTGATTTTTATGTTCCGTTGAAACACGTTTATTCATAGATAATTGAGAAAATTACAAAATTAGTCAAGAAAAAAGTCAAATTACCAATCTAGCCACCTCATGCGTCCTTGGAAGGCCACTCACAGATCCCAAGTCTTCTGATGCGTCTGCATGGCCAAGTATTGCGTCCGCCAATCCCCAACTGACACGTGGAAAGACTCATCCCATCCCACACATGAAAGACTCATCCCATGCGTCCGCGGCTCATCCCATGCGTCCGCGGACTCATCCCTTGCTTGAAAGACTCATCCCATGTTTGAAAGACTCAACCCATGCGTCCGCGGCCATGCGTCTGCAGACTCATCCCATGCGTCTGTGGCCACGTGTCTATTTTTTATTGGGTTTCTCCCCAAGGACTCATCTCATGCTTGAAAGACCCATCCCATACATGTGAGTGGCCTTCCAAGGACGCATGAGATGGCTAGATTGATAATTTGATTAAAGTCTTGACTAGATTGGTAATTTTCTCTAGATAATTCTTTTATGGGTCGTCTGGTTCGTAATTTTTTCTTAAATATATAGACATATTGCATATTAGTACCCTAAACTATTACACAATAAACACATTTTCTGATGAAATGTTTAAAAATTGAATTCTATATAGTAAAGGATTAGATTGTTTTTATTATATAATATTTATATTTTTTGTCTGAATTATTACATATACTTGAATGGTATATAGGTGCGTCTTTATGAAATGATAAGTCAAAGGTGTTTACCGGCCGACAACCCATACATGATACATGCTACTGTCATCACCACGCTACGTGACAAACGCGTAGCAATATGATACATATCTACTTAACAAGTTTCGACCCATGGGTTAATTATACGGTCCTACTTTTATTCTACTTAAATCATACAAGCTAATAGAATATAAATTATAACTAGTATTTAGGACTCGTGCTTTATGGTGAAACCGAACAAAAAGTAGACTTGAAAACGTTGAATCACGTGCGCGTGTTGCGGCGTGTTAACTCGTAAAAATTAGACAAAAACGTAAAACATGGAAAAGAATAACTAAGTCGACTTAGGATCCACACGTTGCGACGGGCTATTAAACTGCAAAAGAAATAGACGTAAAAACGTTGAACCACACACACGCGTTGCAACGTATTAACTCGCAAAATATACACCAAAACGTAAAACGCTGTTGTAAAAAAAGTAACTAGGTCGAAACAACAAAAACCCACTTGAAAATGGAAATAAAAAAAAAACTTAAAAAACCTGTATCTCAAATAATAATAATAATAATATAAAGCATGGGGTTTATTAGAATCAGTGTTGAAATAATCGCTATTCGGGCGGTGGGGTGGGGACTAGCGATTAATCGAGATTAATTTTGATTAATCGGGAGTAATCGGTGATTAATTAATCGGTGTCTAGTCGGGATTTTACAACGATGATTAGAATTCAAAATAAACCATAACGATTATATCGTATTTTACTAATACTCTAAGGGAAGAAGCGTAAAAGTTTTAGTAAAATGGCGCCTTAAGGGTATTAAAACTTTTACGCTTCTTCCCTTATGGTTTGAAACAGCCTGCTTTGGTCGGATTCAAGTTGCAAAGAAGCCTATTTATCATCCAAACCATCTAATCCTTGCTTTCTTATGGTTTGAATCCTTGTTCTTTCCATGATTTTGGTTACATTTCAAGCATTGATTTGATGTATTATGTATTATTGTAGCCTTAGGGCAAAAATACTGGTTTACTTGTCTTATGAACAAACATTAGTATGTTAATCTTGTTTGTATGAAACTTTGGTACTTTTTATGTTTAAATCTTGATGATCATATGGCAAACATGTTTCATTGATGTTGGATTCTTGATTGTATTTGGTTATCTTGGATGATTAATGAATGTTTAGTTGAGATATGTTGAAAAACCCTTTGATTAAGCACTTATGAGTAAGCTATTAACTTGTTAATATGTTTACACCATGAAACTAAAAATGGGTATTGGTTTAATAAAAGGTAAATCAAATGTTAATCAAGAGTACTTTCTTGCACGTAAGGACCCTGACGGGTTAGATGGTGTTGTTACAAGTTCTTGACACAGTTTATGATCTTTGTTTAGTGGTTTTGGTTGAAATTACTATCTTGGTAGATTTGTGTTAAGGTTTGTAAAATGGAATAGTTTGTGATATGATCTACTTTATTCTTGTCTCGGTGGTTGTATTGTGTTGTCGGTATTACTTTCCTTGATTAAGTGAGGTTAGAAAACTCTTAACCGATGACTAACTTATATTTAGAAGATTTACATGAAAATATATCAATAGAGCGCTAATGAACGATTTTAGGTGGCTAAAGTGTGTTTATCGCGTTAGCTTTCCGAATGATTGTCATGTTAGGATTCCCGAAAGGGATACTAATTGTCTATTTAATTGGAAGATTGATCAAGTGCCTTTGTGACATTTCCAACTTAGTTAACATGCTTAGATTGTTTGTAAAACAAGATAATATATATTTTGTATTTGGAGTCTTTTATGTTTTAAATATAGTTTTAGATTAATTTAGTTAAAAACTTTATTCACCTATATTTTTACCGGTAAACCAGAGACAATGGTTTAGTACTCATGCATCCGCCCGCATCCATGGATCGATATCTGGTTCTTACCTATACTTTACTGTCCTTTTGTGTGTGTTTTAATGATAAGGTATAAATCATTTTTATAAATATTAAAACCGAGTTCGTGTGTAAAATTCATTGTAAAATTATGTATATATACGCACACGTCACGTAACGTACGGTGGACTAAAACCCGGGGTGGCTCGGGCTCTAGCTCTTGACCTAGGGTCTAGGAGAACTAGCATTCATTGCCTTTATCCACCGAATGTGATACTAGTGTACAGTGATGAGTGATGCCAGTGGTAAGATATTTTACCGAAAAATCACTAAGGAAGTAATATAGAAATTCCTTCATTCTAGACGATTTATTACAACTCGTAGAGAGCATTACACACTTACATTTGTTTTAAGAGTCTAGTCATGGAAGGTAAAAAGACATAATTAGGTGAAAAAGTTAGGATTGGTGTTATCGAAAAGCAGGGGCGGAACCAATGTAGACTTAGTCGTAGCACAAGCTACGACTCAACCCCGTATTCACATTCGCAGTGTAATTTTTTCCGGTTTTATACATAAGATACCCCTAAACATATACGAGGATTCCCCTAAGAGAAGATTATGAAACTTGATATTATTCATTAAGCCCAAAACCTTTAGTAACCAAGCCCAAATAATTAGTTTTATGATAATTAAGCCCAAATAATAAAATAATCCATTTAAGGTTTTCATTGTGAATGCTCTAATAGCATGTTTAAATCCGAAGTTATTATGATGTATAATAGGTGCATTGTATATGAAACATGGTTTATAACAAGAAATTAGTAGTTTTATTCAAAATAAGTGTCCCTCCTGTTTTTCCTGTTTTAATGGGTGTGCTTTTGTCTCTCTTGTTGATTGGCGCGATTTAAAACTAAGATATTGATTGTGACAAGCAGGCCAACGTTATGGGTGCTAAGTTAAATACGGGGTGACTATTTATTGATATCCATAAAGGTGTGAGGGGCACCTTTGGGATAGTGAATCGGGTTCATCGGATGCACCAGGCACCAGTGCAATTGTTGCAGGTTTTGGTTGGTGAACCCAAGAGTGATATGGAAGAGAGGGACTAAAAAATGGTTGGAAATTAGGTTTGGGTAAATCAGAAACATAGCCGCAGTTAAACTGGGTTCATTTTTTGAGTTGTAATGAGGTAACTCTTTATAATTGAGTGGTTAATTTAGGTTCATCAATAGTTGTGTGGTGCCCCTTCAGGCTTTCACCAGTTTGTTTTTTTTTTTTTACGGCAAAGAATCTCACATGTAAACCATGTCCAAGGTCAACTCCTCAACGGCCATGAGACTGTGTCCCCTTAATGCGTGGGAACCGGATGAAATGTGTAAACCCTCGTCCCCTGTTAGGTTCGAACCCGGGATTAAAGCCCCGATTCGCCCTTCATCCAGATGTCCATCGAAAATGGTCAAAGCAGGAATCGAACCCGCGTCTCCACTAGGGAGGGCAGGCCAATTAACCGCTGAACAAAATTATCAGGACTTCACTATTTACTTGTTTATTATGTTTTGATTTGATACAATAATAAAATTTTAGACGGTGTCTTTTGGCTTTAAGATTGACGAGTTTTGCACTTAATGTTTTAAAATAATACATGGTTTGTCCTTTAACCCTAACCCAATTAATTTTTATGGTTAAATCTGGTAATGTCACGAAGGCATTTTCATCATTTTACCTTTACAAGGACTTAATATGTAAATAACTAAAAATATCCAACCATTTTTAAATACTTAAAAAAAGAAACTACTCTCTCCTCCCCACCTCTATCTCTCCCATTTACCATCACCATCACCACCACCACCACCACCACCATCCACCACACACACACTCTCTCTCTCTCATTTGAAATGCCCTTATTTCACATTCGAATAAAATAAAATGACATATTAATTTTAACAAAAATTGGGCATGACCCGTTCGTATGATAAGTGATTCCCTGCTTTTATCAATCATCATTCAAACTAAATTCTACGACACGTTACAAAAGACAAAAAGTTGTAACCATTACATCATAATAAAAGCATCCATTAACTAAAAGACACTATCACCCTTTAGAACTTGACGAGCGGAAGCAATTAAACGGCGCGATGTGTGTTCGTTCCTCCGGTCCAAGATTAGCTTCAAAGAACTATTTACCTACAACATTCTTAACAAGTCAACCAAATATGCAAAACAATAATCTAACATAATCATTCTTTTATTTCAACAACTAGTATTAAGTAGCCCCCGCGTTGCGGCGGGGGCGAGCATTAATGTCACACTACTGCCAGCGACCACCGACACTGAAGTTGCGATGTGTTAATGCGAAGAAATTAAAACAAAACGTAAAACATAGAATAAAATAACTAAGTTCATCTAGCACTCGCGTGTTACGATGAACCCGCGTCTATTTTTCCCCGTTTGACAGGTTCATCGTAATCTATATATAATATATATCATTACCACTATAAAAACCATAATGCATACATTACAACAACCTTTGCATCAATATGTTGCAAATTATATTTATACAAGATTTTGGCTAAATTAGATCTATAAATAATAATAATAATTTACAAATAAAACAACACAATTTAGAATGGATCAAACTGATTGAATATGGTAAGATAATGAAACCATTATTTGATTAGGGTACAACCACTTAAGCACAATTTACAACTATACATGCATACAAATCAGATTAAATTTGGTAAAGTAATGAAACCATTATTTGATTAGGGTACAACCACTTAAGCACAATTTACAACCAAACATGCATACAAATGTTCCAAATTAATAGTATATAAATTTATAAATAATGTACAAATAACCAAAGAAAGGGTACAACTAAAAATAGCATAAACCACAACTAAAGCCACACTTACAACTCTACATTGCACTAACATGTTGCAAAATAATAGTATATAAATAAATAAATAATATCCACAAAACACACTTTAAGCATGAGGTACAATTAGCTAATGCCCATTTCTATTACAAATTTATAATATATAATTATCATTCTTTTGTTTTTGATCATACATACTTTTCCATCTAACGGGTCTTTATGATCAAACCAAGTTCGCGCACTAAGACTTGATCCAAGACCCGTCTAACTTTATAATATTCTTCATTAATTCGACCCGTTCGCACGTTTCGACTACATGACATTCCAACATACATTCTATTAGTAGGACCCGTTCATATGGTTTGACTTCATGACATTCCAACATACATCCCATTAGTACGACCCGTTCATACGGTTCGACTACATAACATTCCATCATACATTCCATTAGTACGACCCGTTCATACGGTTCGACTACATAACATTCCAACATACATTCCATTAGTACGACCCGTTCATACGGTTCGACTATATAACATTCCATCATACATTCCATTAGTACGACCCGTTCATACGGTTCGACTACATAACATTCCAACATACATTCCATATCACAAAACAACATCAATGCTCAATCAAACTTTATTTTACTACTAGTTGAGTAAGTATTAAACTTACCTTTGTATTATCTTGTTTGCGTCCCGGTTGTCTCGAGCCGCCTTCTTTCAATCCTACAATTCCAAACCAACATTCTTAAATGATCATCCTTAATTTATATCATTCTTATTCATCCATTTCACATACTACACATTCTTGAAACACTTTACGTATGCATAATAATATTCATTGCTCTTTTAGACATTTTATCGAGCATATGGCGTGTGTAAAAAATTCCAGCCATGGGTACAAGTAAATCATGCACTTTTCTTCCATTGTCATATCCAATTCATTAACATCAAATAAATTAACCATGTTCATGCTACATTATCAATCCTAACTATAAATTTCATCAAATAACACACATGCAACACTTCTAATGTCTTTTTAATCATCTCAACCTACTAGAACAACTAAATTTCATGCTTTAAAAGGATTTTATTCAAATTTTCCACAAGACATAGAACATCACACATATAGATACAACTTCGAAACATGAATTCAGTCAATACACATCCTAACACCCACCAAAATCACAAATTCTTACTAATCATCACATGGGTGTTCAACCAAGGCAAAAATTGAAACTTACTTGCTTGGAACTTGAATGGATGATGATGATGATTACGCTAAATGCAAGTGTATTTAGTAGAATTGGTTTTTCTATTCAAAAGGGGGTGGCGGCGCAACTTGTTGCCCGACTACCTGTCATTGCTTTGTAATTGCCCTTTTTCGTGTGGAATGATATTGATGAAATAGTGATTAAAAAAATTCCTACTAATTGTTGTGATTTGAGAGAAATTAGGGTGAAATTGGTTTGCTTCTCCCCTTCTCCTCCTGGCCGTTGCCCCACTTCTCCCTACCCTTTTTTTTATTGTTTAGAATATCAAGTTTCACACAATATCACTTTTACACCTTTTAGTTTGTTTATTACTACCTTCCCACATATAGGCATCTTACTAGTTTAGAAAATTTTTATTTTAAACACTACAACTTTCTTCCTAAAGTTTTACACCCGAAAATTAATACTTTAATATAAGCAAAAAATATCGGGGTGTTACAAGTCATGACATACAAAATTTGGGGTGTTACATCATCACACCAAATTTCACGACGGTTAAAACCCATCACAAAACCATCCACCACACTCTTTCTCATCATACATCCATCCCCTCACCGCTACCATTCCATTTCAAATACTAACAATCATCACCACAATTTCATCAATATCACCATGAACGAAGATTCCACCACGTTCAGCGACTGAAAGCGGTTAATCCCGACGAAGTTTCGACGGTTGTGGTGACCACTCGGGCGACTGCAAACGATTAGTCCCAACGAAGATTCCACTGCGTTCAGTGACCGCTAAGACGAGTACTCGACGACGTCGCTTCAAAGCAAGCGGTTAGTCCCGATCCTGAATCTGACTTGATCAGAGATTGAAAACAAGCGACGATGGAGTCAAAATCGAGTCAAACCCGTTGATTTCTCGAATTGTCTTCTTATACGGCTTACTTTAGGTACTCGATTGCTTGAAATTGCCGTAAATGGTTGAAATTAAGTGAGTTAGGGCTAAAGGATATAACATGTAACATTTGAAACAAGTACAAAAGTCATCAATTTTAAAGATAAAAGACACCGTCTAATATTATCTCTATATAAATTATAAGAAGATAAGTAGTGTTTTTTTTGTCCTTTAGTCTATTTCGTCATTTTACCAAATTACGTTTCTACCTCTAAATAGCTTTTTTAACGAACACGTTAATGTTGTTTTAAATTTTTTTACCTTTTTTTCTTGGCTATAACGAGTGTGGCAAAGGGTTTTTTTGAATGAACATGTCGATACCCTTTTGAACATATTTTTTAACTTTTCTTTTTCTTTGTTATAATGAGCGCACCAAAACCGGTCGAGTTTCTATCGTTTTCTTTTTCGTTTACCTTTTTTTACCTTTGTATTTATTATATTGTTTTATCTTTTCTAATTATTTTGAGGTTTAAAGCCGAGTTAAGACGCAGATAGCATAACACATTTAGATATCATTTTATTTAATTTTACAAATTTATTTATCGGTTATCACAGTGTGCTATACGTTCTAAATTTCAACCGTGTCCCTGCGCAACGCGCGGGTAACTATAACCCTAGTTTGGTATAAAGATAAAGATAAAATTTGTAATTCACTCTAAAAATTTATTTACACATACGCTTTATATAAATATCTATAATAAACCGGATGGTCCCAATGGTTTCACATTTTTTCACGTTTAGTTCCCACTTTTTGGAAATAGCAGGTATGCTCCCTATGGTTTGTCATTTTGTTACTCGGATAGTCCCCTAACATTTACTCAGAGGACTATCTGTTAGGGGACTATCCCAGGGACTATCAGAGTTAGGGCTGTAAACGAACCGAACGTTCAGCGAATAGTTCCTGAACCGTTCGGCGGCAAGTTCGTTTATGTTCGTTCGTATAATAAACGAACAAACATGAACAAGGAATTTCGTTCGATTAGTTAAATGAACGAACATGAACAAAGGTCTCGTTCGTTCAATTGTGTTCGTGAACGTTCGGTAAGGTGTTCGTGAACATTCGTTCATTTGTGTTCGTTTATGTTTGCATGTTTGTGTTTTAATGAAACATTTTTGTACTTTCATATATTTTATCTATACTTTTTATATTATTAAACTTATATTTATTTTATTACCTTAAGAATTAAACTTGGAAAATCCTGTTTCACCTTGTTTATGCATCATTTCCCTTTCATTTCTTATTATTTACATTGACGAATACGATCGACCTCCGTTCCACAATAAGGAATTCACGTTCTAGTGCTACTCTCTGGGCTATCCACCTTTATCCTTTGTCGCATTCGTCAAATTTATTTGTGTTCGTGAACCGTTCGTAAACACGCTCATTTCCTTATTTCCTTAATGAACGAACACGAACATAAAATCTCGTTCGGTAACTGTTCATGAACCGTTCGTAAACACATTTATTTCCTTAACGAACGAACACGAACAGAGTCTTGTTCGTGTTCGTTCGATTCGTTTACAGCCCTAATCAGAGTAATAAAATAACAAACCATAGTAGGATACCTATTTTCAGAATGTGAAAACAACCAGATGCACCTTTAACACACAAAAAAAGTGATTTGAACACAACGATATAAATTAACCACCGAATTCAAACCCACCAGCAATCAGTACAAAAAAAGCAGACCAAAACCAAACGGGGTTTTAACTTTTCAAAATTCACATTCATTAACAACAGTCCGCCTCGAGATCGGGTCTAGGGTTCCTCATCTTCTTCAATTCCACACAATTTCACCACAATTCAAAGGTATACCTTCTACAAAACTCATTTCTTCATGTCCGTTGATGCTATTCATCGTAATTTCACTTGTTATCGATCCTAATTTTACTTTGTGTAGGCTTTTCAGAACATATATTACTAGTTTGTGGAACTGTCTGATCCTAGGGCTTCAGTTAAGCTTAATTGTAGATTGTTACATTTGTTGATTCATTTTCGTTGATGTGATTGATCGTAAATTTGTAATTTGACGTTGTTGCAGGTTTTTGAGAACATATATTACTAGTTTGTGGTTAGGTGTGATCCTAGGGTTTAAGAGAAGCTGAAATTGTAGATTGTTACATTGAAATGCCGGAAGAGGATCTTCTAGAGCTCAAGTTTCGGTTGCTTGATGGATCGGATATCGGTCCGTTTATGTATCCTCCGGCTTCCACCGTTGCGATGCTCAAGGAGAGAATTGTTACCGAATGGCCTAAAGGTTAGGCAGTTTTTTGCTTCTGATGTGTTGATGATGATTTTTTGCTATTAAGTTTTGTGCATGTTTTGATTCGTTAGTAACTCTGTTATGAATGTTAATTGTGCGTCGAGTATTTGTGGTCGATGGTTTGATTTTTGTTCTGAATGAATTAAGTTAAATGATATACTTGTTGGCTAGAGTAAAGAAGAATGATGTGAGATAGAGGCTAACTAGTATGTTATGACTTATGAGGAGGTGTATCGTATAGTGTTTTAAACTGTTGTTTTGGAATTTTGAGGTTCTAACTTTTGTTATATTTTGCCGAAATGCTTCTAGCTGTATGTTGAGTTGTCAAGTATGGATTAGCGTCTAGGTTTTCCCCGCAATTTGTACTTGTTAAATCCTAGAGAGGTTTGAGCAGCATAGTGGACTTGGATCCCTTGGTCTTGGTTAAAAATTAGATGAGCGCGTATGTGTTTATGCTTATAAGCAGAAGGGGATAAGCACCTTGTTGAAAACAGCTTAGGGTAAACACGTGATTTTGAATCTGCCAAGACTAATCAGTTTAAAACAAGCATTTTCAAACCGTTTATCGCAAACAGCGTACTTGACCCTAAATAAGCAGATAACTGGATGAGTTTAAACACTTTTTTTCATCCAAACTTTAAAAGATGATTTTTAAAAAGTGCAATAAGCAGATAAGTTGTTTCAAACTTTCAATAAGTAATCCAAAATAATACCACCTAGAAAATAGATTTACCTGTGCCACGTCATCGTCATACATGGACTTTTTGGTTCCAGTGTAAGGATCTTTTAATCCCTTCTCTGACTTCATTGGATAAACCACTGAAACCCTATTTCAATATGAGGAAGCATGTAAATAGGTGGTTGCTTAACTTGGCAAGTATATATCTTGCGAAAATTTTGAGCATGTGTGATATCTACTGCTCTTACTTCTTACAACGAGCTCTTGTAACACTGTGAGAATTTATTTCATATGCTGAGCCTTAAGCTCTTCTTTTAGCTTTCAGAATCTTGTTACCATTTTTTCTAACAATAATTATATTATCACGAATTCACGATAGTTTATAAGAATAATGAACTTTGTTGATGAAAACATTAACTACTCTCTTGACCCCGATGATTTGGTTATGTTATGTGGTAAATTCATATCCTGGTATAAATGAATTAATTTTTGTGTTTTTTAATGCTAGAATGCAAGTAAAAGCTATCATATCTCCCATGATTCTCTGAAATTGGTTTATTTGTCTGTATCATATTCAATCATCTCTGAACACAAGTGTAACTTTTCATCAGATAAAAAAGGGGGGCCCAAATCAGCAAACGACATTAAGTTAATAAATGCTGGAAAAATTTTGGAAAACAGTAAAACCGTTGGGCAGTGCAGAACACCGTTTGGGGAGCTTCCGAAAGGGGTAATCACCATGCATGCTGTTGTACAGATGTCTTTAAACAAAGCAAAAACAGGTAACTATATCCGGTTTTTCTCATCAATGCGTATGTGTTAAGTTTTTTTCTATTTGTATCCTCTATTATGCAGTTTCTGTAATGCAATTTGATGATTTGGTCTATAGAGCTCACATTGAATTCTTAGATAATGATACAAGTGACACATACTATATGTCTATAGTTCACTCGCTAAGTAAAGAAATTGAGTGAAAGGAAGTCACTTTCCTATTCGGTTTTATTTGAATCATTTAATGATCGAGTATGAAGATCCTCTTTTCAAGATCAAATAATTCCATGAAATCTAGTATCATTGGTTATGTTTGATGAACTATATAAGAAATACCATGTGTAAAAAATCACGAAATAAGTCGTATAACTTTTTTTTTTGACTTCAAAAGTAGTCCAATTGACTTCAATGGTATCTAACTATCTACAAGAGTGGCTGTTGGTCATCTAAGCAGTTAATGCGGTAAAAAATCGGATATTAGTCAAGGACCGATATTTGAGATATCGGTAATCGCGGTGGGATATCGGTAATTTAATATCTTGCTGAATTTATTATATATAGCCATTAAACACTAACAATTCAGTACACTCTCCTACCATTAACAAATTAACCTTTTGCAACTTGCAAAACACTAACAATTGTAGCAACTAGGAACTGATTGATACTTAAAACACTAACATTTAACACTAACAATTAACAATTAAGACTTAAAACACTAATAGCAACAATAAGAAGAAAGACGAGAACTAAGAACAAAGGTACTGATATCGGGAAAATCAGTGATATATCGGTCCAATATCGCCGAGATATTTTGCACCAATATCTCACCAGGGGACTGATAACCAATATATCGGTGATACATTGCGATATTAACTGCATAGATAGTTTGTCATGTAGAATTTATGGAGAGACAGAGAGAGGGGGGGGGGGGGTTAAGGTACTCGACTCTATAATTGATTTGCACACTTTTTTTTTTTACAAATTTACGCTCATAATTTTGTTTCTTTCCTTGTATGAGTAAATTGGTCAAAAAGAAGTTTTGGTTTAAGATAATCAATTATTGTTGGGTACAATATTACACATCACCCTTGCATCTACTATCTAATTGCACGAATCTTGATTCTTAATTTATGACAGTTAAAGTAAACAAACACGGTAGCTCTTTTCATAGTGTATTATCCGAAACTTATGTTTGTTTTTTCTTCTTTATAAACAGAAAAGAAGATTGACGAGGCTCCAAAGAACGTCTGTGGGTGTACTATATTGTAAGAATTTTTTTAAGTTCGTTTGTTTGTTCAGATATATTATCTGGTGGGGTCGTTGGAATTCCAGTTTGAGGCTGAAAAACCGGTTGGTCCGAGATAAATAATGCGTAAACAGTGGCGTACAACGTTGCTGCATGTGCTGGGGGGAGGGGAAGTCACATCCTTGTCATTTATGTGTCGTGTGTTTTTATGTATAATTTGTTGTTGTAAGTTGTGCATTTGTAGCTTGGGCTGCAGCGAATACCGGTCCTCGCGGGCCTCTTATCATTACAGAATGCTTTTGTGTTTTACCATATTCCGTCGAGTTAAACGCGCTCATGTCAGTGTCTAAAAAGGTAAACTTTGATTGATCTGATCATTGTAAATTTACGAGTCAAAACTGGTCGGGTTGTTCCACCGACATCTTTATGTTCTTTTTTTTTGTATTTTATATAATTAATTGATATAGTAAGACTGATTACAAATCTTGCACTATTAAAATGGGGGTGTTTCATATAAAATATTATATTTTTTTCATAACACCAGTTTTCAATCCTTATTGTACAATGTTGTTCAAGCATGACTTAAGGAAATATGGTATTTTGGTTGGCCATTAGAACAAGGATGGGGATGAAATTTTAAACCCAACATTGGTTGGGTGTATGCCCATTTTTATGGGTATCCAGGATTGACCCGCTGAAAGCGAGTTGAGTAGAGATTAAATGAGCTTGAGCCTGATCAAACTCAAATGTTATCAAACAAATACCCTCAAATGTAAGCCAAACACCACACAATGGGGGTGTTTTGGATTCCTTTTAAAAGTGACTTTTGGAGCTCATAAGGACTTTTGAGAAGGAAAAGGAAACCCAAACATCATGTGAGAAAACTTTTGAAGCATAAGTAATTCCAAACACCATGAAAAAAAGGACTTTCATTACTAATTATGTCTTCAAAAAGGAGTTTTTGAGAAGTAAGGATTTCTCACTTCTGGATTTGAGAAGGACTTTTTGAGAAGGAGAAGTTGAAAAGGAATCCCAAACACCCCCAATATTCTTTATAATAAATGGGGTAAAGATAGTTTGAACACTTGAGTATGTTGCGACGTCCCTGAGAATTCTCGAAAATTTTTGGGCCAAGGCCTAGTAGAAAAAACGGCCCTATAATATAAAGTCAATAACTCAGTTTTCTAAAGAAAAGATAAATATATATGAATTAGTTAATATTTATATACTATAAAACATAATAATAAATGAAAAAAATGGGCCGCTAACATTTTAAAAAATATAAATACAGTAGTGGGATTTAACCTACGCGTTACGCCAAGTAGAAACTCTGTTTATTTTAATGCACTCGTTATCTAAATAGATGTGAGATAGGAAAAACATTTTTTATCTAAAAGTTGTGAAGACATTTAGGATGATATTTCTATTCAAAATATTCTACTAATACCAAATACATAATAATAAAAAGGACACGTGGAAAAGAGAATTTATGAAAAAAGGGACTCTAAATGGCATGATATGTTTAATTTGCAATTTATAGTTCACGTAGAATAAGGGACCACCCGTGACTCTCATTATTTCAATCCAAAAACATATTAAACGAGGAATAAATTGTGTAATTGATTGAATTGTGGATAGAATTGTAATGGAATCAAACGAACACAACTTTAATCAAACAAACTATTGAGCTCGAACAGCTAAACAAAAGGATTTTCTTGTTCGTATTCGTTCGTTAAGAAAAAAATGGTTCACGTTCTTTATGTTAGTTCGTTAACTGTATAAACGAACGGATCATAAACGTAAACGAACAAACATAATTGAAGATAAATGAAAGAACATAACTAAGCTAACACCAAATTATAGCAAGTACCAATGATAATGTGTTGGGCCTATAAAATCAATATAACTAGACCAAATTGTAATGGGTGATATTACAATTTCATAAAATTACACTAAATTGTAATGCGGCTAACAAATATAAATTAACATATTAAAGAACGCAAATAAACGAACTCAAAGAAACAAGTAAACAAAGCAAACAAACGAACATAAATGAATTTAAATAAACGAACGTAATTAAACGAATTCACATAAACAAATAACTGAAGATAAACAAAGTAAACAGACAAACATAAATGAATTTTAAATAAAGGAACGTAACTAAATGAATTCACATAAACAAATAACTGAACATAAACAAAGTAAACGAACGAACATAAAGGAATTTAAATGAACAAACGTAAACAAATTTTCACGAACATAAATGGATAACGAGATATGGATTCATGTTCGTTCATTTAATTATATGAACAAAAAGTTTTGTTCATGCCAGCTTGTTTAGTAATCAAATGAATATAAATGAATTTACTGTTGAACAGTTCACGAATGGTTTACTGAACATTTCTATAATTATCTAAAAGAAGAGGGGATAAAATATCAATTTCAATTTCCAAGCAACAATAATTCATAACATAGAGATAAGTTATGAATCCCACAACCAATCATCGAAAAAGTCTTGATGAACTTGCCTAAGTAAAAGGCTTTGTCTTGTATGCTCCCTTTCAAGCCCTATTCATACGTTTGTAACATGTAACATCAATTTATAAAGGACAATTTAATAAAAAAATAAATCGTTTTCAATCAAGTCGTATGAAGTAACGAATGATTAAAGGAATGAGTTAGACTTTTGAACATCTTCCACAAGTACAAAACAAAACAACAATTTAAATAACGAATCCAATGCTAATATTAACACATGGAGCTAATTTGTAAACCAACAATTTTAATATGAAGATAGTCCCAATTATACAAGACAAAGTGATTTATAAAGAACTATGATGTAGTACAATTGGATCCGCGTCTTCAAATGGATTTTTACAATACGATGTTAGTCCCTAAAAGTATAATTAATATGTTTTTCGATATTGTTATGGTACGCTTTGGTCTTACTTCGACGATAAACCAGATCCTTCCCGTGGTTGACCATGCAAGTTAACATTATTTAAAATGTGCAACACCAACTCAACAACAAGGTTCAGAGATGATTAACCAATATTTTAGTAGAGGGATTTGTAGTTGCAACGCGTTAACATGTTGCTTAAATTGGATTTTCGTAGGCGCTAACGCGTTAAAAGATTTGAGCGCGCAACCTCTTGGTTTTTAAGCCCTAATAAATGTTTGACTAGAAAACTCGAACTCGACTCGTTTTGACCCACATTGAAAAAAAAATTAACAGTCTTGTTACATAATTGTTTGTATCTGTTACCCAACCTGCCCGCCCCACTATTTTACCGCCTCTTACCATTTAACAAAGAAATGAAAAACAGACCCCGCAAACATAGAGTCCTTACGGCTAAGTATCAAATTCCTACTCATGATTCAAACCTAGTAACCACAAATCGAGCCAAACGTCGGATCTATATGAATTTCGACACTTCAAAAGATGGTATAAACGCATGTCGCAAAACCCTTTTATCAAATCTTACCCGAGAGTGTAACTAGATCTCTTGTCATGTCAATACGCGAAATCAAAAACTATATACGTGTTTTGCTTGAATCCCTCCGCACATACAATAATCCAATTCGGCTCTTCGCTGATAAGTCAATCCTTAAACAATAAAACTAAACATACTTATCAAGCAAAACATGGTGCAATGAGTTCTAAATAGCAAGCACATCTAACACAAATCAATGATTTATGACTTATGAAACACTTGTGGGAGATGCCTAATTTAACCCCCCCACTCCATAAACCCAACCAAAAGGACCAAAAGATATGGATATCATAGTTTTTATCGAAAAGCAGAAAACAAAGCTATATGATTAAGTGGTGTCAGAGATGAGAACCCTAAAAGCAACTGCAAGTTACAACTCTTTTGACACTGATAAAGTCATTAACCATCTTCATCAATCTCCATGTTCACTAATTAATAATTATTACTCTTTTTAAGCAAATTATACAACACAACACATTTTTTTAAAACCGCTAACTCACACGTCTTTTAAACCTGCTCTAAATCTACACTAACGTCCACCATAAGACGAGGACCCTCAACCATTTGAGAGCGAACACGTTTAATACACATCGTGATACCACTAGGCTACAGGCAATTCTATTGACCCTCTGAACCATGAGAATCATCATCCTGTGAAGGCTGTTGTTGCGGGTGCATCCTCGCATGGTAAATCTGGCTCAAACCTTGTTGATTCAAACCCGCAACACAAGCATCTTGCGACAACCCGAGCTCTAACCCAGGAAGTTGTTGTTGATGATGGTTATGATTCCCCAAAATTGAATTGAAACTCATTTGCCCTAAATTCGACCCACCCGGTAACTCAAACCCCGAAAACGCAATCTTCTGCAAATAATTCGAGCCATCGTTGCTCAAATTATTTGCAGACAGACCAGTAGGTAACGCGGGCCATAGGCCCGCAATACCTGGTGGTGTAGTCATGTGGTTTGGGGGCCCCAAATTCACATGTGGTCCCACGGAGATTGAAACTCCGTGGGGTTCTGCGGCTGCGGATGCAGCTGCCGCCATCGCGGAAGCGGGGATGGTCCCGGTTCCGGTGGCGGCGATGATTGAGGGTTCGGCTTGCTGTAACAGCCATTGGATAGTTTCGCCATCGGATTTGTGGCCTAATTCTCTAGTGAGTTGAAAGATTCTGGCTGCACAAAGTGCAGGCATCCTTATTCTTCTACCTCGACCATCGACCTTTGTGTGGCGGTCTTTGTTTGAGCTACGTTTGACTGGTAATTGTTGTTGTTGTTTGGTGGTTTGTTTTTCTGCAACTACAATTTGATAATCTTTGATCTCTGAAGAGTTGTTGTTATCAGCCATGGTAGGGGTAGGGGTGGGGGTGGGGTGTTGGGACTTGGGAGTTGGTGTGGTGGCTGAGGACGATGATTGTTAAATGATGGCAAAACCTTTGAGGGTTTGATCGAAAGATGTGTTTGGTTTCACTGTTTAGTTTTATTTGACAAGTAATGGAATACAAAAGCGTTAATGCGTCCAAGAAAGAGGACAAGACGGTAATTGTAACAAATCTAGAAATTTAAGAGTTGAATTACAAATAAAAAAAAAAAAGAAAATTACCCAAATGTAACTTGACCAACCAAAATTATCAAAATGTCATCCTCCTGTGTCTATGGACGGACTCCTACGACATTGGATGCATTCGTCTGTCAACTTGAAGAGTCCATGAATGAAGAGCTTACACGTGTCCGACAAAGGTGATGCGTCGACGGCGGACTCCTCCCATGTATTGGCAGACTTCTCCCATTGGCTCGGCTGACTCTTCCCAGCGGCTTGGCGGAAGTTATGTTGTAATGTTTTTTTGAGTGTCTTCTTTTTTTTTTAATAATATGCTATGTCACGTTTTTAGGTTGTAATATTTAAGTTATGTTGTAATGTTTTATGTTATAATGTTATATTAAATAGATATAAATATTTGATAAAATTAAAAAGAAATGTGAGAAGTCAGCCAAAATATGAGGAGTCCGCTAAGCCGTTGGGAAGAGTCAACCAAGCCAATGGGAGGAGTCTGCCAGGTACATGGGAGGAGTCTGCCAGGTATAATAATGGGAGGAGTCGGCCAAGTACATGGGAGGAGTCTGCCGTCGACGCATCACCTTTGTCGGACACGTGTAAGCTCCTCGTTCATGGACTATTCAAGTTGACAGACGGACGCATTCCATGTCGCAGGAGTCCGTCCAAGGATGCAGGAGGGTGACATTTTGGTAATTTTGGTTGGTCAAGTAACATTTGGGTAATTTCCCCATAAAAAAATCGTTAGTAGAAAATACCTGGGGGCAATTGCATATATTTCTCTTAAAAAAACTACTTACTTACGTATTTACTCAACTTAAAATTAAAATTGCATATATTCTCTTCCTTAACTATTAAAATTGCATACATTCCTTTTTTAACTAATAAAATTGCAAATTTACCCATGTTGATTTATTTCATTGACAACAAGTTATATAATGACTTTTTTACCATTATTTTTACTGAAACTTTAGAAAAATACATATCTATTCATTGGGTGAGGTTCCTGTAAAAAAAAAAACCATTTTTGTGAGAAGAATGAGAAGACATAGGAATTGACATTTAGATATCATATTTTGGACTTAGACATTATGTTTTGGGTTATTTTGACAAGAAAAAACCAAACATAACAATCTAAAAAACAATGCAACGTATTATGGGCGTGAAATTTAATACACAACTAAAACACACTGATTAACGCTTAAAGCACACTACTTAACGTTCTTGGTATTGTGTTTTAAGTTTTAAGCCTAAAATTCATTGAATTATGTCTTAAATTGTTACGTTTGGTGTTTTTATTGCCAAAACCCAAAACATCATGCCCAAGTCCAAAACATGTGCATACATGTCAATTCTAATGCCTTCTCACACTTCTCACGAAAAATGTCTTTTTTACAGGATCCTAAGACTCTGTTCATTTTTACTAGTTTTTATGGCTTTTTCATAATTTTTTGTTTTTTACGTTTTGCTAGTTAGTTGTTGTTTGTTGCCTTTTTACTAAGTTATTTATTTTACTAAGATATATCTAGGGGTGTTTGTGATTTCAGCTAATTTAAAAATATAGACATTAAAATACGTTTAATGATTAAAAGAAACAACACAAAACAAATAAGTTAGTAAAAAACTAACTAGAATGATTTTCAGTTGATTTATAAATATATATATATATATATATATATATTAAAATACGTTTAAAGCAAGTTGCATTCTTTTCTTTGGTCTGTAGTCCACTGATTAAGCTCCTACTTATTCGGAAATTGTTTATATTCTATGGAAAGATATGCGTATACGTACTTTATCGGTTTATTTCAGTTTTTAGATTATAAAAAAAACAAAAGAAAACTAACTAGCAAAACGTAAAAAAATAAAAACAAAAAAAAAATTGTGAAAAAGCTACACTAACTAGTAAAAATGAGTAGATATGTAATTTTTAAAGTTCCAGTAAAAATAAGGGTAAAAAAAGTCATTATATAACTTGGTTTTAATGAAACAAATCATAATGGGTAAATTTACAATTTTATTAGTTAAGGACGTGCATATATGCAATTTTAATTTTAAGTTGGGTAAATATGCAATTAAAAAGTTTTAAGGGGAAATATGCAATTGTCCCAAATACTTATGGGTCTCAAATATAAAACTGTGACTCATGTCGGTCTTACTTAAGGCTGGCAATTTGTATACGAACACAATAACACAAGAACCTACATGAAGTTAACAGGTTTTGTGTCTATAACAGGTCGACACGATAAGACCTGTTTAATTTCGTGCATTGCGTAAACCATATATAGCCCATTGTCTTCGTCTTGTACCGCCATCTGAACTTGATGGTACCCCTTGTAAGGCTGGAGGGTGTGGGATGGAGCCCCTAGGGGCTTTATCAGGACATGTCAGCGCCACATAGGATCCACGTCAGCCAGAGGGCTTTATCACGCCCCCTTTAACTTGCAGGGTGTGTGATAAAGCCCCCTCAATGCCTATAGCGCCCCCTTAATCTTGACCAACTACCTCAATCAAGCCAAAAACGCTCGTTACCATGATGGAGCCTCATCAATGGCGCCCCAAGTTAGATTTATGGGTGTGGGTCAATGGCGCCGGGTGGCGCTATAGGGGATGAGGTGGCCTTGGTGGCGCCTCCATACCCTCTGGCCTAACAGTCTAGAAAGCATTTCCATCTGAATGATGCTAAAGAATCGATTTTTTTCATCGATTTCTGGCAACGAATAGCAATCCCTTGGGCATGCTTTATTGAGGTCTTTATGATCAACACACATCCGCCACCCGTCATTTCCTTTTGGTACCATTACTGGGCTCGAGACCCAGGTCTGGTAGCGTACCTCGTGTATAATTCCTGCATTGAGCAGTTCTGTCACTTGTTCTTTCATGGCCTCGTTTTATTTCTGGGCCGAGGTTACGCTTCGTCTGCACAACTGGTTTGGCATTCTCTGAAACATTCAACCGATGCTCTGCTACATGCCATGGAACGCCCACCATATCTATTAGGGTACAGGCAAAGATATCCATGTTCCTAAACAGTAACTATTTCAGGAACGTGCGGATGTTCTTCGAGATCGATGTGCCTAGCGTGATCGTTTGTGTCACACCCTCAAAATCCACATGCGGAGTATTACCGCGAGGCTGTGACTGACTAGGATCATGCCACCAATCATATTGAACAATAAGTAAAAGTAAATAAAGTAAAGTAAAGTAAAGTAAAAACCACCTCAATCAATATGATTAGTGTTACGAAAAGCAAAACCGTGTTCAAGTGTCAGTGGAAGCATAAAGTTAAAAACCCAATAATTAGTTTAAGTTTATAAAGTTTAATAGGAATCCAATAGATGGTTCCCGCCACAACGACCATTCCTCCGTACAAGCTCCAGCATAGTGCCTAACGACCTGCAAAGCATATAGTAACGTATCAACAAAAATGTTGGCGAGTTCACAGTTGTTTAGTGTTGTTCCAAAAACATAATTTTGTTAAATTACTCTGTTCTTTAGAAAACATGTCATGGGGAGCTACCCCATTGTTTTAAACTACTAGACTCGTACCATACCGACTACTGACTGTAGTTATGTTTAGTGCCCCGAGTCAATGTCTATCGTCATTGACTAAGTGCCCAAGTATATTAGTCCACGCCCGTCCTCTGCGGCACGGTGTGAGGCTTGTCAAACCTAATAGCGCTATTTAACTAATAACTCGTTCGCCATTGGCCCAACGATTAATCGGTATAAAATGTGTAGGGACTTTCAGATAGAGTTTCGTCTAGTCCGTTTAAGACATGTTAAATAAATAGTAAATAAATGGTTTCCATCCCTCACAAGGGGACGAGGTTGCCCGTATTCTACCCAAGGAGAATACGTAGGTTGCATCCCACCTATGGGGGATGGTTGTTATTTGCTCCATTCCTAAACCACCGGGAATTACATGCTTTTTTAGAGAAGTGTGAACTCACCTTAGAATAGCTCGGCAGATTAGATTAAGTGTATGAAATCTAGAGCGACCGACCACTCCCTATAATAGTTACCGTGGTACATTAGACTTTGTTTGGACATTGCACAAAAGTCCTACACATGTCTAGCAACTAGCACACAAACAAGCAATCACATAGCACGTCTATCATGTAGTTCCATAACCATGTTCACAATCTTTCTACAATATTAAATATGTTATCTATACAATTATCAAACAAGCATGGATACTAAATGTAGCAAATTTGGTCGTTATGCGTTCATGCTTTACTACATAGTAAAATCACTGTAAATAAGCTGTTTTGGGTGATCCGCTTAACCTATTTACAAGCCTTCAAAAATTATGATTTTTTTTAATGTGACGCACTTCTCGGGGGGATAGGCCTTGTATTAAAGTTCAAGGTCTAACTCTTTACCAATAATTCATAAAAATTCATTTACTAAGCTGAAATCAGATTCGTCACTTCTGACTGCAGCTTACGGAAAAATTCATTTAAAATTCCTCGTTTATCCGATTAACGAAATTTCAGTTGGAGATTCATGCTGACACATAAGGCCATCTGCTGCATAAATCTCACAAGCCAGTTCACAATATTCGTTCAGATATGATAGAAAAAATAAGCTGCATTTTCTGCAGAATTCTGCAGCTTTGCGCACTGAAACGAAATAAATCTTTTAAAATAATAAACGGGATCCAAAAATTATGATTCCAGTGTCATTGGAATCGTAATTCGACATAATACGCCTTAGACTTCAGAAAATACACTTTTCGTTTTATTAAGGTCCGGTTACAGCCAACGAAAGTTGGCTGCAGAATTCCGGACAGAATCCGTTTCAGCTTCAACCAGTTCCAAACAAGTTTCAATCATTCTTTTTAGCGAGTCATGTGATCATACAGTGTATTTCAATCGTTCTCTCAGTTCATACATGACATGTAAATCAGATTTCATCATGGTTATGTTATCCTCATCAAGTTTCCTTTTAAATACCCCAAACCTTAATGATAACATGTCAACACATGCCCGTTTCAACTATTATGCAACCCTAATCATAGCTTAATCATAACCGTTATTAACTTCATAATTCAAGTTCATGCATATCACTATATCAACCCTAAACCAAACAATTTGCAATATGAATAATATGAACAGGTTGTCATCAAAATCAATCTATTAAGATCCCTATCTTCAAACAATGATGAATTTTCATTCAGGTTTCAATCCATTAATCTGATTCGCGCCCACAAGTGACAATCCTAAACCACTCTTTAATTACAAGCAAACCATATATGAACACATATAAACATGGCTGAAACATCAAAAGATATGAACCGAAACAACACTAAATACTAACTGAATGAAGTGTTTGTTTGAGAGAAGGAGATGGTGCTACGATCCGTATGGCTTCGAAAGGGGAAGAGGCTGCCGTCGAGTGAGAGAGGGGAAAAGATGAGGGATCGATGAATGGGGGGCTGCTTCCTGTTGCCGTCACACCAAGTTCAAGTTTAGGGTTTTTGTTTTGTTTTCTTTTTTTTTGCACAACAAAACATACGTGAGTTTTATAAAATCAGAGAGTGGGTGGGGCGGTTTGGTTATTGGGTCGCAAGAGTTGGGGTTTGGTTGGGTTGGTTTGGGCCGAGAACAATAGCACAAGAATGTGCGGTCTGATTATAAGGTGCGACTCAAGGGTTTTGTGTGGTTAAGTTTACTAGTTCGCATAATGTTTAGTAATTCACAAACATTATATAATCAATCGATCAAGTATACTCAAAGAATTCATTCATTCATTCATACATGTACACATGTACGCATGTAATTACAATGCAAAGCAAACATCAAATGAACAAGTAAAAAGGCTCTTGAATATGCGAGTTGTCACAGTTTGTTCAGGATATTTCCTGTTGAGGACCCATTTTTCTGCTTCTGTGCACGGAGTTGGTGTGCTTGCTTTTGACGGGCGCACCTCACCGGTCATGAGCACCTCTTTACTTGCGTAAATGATTGCTACGCATGTTTCTGTTGGGAATCCAACCGCTGAGTAGGGTCCTAAGCAAATCACGCTGAAATCCCCTTGGGATTCTCTTCCCAAGAGGATGTCATGGCGAGAGTTTGCAGGCAGGACCATGAACATGATTTCTTCTGTTCGAGAATTCTTACGATCTGACAGCAGTACTGGAAATGATATTTGGCCTAAGGGAAAGACAGCTTCGTTGCATAATCCGGTTAGTGGGTAGTCTACCGGTTCTAAGCGTGCCTTATCCTCTAGGTCCAATTGGTTAAAGCATTGTTCGTAAATGATATCTGATGTGCTTCCGGAATCAATGAAGATGTAATATGTCTGGTAGTGGCCAAATACTCCTGAGATTACAATAGGTCTCCTTTCTCGTGGTCCTTCTCTGACGACAGGGAAAATCACTTGCCTTTCGCGCCATGAATCATCTTGGACGCGCTTGTTATAGTTCTTTTTTGCTCTTCTTGGGCCGCCCTGTACCATGTGTGTTTCTAATTTTCGAAGCTTCTTGTTGTCTGGCCCCTCGTCCGCCTGTGTATTTGGCGTGTGTCTTTTTTGACGTTCTTGACCAGGTGTGTCAGTTCTCTTGCCTCAAGTTGATGCAATCATCTGTTAAATGTCTTGTGTCTTTGTGATATTCGCAAAAAAGGTTTGGGTCTTGCCCTCTCTTGTTGCGCATTTGCAAGGGAGCTTTGAACTGGTGGTTCTCAATGGACAGCACCTCTGAAGGCGTCTTGGTGAGTGGTGTCCACTGTTTTTCTCTGTTTTCCCGTTTGACTTCTTTTCGATATCCGATCTGATTGATAGTCGCGCGCGCATCTTCTGAGTGTTGACTTTTCTCGCCATATAAATAAAACTTTATATTGTTTTAGTCAAATATAATTAATTAAAAAATAGACTCTCTAGATATTAATGGGCATTTTAGTCATTTTAGTAAGACTTAACAAAAAAAAATTAACAAGGTTTGGCCTTAGTACTCAACATTGTGACAAGTTTTGGCCTTAGTATTCAACATTGTGACAAATTAGAAAGTTAATACCTGATTTTGCAACAAAAAACTATTAGTACCCTACATTGAAATTTGGCAGAAACCACAAGGACCAACGGTGTATTTTTTTCTTTATAAAAAAAACGCAAAATCTTAAAAAAAAATAAGTTAACAAGTGTAAGGAACTAAAAAACACACAAATTTAATAAACGAAAGGTTAAAAAATAACAATTTTTGAATAAACAAACGGTATAAACAAATGGAAGATTTGAAAAGGATAACCATTCTAAAAAAGGTTTGAAAAATGAACGATCTTTTGCAAACTTTTTATTAGAATGTTTCTTTTTTTTTTCAAATCTTACATTTCTTTGGTTTTTTTATACACATCGTTTTGTAAAATTTAAAAAAATGAACAACTTAAAAAGTGAGTACTTTAGAAATGTTTAAAAATAAATGATTTTTAAAAAATGGTATAAAATAAAGTGTTTAAAAAAACTTTAAAAGACAAAAGACTTTAAAAAGAACGATTTTAAAAAACAAATGGTTTAAAACGGAACAATTTTTAAAACGATAGAAGGTTTAAACAAAATGTAAACAAATTATTTTTAAAATGACTTTTATAAAATAAATGGTTAATGAAAATACATATTTATTTATATATTTAAAACGTATTTTGTTAAATAACAATCGTGAAAATAACGAAATAAAAAAAAAACTTGAGTAATTGTATTAATAATCTCTTAAATATTAAAGAACTTTGTAATTATTAAAAACAGCCCTAATGTATATAATGACCTAATTACCCTTACACTTATGTTCAAAAAAGTAACAAAGTTAGTGTCAAGAACCAAATTATGCATCATACAAGTATAAAATATTTAGGAGTATCTTAGTTTGTAGTAAAAAAGATAAATTAAATATAACAATATCACTTTTTTGTACAGGACACTTTTAAAAGTTTTTAACACTTTTAGAAGTTTTATACTTTAGAAGTACATTACGGAGATTGGTGAATAAACCAATTAATTATTTTCTTTTATGAAAAAAAAAATGAAATATGATTCAACTACCAAGCTGGTTCAAATCATGACACTTCAAATAGAGTAGGCCATATACCGATATATAGTCGGTTCCTAATCCAGTTCCAAAAGCATGGTGCTTTAAACACGAGTCGTGGCAAGATGCATAGGATGAATGTAGACCGTAGACTGATGGTGGACAAATCGGGTATTGGGCCATACCCGGTTACGGGCATGGTTAGCAGGGTCAAAACCGAGTATGTCAAAGCATCACTCGGTTTCATCAAAAATTTGTAGGGGTTAATGGAGATGGTGCGATTGTTGGGATTAATATTCAATTTTTTTTTTCCGCTTATAATGTTTATTTTCGGGTTTCGAGTGGTTTGGGCCGGGCATAACCAGTTAGAACTTGTTTCAAATCATAGGATATGGAACCAATATATACTTGGCAGGTAAGGTTGGGTATGAAACCGGATACACCATACTTAGGTTTTTAATAGACGGTTTGGTTTGGTTTGGTTTTTTTCAAGTCGGATTCCGTTGGCGGATCTAGAAAACCCTTATAGGGGCAACGTTTCAAAGAAAAGGGGTAACGAAATCGAAAAAACGTTAAAATTTTTCAAAATTTATACTACCGTCGGAACGTCAAGGGGCAACGTAGGTTACCCTTTATTAAGAGGTACATCCGCCCTTGATTCCGTATCCGGTCTTTTTGTGCATCAGTAGACATGGACAAACTGGTTTACCACTTTGGTTCATTGCTAGGCCCAAAATCTTTGATGAATGCAAACCTGAAACCTTGGCGGTTTGGCATATGGGCTCACAACTTTGGTCCATCGTTAGGCCCAAAATCCGTTGTTTAAGCCTTGCCTTAACTAAGAGTTAAGGGTGTTTCTATGTTTAATATATGTCAAGGGAAACCAACTTTTCTTTCAATTAGTCCTAATTTAAGTTGTAAATTTCTCTATACTAAATAACAAAAAACTACTTTCTCAAGATTTATATTTCTTTTATGAAGGACTTGTTTAATCTCTAAAGGACACCAAGAGTAAACTTATCATTACATTTTTTTTGTCATCAGGTTTTCAGATTACATATCGCTAAAGGTATTGTTTTAAGACAACTATCAAGTTGTCGGACTACCTTCAGAGAGTCTACCATTTTACTTATAAATAAGTTGACTTCCAAGGTTATCTCTCACATCACAAATTGAAAGACATAAATATTAAGTGAGGTTACACCCACAATTCGAGGCGGGGGCGGTCTGATTTTTAATTCGATGTAGCAATTGGAAGAGAAACCTTAAAAAATAAAGTCATAGTAAGTACAAAAGTATGTCGACACGTGTTTTAGATCGACTAGAAACAATAGTAGAAAATACCAGTAATGGTTCTAATAGGACCGATACTGATATCGATGTTTTTATACGCGTATTTAATTTTGTAAAAAGAACTAACGAACGAATGTTATAAGAGGAAAATAAAAGTACTGGGTTAAATACGTATATTATTTATAGTATAAAAATGAATTTAAAAATTAAGAAAGTAAAAAATAAAAAAAAACTTTTCACTGTAGCTGTGCTACAGTGATTTCAAGCTGTAATTTAATTGCAAAACACAAGTCAAGTGGGAAATGGACGAATATGTTCAAATCACCTACATGTGTTAAGATGCATTCAGCCTTTTAAATTGTTTTATTAAAAACTTATAGTATTGTAGAATTAACATAATTAGTGTAATCACACACACTTTCACATTATTAGTTAGTAAATAAATACGAGCAAATGCTAAAAATGGTCGTAGGTTAGCCGACTGCCAACCCTGTGTGCCCAACTCTATGTCACTATGTGTGTCCATTCAAGTAGTGCTAAAAGCATAACTACATATGTTTAATGACAATAGTCACAATATAGACTAGATGGCACAACCTACAAACCTAGAAAGAAAATAATTGTCTACATGGGTGTTTCAGAGCTACAAATAACTCATCGACGGAACTAGGACTAATCAGTAGCTTGAAGCTTGCTTGAAATCGACTTGGTTGTAAATAAACTTGCTCGGCTCGACTCGACTCCGAGTTCAAGTTAAACCCCGATTTGGCTTGTTTCATTTAAGCCCACATTTTAATGTTTATATTCAAGTTTTTTTATGTTACCTGACTGATTTGGTGATATAATATTTGGAGTTAATTACACAAATGGGTCCTGTGGTTTATACATAATTTCGCATTTGGGTACTAACTTATTTTTTTAACAGGTTTAGGTTCTTTGGTTTCAATTTTGTAACACCTTTGGGTACTAACACCAAAATTAGTTAATTAATAACTAAAATACCCTTGCATTTTTTTAAGTTTATCAATGTAACACAGTTAGGTACTAACACCTAATTTTATTTAAGTTTAAATCAATTTTACAAAATCTATATATTTTTTTATTTATTTTATTATATCTCTTAATTAACATAAACTCTATTTATTTTTTTTTATTTTCATATTTTTATTAAATTTCTTATTTAACATAAAATCTACTTGTTACACCAGTATTTTTTTAAATAGATTTTTTAAATAAAATCTACTAGCTATATAGTTTTATGTAAATTAAATTTTAATTTTCAGTTTTGGATTGAAATGATTGATAATAATAAATATCTTTCATGTAAAAAATTAAGCCATTTTTAACTCGTTTTTTGTTCATTTACATTTTACTATTTTAGAAAATATTTAATTTACATAAAATCTACTAGTTACACCAGTAAAATCTACTAGCTATATAGTTTTATGTAAATTAAAATCTACTTTACAAAAAAAAAATGAGTTAAAAAAAGGCTTAAATTTTTTTAGTTTTATCTAAAATACCTAGCTATATAGTTTTATCTAAAATACATAGCTATATAGTTTTATCTAAAATACCTAGCTATATAGTTTTATGTAAATTAAATATCTTTCTAAAATAGTAAAATGTAAATGAACAAAAAAACGAGTTAAAAAAGGCTTAATTTTTTTTTACATGAAAGATATTTATTATTATCAATCATTTCAATCCAAAATTGAAAATGAAAATTTAATTTACATAAAACTATATAGCTAGTAGATTTTATTTAAAAAATCTATTTAAAAAAATACTGGTGTAACAAGTAGATTTTATATTAAATAAGAAATTTAATAAAAATATGAAAATAAAAAAAATAAATAGAGTTTATGTTAATTAAGAGATATAATAAAATAATGAAAATAAAAAAATAAATAGATTTTGTAAAATTGATTTAAACTTAAATAAAATTAGGTGTTAGTACCCAAATGTGTTACATTGATAAACTTAAAAAAAATGCAAGGGTATTTTAGTCATTAATTAACTAATTTTGGTGTTAGTACCCAAAGGTGTTACAAAATTGAAACCATAGAACCTAAACCTGTTAAAAAAATAAGTTAGTACCCTAAGGCGAAATTATGTATAAACCACAGGACTCATTTGTGTAATTAACTCTAATATTTGACTTCTCAATATAATGTGTTGAATCTTGACAATGTATGTAAATTGTATCATGTTGAAACTTGACATTCAGTAGTGTAATTAGTTTTTGTTTTTTTTTTTTTTTGAAATGTTGATCGCGCTCAGGGGCGGAACCATTGTAGAATTATCCGTAGCACGGGCTACGGCTCAACCCCGTATTCGCAGTGTAATTTTTTTTATACATAAGATACCCCTAAATATATACGAGGATACCCCTAAAAGAAAATTATGAAACTTTATATTATTCATTAAGCCCAAATTGTAATAACTAAAAGCCCAAATAATAAAATAATCCATTTGAACAATGTCATGGTTTGTGCGGTCGAAAAAGATTTTTTTCATAAAGTAAAAGACGACGATGTAATGAAACGATTTCAAGCTATGAAATAAAGAATTGCACAAATCTATTAGGTATTTGTTTTACTTTATTTATTTATCATCGTTTTTTTAATATTGTATGATCGCACAATAATTTTTTTGGATACCCCTGATTTAATGGGCTAGTTCCGCCACTAATATGCTTATATTGTAGAGAGTAAATTACAAGTTTTATCATTTATCTATATATCATTTTGCAGGCAGTGTCCTTTGGCGCAAAATTTGAAGAATTATGTACTTAATGTTTCAAAATCTTGTATGATATGTCCTTTGTGACTAATCCAGTTAAATTTTTTGGTTAAGTATGGTCGTCCAAGGGTATTTTATTCTTTTTACCCAATTTATTTAATATTGTTTAAAAAAATATATTATTATTATTATAATTTATATATGTATATATATATTTCTAAAAACAACAACCTATCACCACCACCCTTCATCATCTACAACCACCATCACCACCACCATTTCCCAATCAACTCACCAACTTAAAACCCCCCAAATCCCCGATACCAAAAATCCTCAAAACCCCATAAATCCCCAAAAGCAGGCATCAACGGTTTGAAGCTTTTTAATCATCTGGTTAAGCTTCCTTAACTCTGGTAGTGTGAGAAACTTTCCGACGTTCTTTGATTTAGGGTTTCGTATCAATCTGACATATTGAAACGAGTTTTGAATCAAGGCTACAACCAAGTGAAAATAAGACTAGCAGACTCTAGGCAAAATGCGACACCGTCTTTTGTCATCTGAACGGTCCAATCGATTATGTTTGCCCCGTCATTGATTGCCTTTTTGTATGTGAGATCGGTGCACGTAGGGTAGTCAATACTCGCACCATTGTGAGATATGACCAAAGTGATTGCGACCTTTGAGCTGAGATTTGGATTTTACGCTAAGAACGTTGCTATCACAAACGATTGAAACTGAACAAGTGTGATAAAGAAATACGGGGGATGTTTGTTTAGCTTTTAATGAGGCTCTTAATGGTTTAGACCTCTTACTGATTCAACACTTAATGGTTCAGACTGTTTGTTTCACGAGCAAATGTCTGAATGGTTCAGACATTTGCCTCTGAATGGTTAAGTTTTATACTGAGTCTGAATGGTTAAGACCTCTAATCTAAATTGGTCAGACATTTGCCTCTAAACAGTTAAGCATTATACTGGCTCTTAATGGTTCAGACATCTTACTGGTTTAGCACTTAATGGTTCAGACCTCTTACTGATTCAGCACTTAACCATTCAGAAGTTGCCAAACAACCCCATAGAAGAAAGAGAGAGGGAGTTTAGAGAAAGAGTCTCCAGAGTTGTTTTATATTTAAAAACATTTTTTTATTATTTACACATTAGTCCCTTAATATAAAGTTTTACATAATAGTCCTTAGGGAAGTGAAATGACAAGAATGCCCTCATGTGCAAGGCATATGACCATACTTAACCAAACAAATTAACTGGGTTAGACTCAAAGAACATACCGTGCAAGATTTTGAAACATTAAGTATAGAACTCGTCAAATTTTGTGCCAAAGAACACCGCTTGCAAAATGATGTATAGAAAAATGATAAAATTTGTAATTTACTCTATTGTAGAGATTGATAAGTTATTAAGGTTTACTTCTGTTTTCTCACAAACAATCAATTGGTGGAACTAGCACTCCAAATAAAATAATCAATTGGTGGAACTGCCACTCCAAATGGTGATTATGTTGACTTACGATTGTTCAAATAGCTTGCTCAGAATAACTCGCTAAAAAATCGTAAATAGTTAGCTCGAATCAATTCATTTATAAACAAGCCGACTTGGTTGAGCTCAATTTGTAAACAATCCGATTTCAAGCTTGACCCTCGCCCGGTCGTGGACAACCTTACGTAAATGACCCACTGATCCATTAACCACCAAGAACATGTCGAAAGTTTATTTTTATGAGTTAAACCTTCTGATTTGGTGAACATGAAGAAAACTTGATGATCACACTACTAATAGTTTTGGTCAACTGAACCATGAACATCTATATAATTTGTTGGAAATCAGACCCTTGAACGAACACGTAAACACGATACTTGAACGAATCTTTTGACTGTTTTTATTATTTAACAATAAGAGCACACTAATACAATAATCCTAACCCTCTATTTATACTAAAACTCATTCTAGTGCTTACTCGACTCGAACTCTATTTTAAATAATAAAATAAATAATTTTCCCTAATTAAATATTAAAGACTCAATAAATAATTCAACAAGAATTATCTATAACCCGTCATTATCCTTACCTCGTCAATTCAAAATTAATGCACGTCTTGTCTATTACACAAATACGATCAAATACTCCAAAATATCCATCTCATGCTTCAAGATGTCTTTGATTTGTTTAAATCAAAGTTTATTGTTATTCGGTTTTATAAAAAAATGTTTCGCATGAAGTGTGAACCAACGTGGCGGATAATAAATTACAAATATTTCTTTTTTTTTTTTAACGACAACATATGGTTAGTTAGAAATAAGCACGTGACCTCAAATTCTTGAGACCGTATATTAATTTTTTTTTAACGGCAAATTTGGAGCAATGACGGACCACTGGAGTATCATCGTAACCACCCGATCATATCCATCTCCACTAGGTAGAGATTGCAAAAATACCCGAGCCCGATGGGTATACCCGAAACCCGACACAAATGGGTCAGGTATACCCGATACCCGACATGTATTGGGCCGGGTATGGGACTACTTTTAAAAATTTTCGTGGGTATGTCGGGTATGGGATTAGGTGATACCCGGCCCGATTACCCGAAACCACATACCCGTTTACCCGAGCTATATACCCGATTTTTTTTATTTATACTTTTATTTTCCATTAACCCTTGTTTATTAGTGATTTATTTTAGTATGTTCATAATGTGAAAAAATAAATTTTCTTTTAGTATATGTATTTGATAATACTATTTATATTTTGTATGTTGTGAAGTATATGCACGTGAGTGTATAAATATTATAAAGTTATTATTAATTTATGATAAAACTTATATGTAATGTGTATATATTTTTAATTTATAATAGTTGTTGTATAAATAAAATAATATAATAATTACAATAGTAAAAAAATGTTTTTAGAAATCGCAATGTATATCTTTTAACAAACTAATGGGTAAACCCGATACCCGACGGGTAATTACCCGACAAATACCCGATGGTTATTGGGTCGGGTATGAGGCGCGATTTTATAACCGGGTACGGGTATGGGATTACCAATACCCGACCCGAACCGACCCATTGCCATCCCTACCACTAGGCAATAATGCCTATACACCAATTCAGGAGGAAATCCAATAAATTTTGGAAAACCCCCTTTGTGAGAATTGAACCCATAACCTAATGGTCATAAGCCTTATCCCACCCTAAAATATCACTAGGCTATAATGCCGTGGGTGACCGTATATTAAATTATTAACTATTAAAAAGGTGCAAGGATTATTAATTAATTTTTTATTGGTCATATATCGTGGGCCGTGGCCCGTGGGCGTCTAACAAACATGTGGAATCTTTTGAAGGAGTAAAAGATATACCAATTAATTGAGGGAGTTAATTATTTTTATAATGATTTATGAAAATGTTGACAAAAACACATGAACAGTGCAGATTGTTACATGTATAATAATAAATAAATAATAAATAATAAATAATAATAAAAAGTGATGGTGTCATAAGCTTCTTGAAAGCAAATGTGTACTGTGTAGAACATTATTACTTGCTTCTTTTCGTTTGCCACTTACGCTATAGCTTATTGCATGGCCGGCTCAAGTCTAAGTATTTTAAGGCTTGAGTTTTGGGTCTTCAAATAAATAGGGTCTCCAGCTTTAAAAAAAAATTAGTAATAATTATATATGACATTTGGGCTGGGTTGCGATGGATATTATTGATGTATAGCAGATTTGTAGGGGCGCTGCATATGGAGTATTGTATTTGGGCGGCAATTACGATTTACTCAATTTTTTGAGGGAAAAAGGCCTCTAGTTTTTACTTCGCTTTAGGCCACCAAAATAGTTGAGTCGGCCCTAACCTACCGGTAGAGTATTGTTGAGTCTCTTGATGATCCGGGTTCAAATCCAATCATAGGTGGGTAAGGTATAATTTAATTTGGGTGTAGAATCATTAGTTGTTCAGAGAAAAAAAATCCTTTTCACTTATTTTGATTCTCTTCAAAATATGGTGGGTGATACGATATATCATACATCCTTTTTAGCGTAGTGGGCCTTCGGACGACGTCGTAACTAGAGATGATGGGTCTAGGCCACTCAACGCTATCTGCGATTGAGGATGTATATGTCGCCTTTTGCTATTAGATTACCTCAAATAGTCGGACTTTTATTTGTTGGCCGTTCAAACAGAGAAGCTGAGAGTTAAACAATTGCAAGGTGCAATTATAGAATTATTTAAATATAAATTAATTTATGATTAAAATATATATTTGATTTATTTTTTTAAAGGAGAATTTCATAAAACAAAACCAACCCGAAAACCGGTGGACAGAACAACGACTCTACATGTATTTTGATTGATAACGAAAGATTACATTAAAATTGATTAAAAAACCATCGTCGTGATCAGCCCAAAGTTATGAGATAGTTGGAGAAATTAAATAACATTTAATATGACATAAATATATATTTTAAAGTCAAATACTACATATTAAGGCTACTTGGTATGGGAGGGGTAGTTCTTGGAGGATGCCCCTCTACCTCACTATCACGTCACAAACTCACAATCCTTAAAGGATACCCCTCCAATAATGGAACCAAGGAAATAGTTAACCAACCCGAAAACCGGTGTACAGAACAATGAGTCTACATATATTTTGATTGATAACGAAAGATTACATTAAAATTGATTAAAAAACCATCGTCATGATCAGCCCAAAGTTATGAGATAGTTGGAGAAATTAAATAACATTTAATATGACATAAATATATACTTTAAAGTCAAATACTACATATTAAGGCTACTCGGTATGGCCGTATGGGAGGGGTAGTTCTTGGAGGATGCCCCTCTACTTCACTGTCACGTCACAATCCTTGGAGGATACCCCTCCAATGATGGAACCAAGGAAATGGTTGATCAGTGGCGAAGCTTGAGATTTCCGATTGGGAGATCGAAAACGTATATACCAAAAATTTTTCTATAAAACCGGGGGTCAAAAACGTATATACTCAAAAATTTCTATACGAAAACTACATACTCTCCACTACTGAGTGAAAAGTTCGGGGGGATCGGCTGACCCCTCCCGCCCCCACAAAGCTACGCCCTTGTGATTGATGACCCTACCTCACTTATTTAATTTATTTTTGTTTTAAATTCATCAAATTTTTGTAACATTTAATCAAACAAACAATCAAAACCAAATCACATGTTAATATCAACAACCGTAGAAAAAGCAGGGTACTCTGCAAAAACCCACATGAAGCCACCAATCAAGACACAAAATTGAAACTCAAAAGATGAAATTAGAAAAGGGAAAAACAGGGTTATTGAGTTCGATCGGTGTGTCATCAGTTGAGATGGTATCAATGGCGGATGAAGCACAATTGGGGGTGAAAATGGTCTTCAATTGGGTTGAAAAAACAGGTGAATTTGGGAGTATTTGAGGTGAAACAGGGCGGGAGATTGAGGAGGAAGATGACGGAGAAAGCAAGAGTGTGAGGGTTTGGGAGTATCGCTTTTGTCTCACATGCTCCGTCCTCAACGTCCCCTCCTTGCCGTGAAGGACGACGCCGCCCAGTTGGAAATGGTGTTGGTGGCGTCGCCAAGCCAGACCGGGCCTGGACGACCCCACACCAAGTGGCCTAATACATAGCTTCACGTTTTGGGAATTGACATAAATATTTATTTTAAAAATATGATTTAATCGTTTAAAAATACTTTTTAAATAAGTGGTTTATTTATATGATTATAAAACATTAGATAAGTCCATGGCATTATAGTCTGATAGTATTTTGAGGGTGAGATAAGGCTTAGGGACCACTAGGTTCTGGGTTCAATTACTACAAAGAAGTTTTTTCAGATTTATTGGGTTTTCTCTTGAATGATCGGGTGGTAACATCTAAAATTTCAAATGGTTTAGAAAATATTAGAACATCTAAACGTTAGATAACATCCAAAACTTCAAATGGTTTAGAAAATATCAGAACATGTAGGTTATTTTTAAGTGGTCTCTAACTTTTTAAAGAGGTACCAAAAAGTGTAGTTTCATGGTGGAAATTAATTGTTTGATGATTGTGTAAGTTTGCCATTTAAAAAAAAACACATTAGAAAAAAGATTTTAGATTAACAAAATTAAAAAAAAACACATTAGAAAAAGGATTTTAGATTAACAAAATTAAAATGGTTTGATGAGGCTTATTAGTTATTATAAGGATTTTACCTTTTAAATGGTAATAGTTTTATGGTGGACATTAATTGTTTGATGATTGTGTAAGTTTGTCGTTCTAAAAAAACACATTAGAAAAAAAGATTTTAGATTAACAAAATTAAAAAAAAATACATTAGAAAAAGGATTTTAGATTAACAAAATTAAAATGGTTTGATGAAGCTTATTAGTTATTATAATCTTCGTATTCAAAAACTTATGTTTTGTTTGTGATGCTGATCTATACAAAGATTGGAGAGAATTTTATAAAGGTGGGCATGACAAGTGGCTTTTTTTTAAAGGTGAATTATTCGCGAATATCGGAAGGTCTAGAATACGTTGTCTTAATCGGGTCCGCGCTAGAGAGCTCCCTCGCACAATAGATCCTCAATTTAAACCCCTCAATGAGAAACCCCTATCACTCAGACTCGAACTTGAGACCTGAAGGGGAAAACTCACCCGGACCCACCATAGATGGAACTTAATTACTCGTGGTCATCACTAGAGCATTAGTGATGGTTAAAGTGGTGATACTACCATAATTAATTAATTAATAAGATTATGTAATAATGATCTCTACGGAGACACCATATCGATAAAGACAAACTCATTGTTTTTTAACGGCAAAAGAGTATATTTCATCACCAAAAAAGTTGTACAAATTACATCATCATATGGTTAGTAAGCTACTAAGCTAACCACCCAATTATCATCACCAAAATTTGAACAAAAAAAAAACAGAAAATTTACACTCATTCACTCCATTGTTAAACCACATGATTATATCAGCTTTACCAGTGACAACCTCCTCCGTCCCCTCTAATTGAATTAATAACCTTTCTTTGCTGATCATATCAGTAGGGTCCACCATTGATGGTTGCCTCTGGAAATTGGAAGTTTTAATCTTGAAAACAACATGATAATTGGCCTCATTGACCACCTGAACAAAATGAGAACCTTGTTCCCTCAGTCCTGTTATGAAATAAAGTTCTTGAGAATAAAGCTCCAACATATTCAGTCTCATCTTTACTCGGTCGCGATCTCGTAGACCTTCTCTAGTCTTTTTGTCCCATTTTCTATTTCTTTCTTTTTTCCAGCTCCCAATACACCATATCACCATTTCCCAAAATGTTGAACGAATAAAAACGTCATCCATGACCAGGATCCTACTTTTTCTCAAATTTGGCAATTTACGGGACACCTTAGGTTTCTCTTTGTTATAAAGCTCAATTGGTACTGACATTTGTTGTCTAAGCATGCCCCTTGCTTCTGTTCCGACCAATACATTTGTTTGATGAATTGATAACAAAAACTCTATGATATCCACAACCATCTTTTTTATAATTGCACTAAAATGTAACCTTTTTTGAGGTTCTTGCAGCTGCAGTTCTTGCAAGTCTGTTAAATCTTTGACATCATTCTTCCATTTCCACTTTATTAACCATTTTTTTGCAACTTCCTTTTTGTATTTGAACATCAATTTGCCAAGTTTCCCACTTTCATGAGCTCCAACAAAATTGAAATACCTCAGCAACATTACTTTCCACTCTTGATCTTCAATATGAATATCTCTAGTAATTTCATCCAGAAGCAGTTTTGTGAGCCCATATGGATTTATTACATCCCTTCCACATGTTCCTAACTGCCTGATCTGGGATGATTTTTCATTCTTTATTGTCTCATTGCTTTTAGGAGTTCCAACAAGTTGAATATCAAATATACTTTGTTTTCCATCTTCTAGCTGCTTCAATTTTTTTGTCAACCCCATCAATCTTGCTTTATCTGGCCCATTAACATCCAAAAGAATGTCACCTGAAACCAGATCGACTGTTTTTGTTTTACCAACTGTTGTCTCAATTGGAACCAATGTAGATATAGCATCAACCAGGCCACTCATTTGAACCTCTGAAACTAGATTGACTGTTTTTGTTGAACCAAACATTCCCACATTTTGACCAATTTCTAACCTGATTGGTGGCATGAGAAATGATGGATATTCATTAAGAATATCAAAGGCTAGTTTCTGTCTTGACATCATTGTGAAGGTCATCTACTTCAACATCATCACCCATAATGTTTTTAGTTTTAGATGTAACAACTCGTTTCTTCTCAGATTCCTTAACAACATCATCACCCACTTCAGTAACGTACGGAACCAAATGCCTTTTCAAACATGTTATTTTGAATTATCGGAACTAGTTCATTTTCAAACGTGACATCTTGACTTAAAGAAATCATTCCATATTCAATTTCTTTTGAAACCTCACTATTACATGAATCTTGATCAATGGGTTCTTGAATCTCAACCTCATTTTCAGATTCATCAACGGCTTGAATTTCAATTTCATTTTCAGAATCTGTAACTTCCTCATCCTTTTCATTTTCTAAACTTTCATCCACAAAAATATTCCCTATCCCATTCATTTCATCAGACCCATCAATGGTTTCTTGAATCTTTCCATTCCGAAACAATTCATTATCTTTCATCAATTCCTCAAGAGTGATGTTAATATCAAACTCCAAATCTTTGTTATAAAAAGAAGAATTAGGATCAAATGGAGAAAAAGAATCTTGCAAGCTATTAAAATCAATTTTTAACTATATTGATGCCATCTAACAAAAATTTTCCTAATTTTCGGTTCTAAACCACATATGAATAGGTATATAGCATAGAATTCAGAAATTCCTTCAAAATTTCTAACTTGATCGAATAAGAATTCGAATTCAGCACAATAGTCGTGAACTGTATCTTCTTGATTTATTGACATAATCTTTTCCCAAGTCATTTCCATGTCGTTTGATGATTTCTTGATTGCTAGACGTTGCTGTGAATCAGCCGAAGACCTGATGGCTGAACTCATTTCTTGCCCTAAGTTGGATTGTTGTTGTAGAAATCAGTTGTTGCCCTAACTCTGACCACTTTCTTGTTCGATTTGTTGCCAATGAATGAAATCCTTTTGTTGCCCTAACCCCAGGTCAAGAGGAAAGATAGCTCTGATACCATTGTTACGAACACAATTGGTAACCAAGTATGCAAGATCGATAAAGAGAATAAGAAGAACACTAAGAGGAGAAGGAGGGTAAAACCCAATTCAATTCCTCGATACTTTCATTCGGTTCCCTGTTTGTTTATATAACAAACTCATACAAATCACTAGTTACATTTACAACCCTCATACTATGATATTATCACAATTGACCCCTCTACTATTTCATACCTAACAATTGGTGTATAGGCATTATTCCTAGTGGAGATGGATATGATCGGGTGGTTCCGCTGGTGGCACGATGATACTCCAATGGTCCTCAGTGATCCAAATTTGTCGTTCAAAAAAAAAATAATAATAATAACAAGCAGATTACTAAAACACATGAACCAACCCAACTCTGCATGCCTAAAAATGAACTGTCGCGTTAGCCTATTAGTTGAGCACATATCAGTTCTACGTTCCCGAAAAAAAATAGTTTAATATAGTAGCCATTAAATATTTGGTTAATACAAGGTTCAACATAACATGTTTGCTTACAATAAATCTTGGTCTATTAATCTAGCTCCGCATTGGACAATGGTGATCAAATATGATCGATATTTGTCAACTAAAATTGGTGAAAAGTTTGCAATCAACTGACATTTGTGTGATAATTTAACTCGTGTCAGATAACTATAGTCAATTTTGATAAATCTTTAAAACTGTTTGTCAACTATAAACTTGTGAAACACTTACATACGTAGTTACATACAATATTGATTTGTTGTTTTAGCTCCCTCTAGATAGTAATGATTAATCTTTGTTGTAATGACCTAATAGATGAATTGATATGCTATTTTGTAATTTATGAACCTAAAATTACTATAATATAAACTTACATAATTGCTAAACTATAAATACTAAACTAAAAATAAAGAGTTAAGGGAGATATCGTCACATTCATGGGCTTGTAAATGAATCGAACGAATTTAACTTTAACCGAACATGAATACGAACACGAATACATAATCGAACACATATTTTCTTTCGTGGTCGTTCATTAAGAAATAGGGCATGTTCTGTTCGTTTATGTTCGTTCGTTTAAAGCCTAAACGGACAGTTCACGAAAATTAACGAACACAAACGAACATAAACAAAAAAGAAATTTAACTGAACATATTTGAATAAACATAAACAAACATAAATTAACATGATTGAACAAGCAAGTCTAATATATTACCGTTCATCTGAAACACGTCTAAATTAGGATTCATAGATATACTAATTAGTTATATTTATATAAGTAGTTAAAAAACTAATATTTATATAAATAAAATTATTTATGTATGTACTAAAATTTAAACGAACGTTCACGAACATAAATGAACGAACATAAACGAATGTTCATGAACATAAATGAACGAACACAAGGTGTGTTCATGTTCGTTCATTTAATTCAACGATCGAATTTTTTTGTTCATGCCCATTCGTTTATTAAATAAACGAACTTCCTGTCGAACAAGTTCATAAACGTTCGGTTCGTTTACAGGCCTACACATTCACAATGATTTATAGTGGTTTAATGGATATGGACTAATTACATAGGCTATGTCCACTTATTGGTTTCAACAATGAGTTTGTCTTTCATGAAGGGTGTAACAGGGAACGGGAGAGATATCCGGCTTTGGTTGGATCGGTGGGTCTGGATGGGCCGCTAAAAGATACATTCCCGGATTTATTTGTATTGGAAAAGCACAAAAGAGTAAGCGTTGAAGAAAGAAAAGTTGAATAGGGATGGAGACACACGCCAACTTCTGCAGATTTATACAACCAAATTCCGCGTATAGAGTCTATAACACAACCGATGAATCTCAACAACTAGGAAGATAAATGGGTTTGGGCCTTTGCAAGGGACAGGGTCTTCTCGGTATCATCACTCAGACAAGAGTTAACCAAATTCGTTGTTCCATTTTACCCTTTCAAATGGGTGAAATGGGTACCGAAGAAGGTTAATATCTTTGGGTGGCGGGCTTCTCAAGACCGTTTGGTAACAATGGCGGGGTTAAAAAGAAGAGGCATGCTTCCGGGCTTAACAACATGCAAACTCTGTAGGGAAAAGGAGGAAGACGCTGATCATTTATTCACAGGATGTTATGTAGCGTCGATATTATGACACAAGATGAGTTCATGGTGTAAAGTACAACACTTCATTGCCTTTACTGTGAAAGACCTACTGGAATTTCACACTAATGCGACGATCGAAGAACCGAAGAGAAATTTTATACAAAGAATAATTCTAGCAATGTGCTGGGGCATATGGAAAGCAAGAAACGAAACCATCTTCGGAGGTAAACGATTTAACAAAGATGCAATATCTGGTGAGATGCAAGCAATAACATTCACATGGATTAAGCATAGAGTCGAGCGAAGAAAAACATGGATTGGAGCATATGGAAACATTTCGAGGTTCTGAATCTGGAATCGAAGCTTGAAATGTTTGAATGGAAACCAGGTTGGCAATATGTGCCGAAGATGGGATTTTTGGTTAAAACAAGTTTGCTTCTGATATGTTTTGTAAGTAAAAGAGGCTTCAAGCAAGCATATTCTATTGCACATGATATCTCTACTGTAAATTTGTCACTTGCTTCAAAGTTGTTCCAGTTGGAGATTGCTAGGGTCTCTACAAAAATGGTGACCAGTCTTGGATTCACTTTCTCATTTGCAATTAGTCTTGGATATTTTTTTTCCATTCATGTGGTATTTGCTTAACACTACTCTCCTTATTTTTATTTTTGCAGACAAAAATCTTTTGAGGAGGGAGTAATGTTAGGTATGAAATAGTAGAGGGGTCAGTTGTGACAATATCATAGTATGAGGGTTGTAAATGTAACTAGTGATTTGTATGAGTTTGTTATATAAACAAACAGGGAACCGAATGAAAGTATCGATGAATTGAATTAGGTTTTACCCTCCTTCTCCTCTTAGTGTTCTTCTTATTCTCTTTATCGAACTTGTATACTTTGATTACCAATTGTGTTCGTAACACCAATTCAGGAGGAAACCCAATAAATATGTGAAAACATGGGATGGCCGTGACTTGTGTGGATGGAGTATGCTTATTAATTTTACCTTTTCATTTTAATAGGAATCCCAAATATCCAAAATTTCAGATATCCAAAAACCAGATAATCCGAATTTTCAGATTCGGATTCGGAATTTTTGAAATTTTCGGATAATTGGATTATCCGATATTTGAAAACTAATCGGATAATCGGATTATCCGATATCTGAAAACTAATATTTTTTTCTTAAATATATATAGTATATGAGCATTATGTTTAGTTTGAAATATAGTAAATAATCAGATACGAATGTGGATTTATAAACGTTTGTTGTTTTTAATGTTGAAAATTCAGAAAATCGAATATAGGTGTAGTTTTAATCTATGTACGAAACGATTTTTTTGATTTTTTATGAATTCAGATATCCGTTTGGATATCTGAATCCGTATTCGAAATTTTTGATATCCGAAAATCGTATATTCGAAATATCGGATACAGGTTTGAATATTAATATTCACTATCTGAAATTTTTGGATATCTGTTTTTCAGATATTGAAAAACCGAATAATCCAATGTTGAACACACCTACGTGGTTATGGTTTTATCCATGTTTGCCATGTATAGTGTTTATTAGTTTCTATTTTCTTGCTATGTAATCCTTTTAAAGAGTTTAGGTTTCGTATGAATTGTCATGGAGATGATTGAATTAATCTAAATTTCTCTCTGCATTACTTTCTAATTTTTCATCTATTTTCTTTTGGCCAACCACATCATGAACTTTATTCACAAACCACAAACATAACCAAAGAGTGAAACAACCCCAAAAAAATAAGAGGAACCAACAGAAACCAAGCTATACAAGATCAAAATTACACCATTTATACCATTCGATCAACTTATACTTTGGCCTATTTTTGTATCATAAGAATCCTAGCGTCTTCACATCACCAATGATGTCTTCAATCTTTATGTTTTTATTCGAGTGAACATATTATCATTTCTAGTTTTCCAAATCCTGTAACACACAATGAAAACTATACCATGAAACGCTTCCTTATCCTGATCACTCAACCCACAATGATTGTGCAACTCAGCAATGTCCGTCATCGGGGGCCCTTTGCACCACAAGCTAACATGTTTCCAAACCACCGAAGCTACTGAACAAGCCGAGAATATATGATCAACCGTCTTTAGACCACAGTCGCATAAAGAGCACAACTCCGACTCGGCTTGAATATTTTTAGCCAAAGCAACCAATGTCGCAGCCTATCAAGCACCGCTCTCCACATAAAAACGTAGCCTTTAATCTCTAACGTTTTGTACTTTTGTACTTTCTAATTTTAAAAACTTGTAATCGTATTCCATTTCAATCATTGTAATCCGACACTTCGATCATAATGGAAATTCGTATTTTATAACTAACATGTTAAATTCATACTTATTTGTTATTCAATCAAACGTTAAATACATGTTTATGGGTGAAACTAAGACATACCATACATTCGTAGCATCATTTATACATGAATCATACTTATACCATACTTGGATACACTTGCATACTTAAAAACGTGTTAAAATACACGTTTTTAGCTTAAGATAACATAACAATCGAGTTCAGGGGCCAGAGTTGAACAAAAACAAACAAGTTTGGCCTATCATGTCCTCGCGACACGCGGCTACCAAACCCTTCCCTCGTTGAGCGACACGACAAGGTTTAATCCGTAGAATGTTGTTTCCGCAATCCGGGTTAGTCACTTTCCCACCTTCATTCACCTCCAATCACCTTACAACTCCATTAAAACACTAATCCTAATCCTCCATTATAAAACCAAACCTCCCACACATCCATTTCACTTTTCCCACACTCAAATCACTCTCTAAACTCTCCCAAGAATCTGATTTTGCAAGATTAGAATAGAAAGTTTCAAGTCTAAGAGGTGAGCTTCAACTCACTTTCTCCTTATCTTCTTCATGAATTATTACTTCATCTCACTTGGATAAACCTCTAGTATTGTTACCACAAGTTTACCATGGTAAAATAAGTTGGTACATCACAATTTGGTGGTCCAAAGTTGAGTTTATTTTTTGTTTCGATTAAGACTCTTTGTGTTAAATACTTTGTACAATGTTACTTGGATATCATTGCACCAAACCGAGTTACCAACAAGTTTCATTATTAGGGGACTTGTGTTAAGGTATGAATCTAGAAACTTGGAGGATATACACCTCCTATTCTATCAAACTCAGTCACCAAACAACTTTCAAGTAAAGTGAACAAGTCAACAAACTACACCAAGTCTCCAAACACTATTCATGTTTGAAATGCACTCATCTAGTTTAACTCACTTGGTTGTTTTGGTGAATTAGAAGATTTCATTTTGTTCTTACTATTCATTCATGACCATCTGAATAATTTTTTAGATGATTTGTGTTTTGGTGAGTCCACAAGGTTAAGGGATTTTAATCGTAACTTTACATGACTAACCTAACATTGGACTGATAACTAAATATATATATATATAGGATAAAGATCCGTTAGGAACCACCCTTTATTGCGAGAACCGCGAGAACCAATGTGAACATAACCAAAAATGCCTAAAAATAGCTAAAAAAACACACAAAAAAAATTGTTTTTTTTAATATTTTTTATTAAAAAATCGCTACTTTTAGTAGCAAAAAAAAATTATTTAAAAAAAATTGGCTACTAAAAGTAGCGATTTTAACATAAAAATAGTAAAAAAAATAGATTTTTTTTTATTTTTTTAGGTTTTTTGGGGGTTTAGTTTTTAGCATTTTAACTTGTGGGGGGGGGGGGGGTTAGGTTTTTTTTTTTTGGGGGGGGGGGGGAGGGGGTTTAGGTTTTTGGGGGGTGGGGGAGGGGGGTTTAGGTTTTTTTGGGGGGTAGGGGGGGGTTAGGTTTTTTTTTTTTGGGCGGGGGGGTGGGGGTTAGGTTTTTTTAGGTTTTTTTTAGCTATTTTAGGTTGTGTTCACATTGATTCTCGCGGTTCTCGCAATAAAGGTGGTTCTCGTATGAACCTTACCCTATATATATCATACAAACCAAACCATTATATCAACCAAATCATGGTTGAATGTTATGAATTATGGTAGATATCATCTACGTTCATGATTCCTCAAATTGGATTCTAATGGGTGACTTGGTACCCATGAAAACACATTAAAACATAGTGTCCAAATTGAGTGTCTAGACAAGATGTTATTTTCTTGTATACATACTTTCTATTAACTAAAATCCCAAATCCATCATCAATTCCACGAACTTACACACCTCCGTTTTCTCCATTATAGGGTAACTTTGATGTCCAAATTTTCAAGTCTCATCAACTCACGTTTGTGGAAGCTTTGCAAACCGTGAGTATACTCGAAGCCCCTTTTACGCTTTAATCACTTTTTGGGGTGTAACATGTATAAAATAAACAAACTCACTTATGCACACAATCAAGGTTATGAGTTCACTCAATCCACCAAACATGTTATTGTTATGCTTAGGTTATCCATTCTAGATATTTAACCATGCAACTATTTATCATTAACTTTTCTAGCCAACCTTAACATGTATAGTGCTATAGGAGTAGCACATCGCCCATTTTTGTGGTCTATGTTAAGCATTCAATCATAACAGTCTTGTTCACTTGTTCACAAGATTACGTTCATGGAATATTTGGTTTGACACTTAAGTTGTGCATGCTAATATGTAATTTAACATAGTATACGAATTGCATGTTGGATTTGAGAAACTTTTTTATTATATGTTATGTATAACCAAACTTGTATGCTCACCGACCAATTTATGTTGACGGATACTTTAATATATGTTGTAGGAAATTAGCTTGATGCACGCGAATCTACTTAGGGTGGATTAGAAACACACTCAATTTTTATGTTATGTATCTTTTTTCATCGTTTACGTTCAACTTGCAAAATATTGAATTTTCATTTCAAGACAATGTACTTCGGATTAGTATGAAATGAAATCTTGTTTAGTTAAAATATTGTCACAATTAGTACGTTATGAAGTCTTGAACAATCTCGTGTCGTCTCACTCCGATGTTTCCGCCATCGGTTGGGTGTGATATAATCAACACCCATTTACACCATTGCAACACATAAAACCTACTGGAACGGCTGATAATAGAATGGCATGTCTAAAACCCGAATTAGGGTAAATAAACATAATTTGCGATTCAAACCTCCACTGCGTGTTGTGGGGCGCAAAGAGTTACAAATCAAGGGACCCACATTTGCTCTCTCATGCGTGTTGTGCCAGACTCCACCCGCTCCCCCGCGTGGCGCGGGGGAGACAGTTTCTAGAAATTGTGTTTCGAGCACCAGCTCGACCCGTAAAATCCAACTTTCCTGCTTGTATGCTCATTTTACCTCGTTTAGCACCTATTAATCCTATAAAACCCGATGCACAATAGGTACAACATAAAAATATGAAACGACGTGTTTAAACCAATAAAACATGTACAAAACTTATACAATTACAATGTATTTTCACAAACACATCATCTATCACCTTTCTCCACATACTATTGCTTTCCCATTTATATCTCCATAACCATTAAGAAAGAAGAGCCATATTCATATTGTGCAACCCATTGATACCAAGACCTCCTTTATGTTTAGGCAAAGCAACCCGATGCCGCACCACCCAATGCTTTTTGAAGAGTCGTTTGATCCACCCCAAAGAAACCGCTTCGTCATACCTTCAAGAGTAGAAACAATTGCAATCGAAGCTTTGTATAGAGAAAAATAATAGTTATGGAGGCTCTACATAACCGATCTAATGAGGGTCAACCCCTATCAATAACGTTTTAGCTTTCCAAACTGACAACCGGGATTCAAAGATATCCACCACCCATCTCCAATTATTAATATTGTTCAAGTTGGCACCGGCCGCTAAAACTAAGTAGTTAAATGGCACACTACCACCTCTACATCCCATCCTAACCACCATCTAATTGAGCTCATCCGAATCGACCCCACATCCGATAATACTATACTTTTGTAGATTTATTTTGAGCCAAGAACACAAACGGAAAACCCTGAGCCTCGCCACATTCATAATATTTGTTCTAGACCATTCCCCCATTATAATAGCATCATCGGCATTTAATACGTGCGAGATAACAGGACCCCATTCGGAATCTGGATTCATATACGCTCCCCTACCTCACAAGCCTTATTCACCACGCAAGAGAGCCCTTCCATGACAACAAGAAAAATGAAAGGCGCTAAAAGGTCCCCCTGCCTCATACCTTTAGTACAATAGAATTCAAAAGTAGGGAGCCCGTTGACCAACACTGAAGAACGCAGAGATTTTAGAATACCACGCACCCGCTTACACCAAACTGCCGGAAAGCCCATTTGATGTAGAACGGATCAACAAAATCCCAAATGGGTTAGCCCACCCAATAAATTCATTAATTGATGTGTGAAAGTGGAAATATGAACAATTAGGTCAAATAAAACTACCACTTAGGTTATAGCCTAGTGCTCAAGAGGAATTATCTCTTTTCGGGAGACCAAGGTTCAATCCTAGGGAGGAATTATCTCTTGTGGGGAGACCAAGGTTCCACCTGAAAATGGTTCGTTCATGGTGTTCCAAGCTCCGTTATGCAGGTTTCATGCTGAAATATGCAGGTTCCAAACTCAGTTATGGTGTTCCATACTCAGTTATAATGTTCCAAACTCGGTTATGGACACCTACAACTTAATCATAACCATAACCAAATGAGTTTCCAGGCGCCGGACTTTCTTGTGATTCCCATCGTCTTGGCGCTGGATCTGACGCGTTTCTTTGCGCACGTTTTTCACCAGGTGGCTTAACTTTCCACTTTTTAGCGCTTTCTCAATCTCTTGACGTAAGCTGATACAGTCATCAGTAAGATGGCCTGTATCCTTGTGGAAATCGTAGTACAGGTTCGGGTCTTGACCCTTCTTGTTTGTCATAGGCCTTGGAGCCTTGAAGTCATGGTTCTCCGTCATTAGCACCTCTTTTGGTGTTTTTATGAGCGGAGTCCAGTGTTTTTCTCGATTATCATCCCTGACTGCCTTCCGATACCCGATTCTATCAATTGTTTCTCGCGCATCTTCTCTGTAGCGCGGTCTATCATCGTAACCCCTTGCCTTTCCGGATTTCCAATCTTGACCTTTGTTTTTGTTGCGCTTGTTGTTGTCTCGCGAGCTTCCTTTAGAGAAGCGATCCTCAGTATAAGAGTTCTTATTTCCGGCCAACGACTCTTCACTTTGCGCAACTATCTTCGCGGCTTCCATGAGCTTATCCCATTCTTTTGGCATTCCATCTTTTCCGGTGATAGTTCTGATGAGACTATCACAGCGAATGGCTTTCTTGAAGTGAGCGCGCATGAGTTGCTCGCTTACACCACCAATTTCCAAACATTCTTTGTTAAAGCGAGTGATGAAGTCTTCCAATCCTTCGTTCTCTCTTTGCTAAATGTCTGTTACCTCGGCTATGTCGCGCTGGTAACTTCTTTGTTGGCTGAAATGGTTTACAAACTGTGTTCTGAAATCAACCCATGAGCTGATTTTTCCAGGCGGAAGGCTGTCGAACCATGCGCGAGCAGCCCCCGTAAACGTCTGGATAAACAAGTGTCACCACATTGGCATATTCCAACCTCCCATAACGCCAAAACTTGTGAATACTCTAACGTGATCGTCTGGATCAGTTAGGCCGTTGAATTTCCCGACTGTTAGAGGCAACTTTTCTTTTGTCAATCGTGCTAGAGCAATCTTTGGCATGAACTTTGAGTGTTCTGCAGCTTCAGCTAGCCTGTAGGCGAGGCTGAAGTCACGCTCTGCCTCTTCGCTGTATGCAATGTGTTGTCTTGGCTTGTAGCACTCATGGTTCCTTTGCAAGAGATTGAAGACTGAAGAACTTTCGTTGTCTTGCCATGTTGGGTCGTTTGGGGTTGTGTCATCCCATTCATTGTTCAGGTTGCGCGCCCCAAGTCTGGTGTGAACTGGTCCTCTTTGGACGTTTGACGGGTAGTCATAATAGCTTTCTGTCTCTCCCCGTGTATCGCGTGTGTCGTGCACGCTTGGTCTTCGTAGGGGAGGGTGCCTGGTCATTCTTCCTTGAAGGATTTGCTACGGGGGTATCTAGCGCGCCCCCTGACTCGGACCTGTGGGTGTAACCAAAGATGGCTCTGCTTGTAAGACTGCTTGTTGTGCGCTCAAAGATTGATACGCAGCATTGATGGTAGCAATTTGCTTGGCATACCAAGAAGCTGGAGTTTCGCCTTCAGGTAGCCCTAATAGCGCCGAAATGTTCTGAGGTGGAGCTGGATTTGAAGGTCCAGCACCATTGTTTCCCGGGGTTACCGTCTGGGTGATGCGAGTGATGCTCGCGCGGGGTCCCCCGGTGTTGGTTACTTCGATTTCACCGATTTCTTCTACCTGTTGGACTTGGACGTTTTGATTGTCCTCCCCCAACAATGTATTAGAGTTTGTTCCAAAGCCAAAATCAGGAACGATTCCTTGACCAGCCATGATCGAAGGAAAAACAAGTTAAGACAACTCATAAAAAGAAGATGAGAGTGATTTGCAAAAAACCGGTGGGCGCCAATGAAGAAACACGTAACTAATTTTAGGGTGGATTAGTTTGGTTTATGCTTCTACCATAAGGGTTAGTCTTCTTTGGATTTCTGAGCTCCTAAATGATCGGCTAATCCTGCAAAACAGAACACCGTTAGCTCGTTAAGAGGGGAATATGGGAGTTTCCCTCTTAACCAGACTCCGGCGTGAGAATAAGCGACCGCTTTGAGGAGATAATCAAGTATTAAGAGTGAGAGTAGAGGGAATGGAATGTTTAACCTGTGAACTAAGGTCTCTATTTATAGCCGGAGAGGTGTAGAGGGTGTAGGCTGATGGGCCTTGGGCCGGAAGGCAACAACATAGCGGATATGCTCCTTGTCTCACTTGTGTCGACCGTTAGTGGCTTCTAGAAGTTCTTCGGTGCTGGCGCACCGTGAATGGAGCCACGTGTCACTGTTGTCGGCCTTGTTGTCCCTCTGCCATCAGCAAGTAAGTGGAAATCGTGGGGCAGGTGTCTCTGCCCTGTGATTGGTGCCACGTAGGCGTCCTTGGGTACTTTTTGTCTCATGCACGTCAGACGATCGTGGAGCACGATTGGGCAGAGCCTGGAGGATGCGGATTGGCTCTTTTCATCTGCCACTTGTACCTTTGTACCTTCTGAAGTGGTCATGCGCTACAGGTCCTGTGCGACCCTTACTGTGCACGTAACTAGCCCGCGCAGGATTATAGGCACTGAAAACTCTTATCCAGAAAGCTAAGTGTTGGGATTAATGCTCTTTCTTGTTTATACCTCGCGCGAGGTCAATCGATGCTGAAGTAACCCGCGCGAGGTTGGGATTGAACATCTTGCTGATTAAGGAGTATGGTCCTGCGCGCGACCTGGAAGAAGGTCTGCGCGGCTTTTTGGGACCATACCCCTTCAGAAACCATATTCGTATTTGATAATATTATTTATAATTTTTATGACATGAAATAGTAACTTATTTTTAAAGATTTATATTATCATGAATTTTATATATTTCAAACTTTTTATAGTGATAATGAAATGCACGTAAATAATCATATTTTAATTAACTGTAGCAGTTCAAAAACATATAATTACATACAAATTAGGACGATAACAAAAATATATATTTCGAAAACATAACGGGTATTTTTAACAAACTAACAAGTATACTTGATTTAGATATGCTCAATATTTAACGAGAGCTTTACCCCAACAAATACTTTTAACAAACTAACAACTATACTTGATACGATGATTGCTCACCCTTTATAAATTTTTTGATCTATAAATATATACGAAACATTGTTCACCCTTTATAAATTTTTTGATATTTTCAAAGGTGATTGTGAGTTGAAAAGAGAGAAAAAATAATAATAAAGGTATAAAAAATATTATTTGATTGAAAAAAGTAGTGTTTTTTAATGTTAATACATGGTGAAGAAACACTAGATAGCACAAAACTATTTAGTCGGGCTGTCTCGTATAAGATGGAGGTTCTCCTTGTAACCACCACGCGGCGTGAGAATAAATAATTGCATTGAGGATAAGTGTGTGTATAGAGTGAGAGAATAAGACATTAGATCTTTAAACCTGGAGGTTGGGTCTTCTATTTATAGCTGGAGAATTGAGAAGGAGGAAGGTTGTCAGCTAGCTGTTGCTTTGTTTGCTGTCCAACCAGGAGGAATATCCATTTTGTCCCATCTGGTGTAGTCATGCCTGGAGGTGACGTGACGCATGGTTATTCGCTCCAGCTCAGCGTCCTTTTGTACTGGCTGTCGGTCAGTCCCCCGGAGATCTTGCGATCGGTGCTGGCGTCCTGCCATTGGTGCCACCTGTCTAGGGCTGTAAACGAGCCGAGTCGAGCCGAGCTAGACCCAGCTCGAGCTCGGCTCGAACTCGATTCGAGCTGGCTCGGCTCGAGCTCGAATTTCAAATCGAGCTGAGATTTGAGGCTCGAGCTCGACTCGATTAGAATTCAAGCTAGCTCGGCTCGGCTTGATCTAGCTCGAGCTAACAAAGAACAGCAAATTTTATTACTTAAAAAGCCCTTAAAATGAATTTCTTCATAGACTAAGGGCCATAATTGTCATTTAATTTGACCATATGGCTAAATATGCAAGTATAAATAGTTAATTCACTTTGTACATTGTTTTTACCTTCTTTTATAGGGGAGATACTCCATTAGTTTTTGTTTTCTAAGCGATGTGGGACAAAAAAAATTAAGGATGTAAACCTTATCGAGCCAGCTCACGAGCCGAGCCAGGCCAAGCTCGAGCTCGACTCGTTTACAAACCGAGCCGAGTCGAGCTGGCTCGTTTACAACCGAGCCAATTTCGAGCCGAGCTTTCTTCGAGCTTTTTTCGAACGAGTTTCGAGCGAGCTGCGAGCCACGAGTTTTTTGAACACCCCTACACCTGTCGTCCTTTCTATCTGTCTGCTGAGAGCATCTTCTTGTCGCCAGGTGTCTCTTCCCAGAACCTTCTAGATGCTTTTGTGTATTAGCTCTCGGTCAGTGTCAGTCCCTTGGAGATCTTACGATCGGTGATGGCGTCCTGCCATTGGTGTCCCTTTCGTCCTTTCTTTCTGTCGAGCATCTTCTTATCGCCAGGTGTCCCTTTCCAAAACCTTCTAGATGCTTTTGTATGACGAGGCTACCATGCCAGCTTGGAGGCTGCCGGTCGATTTGAACCGATAGTTTAGATTTTAGGTGGATGTGATTGTGTGATTTGATTCGGTATTTTAGTTTTCTATATGGAGCTTGGAAAGTCAACAACGACGGCACACAACCAACCTTCTTCCTTTCTTCTTAATAATAACAGAAAAACCAAACCATCATTCATATCTCATTCTTCCACACTTCTTCTTCTTCTCAGATCAATTTGACCTAACCGATCATTTCAATGGCTACAAAAAACGTTTTACTCACAGTCAACGGCGACGAAGTTTCTCGAAACATCGCATATCATCTAGCAAAACGCGGATGCAGGTATCTAATCTATCTTCTTCTCCTTCTTATCATTTAGCTCTTTCACGAACTGAATTTGTCGAATTTGTTGTTCAGGTTAGTATTAATGGGAGACCAGAAGGTTGTTAAGGAGGTTGCGGACTGGATAACCGGTGATCTGAAGGGAGTTAGGGTTGAAATTGTTGGTGTGGATATGGAAGATGAGAGAGAAGCGGTTTTTGATGAAGCTGTGGAGAAAAGTTGGAGTGTGTTGGGGAAAGTAGATGCGTTGGTTAATTGTTATACTTATGAAGGTATATTCGATTTCTGTAGTGAGTGTTTGTTATGATTTTTGTTAGTGTGTTGGTGATTTTGTTTGATATGATTATATGTTCAGTTAATTGATTTTGAAAAAAAAAAATACTAATTTACCTGAATGTTCTTTGAACTTTTAAATGTTTCAAGCAAATTTTAAGTTTGTGTAAGACGTTTTATATGATTTACTGATCGATTTTGCTTATGAGAAGCAGTTTTTTTGGAGGATAAAGATCTAAAATTTGTGGTTAACATGTAAATCTGAGAATATCTTGAGTAACTTGTTGGATGTGTTGTAAGTTTTTACAAAATGAGTACAAGTAATTCAGATGAACAGAACGTTCGAGGAGGCTGGAGGTTGCGCTAGGGGTGTTCACGGTTTTGTTTGCCCGATATTGACAGAAAGGTTGGGCCGAACTGGTAACTATGGTTTTGGGAAAATATAAACCAAACCTTGTTAGTTAGGTTGGGCCGAACCAGCCAGTTTTCACTGTTTTATGGCAAGTTTTGTACAAAAAGATATTTTCAAAACATAATTTATATTAAGTTTTAAAAGAATGATAAGGATTGTTCATGAATATAGTATATTTACATAACTTATGCTTCTAAAATACATAAAAAATTTAAACGGCTGGTTTCAAGTTCCAAACTGGTAAAACCAAGACGTGAACCGGATGGTACATATTTCAAACCTGCCAATTTTCTTCGGTTTAAAATTTTCAATGGTTTATGAACACCTCTAGGTGGCACAGGGGTAAACACTTGAGTCCCTCTTATCAGAGGTCTGATTCTATCTTCTACGGTTTTCTGCATTTAACCACCTTAAAAGGCCACGCTTACATGATCCTATTGGTTGTTTGGTTATTGTTGTATCAAGGTTCAAAACAAATAAGTGGATAATCAGTTTTAATAGCGATCTCAAACACCAAGTCACTTGTTTTTTATAATTCATGCATACAGGAAAGAATCAAGACCCATTGCACATGTCTGAAGCTGAGTTCTTGAAGACAGTTCGAATAAACTTCATGGCTGCTTGGTATTTGATGAAAGCTGTTGCAAAGAGAATGAGGGATAACAAAACAGGCGGATCCGTTGTATTTATGACCTCAATAATCGGTGCCGAAAGAGGGATATACCCAGGGGCAGCTGCATATGGTGCATGTTTAGGTGGAGTTCATCAGTTAGTAAGGGTAAGTCATTTAACATCCTTTTTAACCATTTTTTCTTATAAAATAGAGTAAAATGTCATTTTCGTCCCTGAGCTTTGGCCGTTTTGCGACTTTCGTCCAAAGGTCTGTTTTTTCCGCATCTCGATCCAAAAGGTTTGAAATCTTGCCATTTTCAGTCGGCTCGTTGACTCCATCCATTTTTCTCCGTTTAAGTCGGGGGTATTTCCGTCTTTTTTGTTGACTTAAAGGGCAATTCGGTCTTTTACACTTTATGTAAAAAGACCGAATACACCTGAAAAAGACCGAATTGCTTTTTAAGTTAACAAAAGAGACGGAAATACCCCTGACTTAACGGAGAAAAATGGATGGAGTTAACGAGCCGGACGAAAATGGCAAGATTTCTAACCTTTTGGATCCAGATGCGGAAAAACAAACCTTTGGACGAAAGTCGCAAAACTGGCCAAACCTCAGGGACGAAAATGGCATTTTACTCTATAGAAAATCTTGGATAAATATGACTACCGAAGTACTGAACAATAATATTACAATAATAAGCTACTTTTTTTAATAAACTGATTCTGACCCTTTCAACCCTTCTCATTCTTAGCTATATTGCGTGTTACACGAACACAAAAAAATAAATAAAATAGTATTTAAGATACATGAGTTATCATATATGCAATTGGTACACATGAACTTGGAGAAAAGTTATCATATTTTGCTATTTTAATTGCATATACGGGACATCATCGTGTGTTCTAGACATGGTGTTATTTAACATTTTTTTCCTAAATAAATGGGTATATATTGGAACTATATTATAAATTTAATGATCAAATAAATTGAATAAAATGTTATAATATTTTTCTTGATGAAGTTAAAAAATAATGTGAAGTAATTAATATTTTAAATACATGTTAGGAAGATGACATCACCTGTTTTTATTAAGAGTAAACTTCCGTTTTGCTCCCTGTGGTTTGGTCACTTTAACGGTTTTGCCCCAAACCTTTAAAAATAGCCATTTTCCTTCAATAGTTTGCTATGGTTCTTCCATTTTGCTCCCTGCAGGGAGCAAAATGGAAAAACAGACAATTTGGATGGAGTTAGAGGCGGGGAGCAAAATGGAAAAACCATAGCAAACTATTGGAGGAAAATGGCTATTTTTAAAGGTTTGGGGCAAAACCGTTAAAGTGACCAAACCACAGGGAGCAAAACGGAAGTTCACTCTTTTATTAATTACTAATTTGCTCATAGTAACTCTGATTTTCTGTAATCAGACAGCAGCTCTGGAGATTGGTAAGCACCAAATCAGGGTTAACGCAATCGCGCGTGGGTTGCATATAGATGACGAATTTCCAGTATCAGTGGGGAAGGACCGGGCACAAAAACTGGTCAAAGATGCAGCCCCGTTAAACAGATGGCTGGACCCCAAAAATGACCTGGCTTCAACCGTTATCTACTTGGTTAGCGATGACTCGCGCTACATGACTGGGACCACAATCTATGTTGATGGTGCGCAGTCTGTTGTAAGGCCCCGCATGCGCGCTTACATGTGAAACCTGTTACATTGTTATACATGTTCGGGTTCGTCGTCTGCCATATTATCGACTGATATGTAGACGTTCTTGTGGTAAGAGTGAAAATAGAACCATTATAATGAGGTTTTAATTATTAAGAATGGAATGAAGTCTATGTTACTTATGTTGAGTAAAATCATTTTACTGTTGTTAAATGAACAAAAAACTGTTAGTATTTATCAACACATGGCTTCAGTTCTGGCCATTTCGACCTAGGATATGCTGTTTTAAGATTTCGTGCTATATTTAAAATATAGTGTACAGCCGTGAAATGACCCAAATTTGTCGACCACATCTTAAAAGGTTTAAGCTACCAGTTGATGTTAAGAATGATGTGGAATGTTATAAAACTCTACATAGGTGTTTTGATGTCAATTGAGTCGAGTCGTATTGCTCGTAGTTGAATTTAGGTATATCGGATGTAATTTGATCAAGTCGGGATGTATGATCTAAATTGCGCAAGTATGTACTGGGTAGTTGTATACATGATTGTAAAAATCCCGACTGGCATCCGATTAGTCGTCGACTAATCGCTAGTTGAAGGTTCACCGAGTAATTTTCTTCTAATCGGCCAAAAATCGGCGGTTCCAAACAAATTCTGGCCATTTTTCGGTCAAACCTTGTAAATTTAGGTGATGAATCTTGTTTACTCAAAAAAAAATAAGCAGATGATGATGAGGGGTTAAAACTTATCTTGCTAAAAAATTACACATAAAAATGCATGTGCATATATATAAAACTAAAGATTACAAATAAAAATCCCAATCGATTAATCACTGGTCCGTATGCCACTGGCCGATGAGCGTCTAACGATTCTTACAACACTAGTTGTATATATGCGGCATTTGTTTGATCTAAGGTTGATTAAATATGTATTCAGTATTCACAAGAGAACGTGTACATAGAAGCCAAATTATTACGCTAGTTGTAGCTAATGTGAGTGTATAAAGCTTTCTACTTGTGCTAGTCTTAGTCAAAGTGAGTACATAAAGCCTTCAGGGTAGGCATCATTTGATGATTTCGCAAGTGTTAACTAATTTGTTAGCATTAAGGTTATGTATTAAGTTGAAATATTTGGGTGTGTTTGTAAACCTAGTTTTTAACTTGTAATATCTTTGTGTTATATTCGATTTGGATGCATTGTGAAATATGTCGATAAACCGACATTCATACGAGAGTTGTTCAAACTCGACAACTATCCACAAACTGTGTAATTCGATGCGCAGGAGTGGCTGATTATTTGAAATGGAAGATTTATTTAAAGAGTAAACATTTTGGATCCAAGTAGGTGTAATCATGTGTTTTATGTGCTTCATGCCTTCATTGGTGCTACATTACATACCTTGTATCGTAGGCCGAAAGTCCAAGCCTTGGCTCATACCTGTGCTATGATGACCATAACTCGAAGACTCAAGCTTTACGACAGAGCAGCCTTAGATATACATCAACTCTAAAATGGTTCATGTGCATCATCTACCAAGGCCAAGATTGAAAGTGAAAAACTTGCATGGTGTGATAAAGTTGTTAAAAACTTTTTGTACAACAAGTAACATCCCAGTCAACATGACACCCAAACACTGTACCAATGCTGTTTAAAAAGTGCGGCAATGGTCCTGGGTCTTGATTAGAAGGTTCAACATCAATCCGCATCACAGGCCCGAAAGAGAAAATAACTGTGTGTTGTTACCCAACCAATCCAACTGAACAAAGTGAAGAGCAATAGTAACAACCCAATCAAATATATACAATCAAGAATAATGGGGTATGCTTGACTGTAGGCAACACCAAAAAAACAGTGTTTAATAACTAATCTCAATGGCTCTCAAATGACCTAAAATATCATAAACTTAATATCCAGTGTTTTACTACTGAATCAATTACCCATTCAAAAGATGAAACACATATTACACTAATCATATCTTCTCAAAACCAAAACATCATGTCTGCAACTCAAAACAAACATCAAAAGTAACACCAAAATGAGAGTAAAAACTGAACCATTGCAATGATGATGACAAGACAACCGAAATCAACGCAACCTCCTAGCCTCTCTCTCGGACTCGAGCAAAGTAAGAACATCACCCTCTCGGACTGGTCCTTTCACGTTCCTCATGATGAAACGGTTCTGGTCATCAAGAAACTTCACTCTCACCTGTGTAACCTGTCCTCTCGACCCGGTTCTGCCCATTACCTTCACCACAACTGCGTGCTTGATCTGAGATTCCATCTTTCACCAGCTGAAATTCAATTCGTATATTTAACCATTAGGTGAAAATAAAATACGTATTAAAACAAAAGATGTAAACAAGCTGAGCTACTCGAGCTCAGCTCGGGGAAAAAAAATCGAAACATCAAACAAGCTTGAGCCCATGCTTAACTAAAAGTTGTTTAGTAAACAAGCCAAACTTTAGCTTGAAAAAATACTTACAAGCGAAGCTCAAGCTTTAGAAACAAAACAAAACTCACATCGAGCAGAGCTCGAGATTTAAAAAGTAATACGAGCTAGACCAGGTTCGAGCTCAAGCTCAATTAACTTGATCTCGAGCTAGGCTTGTTGGTATTTTTTCAAGCTCGAGCTCCGACTCAGGCTTGGCTAATTTATTATTCATTAATTAATATATTAAAAAAAATTTCATACGTAATAGACTTTTTAGGCTCGGGTCGGCTTGTAAACAGTTTTAAACAAGCTCAGCTCCACTCGGCTCGTTTACACTAAGGCTCAATAAGACTCGACGAGCCAAACGAGCTTCACATGTGAGGCTCAAGCTCGGGCTCGAAAAACAAACGAGCTTTATTTTAGGCTCAAGCTCAGCTCGGGCTCGATAAGGCTTGGCTCGTTTCGAGCTTTTTCTTGAGCCAATCTTGATTATCTCGCGAGCCGCTCGGCTCGTTTGCATCCATAATTGAAACCGGTTTAATACAAAATCAATTATACATCTATAAAACGACAATAATTAATGAATTACATAAAGATGACAATGATGAAGCGTTTTCAAGTAAAAATTGTGGTCTTAAATTGATTGATACAAAATCAATTATGCATCTCTAAAACGACAATAATTAATGAATTACATAAAGATGACAACGATGAAGAGTTTTCAAGTAAAAATTGTGGTCTTAAATTGATATATCAATCAAGAATTCGAAAGAAAAAAAAACGTATTTGTAACGTTAGTTAATTAGAACAGATTTAAACCAAAATTGATTGAATAAAATTCAACTACCAAACTCAGAAACATCAATAATCGAAAGATTACACAAACAACACAATGATGAGTCGTTTTCCAGTGAGATTAGGTTTTAAACTGACACATCTATCAAAATAAAACAATCGTATCTGTAACATTATACGATAATAACAGATCTACTCAAATTCGACTGCGGAAATTCATTTATCTATCTACAAAAGCAACAATGATTGATAAATAACACTTACAGCACAGTGATGAGGCGTTTTCTGGTGAAAATTAGGGTTTTAGATTGATAAATCAGTCAGGAATTCGAAAAAGATGTAAGGAGACTATGTTACCTGATGTGATTACAGAGATTGATTAACAGAACACAAAGCTATGGTGCGGCTGCTCTTGATGACTGACGAAACGATAAAACCCTAGGTGGAAGGTTTTATACGGAAGACGTATAAGCTGTAAAACATTGTTTAGCCGGGTTGGGCTTATGCTCTAAGGCCCAACAATAAGAGGCTAAGTTCAAAATTGCCTATACTTAACAAATACGTTTTTTTTTCGAATTGGGTTGTAAATCTGTCTCGTTTTTTTACCTTGGGCTCAAACCGGGTTGGCCCAAAAATTGGTTTTGGCGTGGGAATGCTCGACGACTTGCTTATCACAACGGCTAAGGAGGTGGTTCAGCTTTTAAGAGACGAAGTTGAATCGTCTGAGCCATGTACAAGACAAGGACAGCTTGAACGAGATCGGTTGGGTGCTCCTCAACGTTTGGTAGATGATTTTTTTGCTCAAAACGCTTTCTATGATGATACTCACTTTCGGTGTCGCTTTCGTATAAGTCGTCGACTTCGTATACATATCAGAATTGTTGTTGTTATTTTGTTGTAACTAGTATTAAGAACCCCCGCGTTGCGGCGGGGGCAAACATCAATGTCACACTATTATCAGCGACCACCAACACTGAAGTTATAGCATGTTAATGCGAAGAAATTAAACCGACACGTAAAACATGTAAAGAAATAACTAAGTCGATCTAGGACCCGAGCATTATGATGAACCTGTCAAACGGAAAAAAGAGACAACGTAAAAACGTTTAACCACACAGGCACGTTGCGTCGTGTTAACTCGCAAAATTATTTATAGTATTTAAATGAAATAAAAATTTGTCTTTGTGTTAATGCGAAGAAATTAAACCGAAATGTAAAACATATAAAAAATAACTAAGTCGATTTAGGACCCCGGGCGTTACGATGAACCTGTCAAACGAAAAAAATAGACGACGTAAAAACGTTTAACCACACACGTACGTTGTGTCGTGTTAACTCGCAAAATTATTTATAGTATTTAAATGAAATTAAAGTTTGTCTTTAGTGGATACAACCCACTAAGCATTATGTGTTGCAAATTGTATTTATACAAGGTGGATAGACAATCAAGTATTATGTATAACAAATTAAACTAATAGAAAAACACCATACAACATAATAAAGCTATAAAGCACATGGTTGATGGTACAACATGTATTGCAAGAAAATGATGCAAATTATATTATTATTATATAATAATCTATTATATCAAATAACGTGAAGTGAAATTGTTTACACCGGAAAATTATAACAAAGTTAAACAATGATTAAGAGATCCCACATGTGTAAAGAAGTGATAATGCACTATAAAGTGAGAAATCAAATTTTTTTGGAACACTCCCAAAGCCTATTGTACAACCACTCAAAGCCAAAAATTATTGCTTATTTATAGGTTCTAATTTACAATACTTTAACATTATTAGGTGTTATCAACCTCAACGGAAAGCGATATTTGAGGAATCTGACGTCTACCGACATCCCAGTTTTATATGAAGCCCACAACGAATACACAGGTTCCCGGGATGATAGGTAGCCTAGACTATACGCATTGGTTGTGGGTTGCTTGTCAACTGCTTGGAAAGGGCAAAACCATCTAAGTGAGCATGATGGTCCAACCCTAATACTATAAGCAGTCGCATCTCAATGTCTATGGATTTGGCATGCGTTCTTTTGCATGGCCGGTGCAAACATTAGTAACATTGTTTACAATCATCAAATATGTTCAATGATGTCATAAACGGAATTACACCAGATTCATCATATTACAAAAATGATGTGAAGGACAAATATGGGCATTATCTTGTTGATATTATTTATCCGGATGAAGTAAAACAAGTGTATTACAGGAAGAAGCATGAGTCGGCAAGAAAAGATGTTGAACGTGTTAGTGCACTACATCTGTTGATTTCGTCTAGGTGTCTAGGATCAGGTCTTTCCTCGTATTGTATAGCATAGGGCACGTTTTACGAGAAAACAGGAGTCTGTATAGGTTTTAGGAATCAGGTCCGCTCATAGAGTCAGTTGTTCCTGGATCGCTTATTTGTCAAGTATGGACCGCTCATGTGGACATGCTTGGTCCGCTCTTATGGACATGTGTCACATGAGCGGACCCAACAGTCTATATATAGGGTCTTTAGGGCGGTCCTGAGGAGTAATTGTTGAATTCCACGCCGAAGCTCTGCCGGTGTGAAGATTGAACTGTAAAACGTTTCAAATCAATAAAACAAGCAGTTAGGAGGAAGAACAGGCTATATCTACTTGCATTTCTTATTATTCCGCATCTGAAACGCAAGAGACAACCTCTGAACGACTCGTTCGGGTCAGCAATCGATCCTACAGAACGACCATTTAGAGTGCTAAAGAAACAATGGATTAGCATTTTCCAACCCCCACGTATAACTGAAAAGAGAAAAATGAGAAATGTAATGTATACGTGTATTGTATTGTAATGTATTGCATAGCATGATCTTGGAGGACATGGGTAGAGCCTTATGTGTCAACTTTGATGATAATTTCAATCAACGAACCCACTAGTCAACTACACCTAGAAATAGGTCTATACGACGCGTATTACTCTGCATGATGGTGAAAAGCCCACTTTTTCACATTCGAAAAAGATAAATACAACATACGAATTTTAACAAAAATTGGGCATGACCCGTTCGTATTATAAGCAATTCTCTGCTTTTAACAATCACTATTCAAACTAAATTCTACGACACGTTTCAAAAGACATAAAAGTTGTAACCATACAAGATTCCATCAAAAGCGTTTTGTCCGAACTACCAAAATAAGATTTAAAATTCTAACTTACCTACAAAACATCCTAGACATAAATTTAACATTTACATTATGAAAGTGTTTTGACCCATTTACAAAGACAACTTTAACCGGAAGCGCATAAAGGGCGATGTGGTGTGTTCGATCCAAGCTCGCCATTACCAAGAGTGAGATTCACCTACATCCATAACACAAACTTACAAGTTAGTTCGGTTAAAACATATTACTAATACAATTTTCTTTTCATCATTATTTGACCCGTTACCGGGTCACTATATCTTTACATCTTTTCATTCGAACTTCTCATATGACAATTTCGTTTAACGGATATAGCACCATCTTGGTTTCCATCATCATCAATCATCCTATTTTATCCGACCCGTTCTCACGGATCATACTTATTCTTACTTTTCAATTTTTCCATACTTCACTAGCTATCTTAACTTCATAACAATTTCATTTTACTTGACCCGTTTAACTATGGGTCAATACGTCACCAAGAACACCTCATACTCATACTTTAGACCCATTTGTACGGGTCGTCAATAGACTTTTCCCTTTTTCTACTAACAATTCGCATTAAGACATTTTACTATAAATTTCCGCATAAAACAACGAACAATTATTTATATGAGAACTAACACAAAATCTACATTCTACATGAGCGAAGTTCATATGAACTTACCGGAGTCGTGCGCTCCTATTGCCTTTGCTTGGTTTGATTCCCCTCCTTTCTTCGACCCTATAAGGTGCATCACATACGCGTTTAGCTTTCGCGTTATACATCACTTACGCACATTTACAACATTTACCATAATGTTCATTACTCACATTTATTTTTTCATATCATCATTAGATCATCAATACTTCAATTTCTCATGTTCATACATAACCAATTCAACTCAAGCATTTCATCGAACACATGGCGTGCGTACTATCTATAAAACATGATGTACAAGTAATTATAGCATATTCATCCTAAATTCATCAATGGATTCCCAATCTTACACAATCAATATCATAATCATACTACATATGATTCATATCAAATTACCTATCTAAACACCTTCTATAACACGAGTTTAACATCCACATTACACAATTTATCCATAAACTTTACTAAACCTCATTACCTTACAATTTCAAGTGGGTTTTACCCCAAACTACTAATACAATCAAAATAGCACATAATATAACCTCTATATGATCATATCATGTAACATTCATGTTAAGTCACACACTTAATCATGGATTACACATAACCCGTTTCATCAAACATCACCAAATCATGAAATTAAACTTACTTGATGTCAAGAATACTTAGGAGATCAAAGTTCCTTGCTCATGCATTGCAAATTCAGCCTTAAACCCCTTTAATTTGATGATTATTTTGCTAGGTTTTTGAGGAAAAAGGTGTCCCCTGACCTCTCTCTCTCGATCGCACATACCCAGGGCCAAACACTGAAGAATTTTCTTTTTATCAAACTTTATTCCTTATTTACACATCCAACCCTTTATCTTTCTTTCTTTTTTTTTTTTTTGTGTTTCATATTAGTTAACTTCATTTGGTTAACTTCATATTAGTTAACTTTATTCCTTACATTCCCATACTAACTTGGTTACTTTTCTTTTGGTTAACATTATTTACATAAAAGGGTTTAAACTTACTATTATTTATAAAACTTTCAAAATGGTAAAATCTATATTTACCATTCTTTATCGTTAAAGCATCACGATTAAAATATTATACTATGACATACGAAATTTGGGGTGTTACAAGTCTACCCCCCTTAAAGAAGGTTTCGTCCCCGAAACCTGAATACATACATTCTGACGAGTTTATCTGTATCCCTTCGTAATTACATACCTCGAACTTCGATAACATGCTTTCATTCGATCATCCCTCGTGATGAATCGGTCGTTACTACTCTAAACGTATCTAATACATTTGGTAATTCAATCTTGTATGAATCAAAACGATCCTATTACATTATTTCATTATTATCATTCAATTGTTAAAGATGATTTCTTAAAACTTATCTGTCAGATTATTCATTCCCGCATACCTCTAACATCTACTTAGGGGAAATAATTATCATAATATCCATACTTGTTCATTCCTATTCATTCATATTAAATCACAAATCAAACATCATTCAATAGTTTCTAACTATTTAGTTTCTACATACTCCCCATCCTTCCAAGGCCAATATCAAGCAAAATTTCTTTCATGTCCTTTGCTTGATAGTTATTTTTATACTTTTCTTGCGATACCTTCGTATAATCTTTACCCGAAACCAATATTTCTTCCACTGATGATCTATCATAACTACATAGTTAACCACAACTTAATGTATACGTTTATACAAATCGTGTACATACTATCCTGCTCTAACCTCTTTACTGTCTATCCCTAGGTTACAAGGGCCATCATAAGTCTTTAATCACGTTATCAATATGATCGTGTAATCAATACTTACATTTGAGCAATTCATATTACACTCTACCACGTAGGGTTGTTTTATAATACGAACCAAGAATCATGCGTATAAAAACCTTAACTCTCGAACATTTCTTTAGAGGTTTATCTTCTAATAATTCCTTACATACGATAGGGAACTCGACAGAGGGTAAGAGTTATTCAAATATCCATTCAAATATTCATCATATTTTACATTCTACTCAACCCCTCTTTATGTAACATTCCTCCTCTAACAGTTACACATTCTTATATTTTCACTCTAGCTTCCTTCGACGTTAACCTTTCACATTTTCCTTACAGTTCTGGCTAATTATTCTAAATTTAGCATACTAAGTGTGTACCCCGCTTTCTTAACAGTTTCTCGCTTTTCTTTCCTTTCTATTACCCATTTTCCGATATGTAGGTCGACTCTTACCATCTTTCCATCATGACATTTCAAGATATCTAATAACCATACTTTATGATAAACAAGAATTTAGAGCCGCCATTATTTCTGTATTGATATGAAGATTATAATTTATTTACTAGCATTATGAGTCATTTACTTCTGCCTTCCACATTACTAACCATACTTGTTCCTTACTATGTCGTTAGAAACAATAATGCTCACCATGAGCCTACTACTTGATTTCTCTATTATTAATATCATCATTCTTTCTAGTCACCCCCTTTTGTGACGTAAAAACTTTGGCTACTAAAGTATGTGTGTATACATATACATATACATATACATATACTTGCCTCAACATTTAGTGACTCTATTACTATTAGTTGCTTGTTAATCCATTCCTACAGTATGGACTAATTCGCACATTTGTACTTCCTTATTGATTTTAGACATACTTGTTATCATTTTACCATTTCTTACAAAAATCTCTATCCTCGTCAGTGCATTAAATCATCCATTTAGGTCTTAGCCCATTATTCATTTTAGTCCTCATAAGTCGATCATCACATGCTTAATACGCAACGTGTTCGGAGCATACTTCTTTCATCATAATCCTATTACCTCAACATCTTTCTATGTATATATATATACATATATATATATATATATATATATATATATATATAATTACTTATACCGTTACATGTTACCACATTTGTCATGTATTTTACTTTTACTCGTATATCCCGTTTAGGTCTACGACGATTAACTATCAACATATCCCTACTCATATTCCCACAACCAGCGGCAACATATCTCACATACGTTCACATACGCATCATTTATATATATATATATATATATATATATATATATATATATATATATATATATATATATATATATATGTGTGTGTGTGTGTGTGTGTGTGTGTCCTTTTTGTCCTACATTTGCTTGACCAACCAGGCTATCTGTGCCACTTACTTGTTATGTTTATACTTATCTTTAATTAGGTGAAGAAAAAGCATCTCCTCGGTTGCTATCATACTTTCCTTTCCACTTAACGACTATACTTTCATCCGTTTACAACCCTTTCTTAAGGCTCTATCCATGCTCACCAGTTAATTATCCTCCTTTAAAATTTTAATTCTACTAACATTTACTTTTTGTTTGACAAAGTTTTCATCCTAAGGGCCATACTATACTCGAAATTCCATCATCCTTTCATGTTCAATATTTTCTAAGCTTAATCGTAATTATCATTCTTACCTTTCATTACATTCTAGAACCATACCATCCTCTTCCGTAATCATTGCTTTTATTCCTTCCTACCGTGTCATTTCTTATCGTTTGTATTCCCTTCGTCCGTCATCTACCTTAAGGATTTTCTACATTCATTACTTCATATACTTTCCATGTCATCTTAAGTTATATTGATACATTCATAATCATATTTCAATAACTTTCATTCCACTTGTACATCATCATCAACATCGGTCACGATAGGCCACATCATGCATGCCTTTCGTTCATAGGGGAATAGAATCCCTCATCCTTCTTACTTACTTTCTCGCGCCATCCGCTACTCAGAACATATTTTATTAACAATTTTTTTTTTTGCTAGGTGTTAACGGTCCTTTATGGCCACACCACATATCTCTCATTATAGGGTTGATAAACCCAACTAGAACTTCATTCACAACCTTCCAATCATATACGTTCTTACTTCGAAACATTTCGACATGACCCGGTTGACATTTAGAAGATCCTAATTATTATAGGTTGCATTTTCAGAAACTTAACGAATTTCATTATTCCGGGTGTTAATAGCCACTTAGCGACCATACCGCATTCCTTTCATCATCCTTGGTGTTAACGACTACTTCGTGCCCACACCGCATACCATTCATCATTTGTGGTGTTAACGGTCATTTCGTGACCACACCGCATACCATTCATCATAGGGCATCATCCTTACCATCATTATTGGTAATATCATTATCATCGTCATTTACACTCACTGCGTCGGCCATCTACATTTACATACTTTATAATATATCGTATCATTCATTCCTTTATCATTCATGCATTATTGGCTTTCAATAATTCATTCTCGTAGGTCATAAAACCATACTATCCTTCATTACGAACATTCTAGACATGTTATTCGAAACAACATTCATTTCTACACTTACTTCATATTCATTCGTTCTTTAACTAATAGCCTTCATGTTATTCAACTTATATTCATGGTTTTATAAACATTTAGGGGCTTTTTCTAAGTTTAACGAAGGTCCGGAGCTGAATTGGAGGCCACGAAATAACAAAGAAAACAAATCAGCAAAAGTGAACCGGGAAGGGGCGTCGCCGACGGCAGTGGGCCGCGTCGCCGACGCACCCCAGAATGTTGCGTCGCTGTACTTTGCGCGTAGACAGGAAATTAGGCCGTCGGGACTCCCAGGTGCGTCGCCGACGCCATAGGGGGTCGTCGCCGACGGGTCGTCTAACCTGCAAACGCTGATTTCTCTTATTTTTACCCACATACTTCATTCCCAAGCCCCGGTATGACCCGAAAAGGTTCCGTGATTTTCCGAAACCTCCCGCAACATCCCGTAATGTTACAACCTAGGTTATTCTATTGAGTTAACTATAAACCCCTTCCCATTTCTAACCATAAGCATAATCAAAATTTACAATTTACTTACTTGCATAGCGCTTCGGAACGAACACACCTCCATACGAGCTTTCGGTTTGAGTTCAAGCATTTTAACTCTAATACTTGAATCTCTCAAACCTCGGCTCTGATACCAACTTGAAAAGCCCACTTTTTCACATTCGAAAAAGATAAATACAACATACGAATTTTAACAAAAAATGGGCATGACCCGTTCGTATTATAAGCAATTCTCTGCTTTTAACAATCACTATTCAAACTAAATTCTACGACACGTTTCAAAAGACATAAAAGTTGTAACCATACAAGATTCCATCAAAAGCGTTTTGTCCGAACTACCAAAATAAGATTTAAAATTCTAACTTACCTACAAAACATCCTAGACATAAATTTAACATTTACATTATGAAAGTGTTTTGACCCATTTACAAAGACAACTTTAACCGGAAGCGCATAAAGGGCGATGTGGTGTGTTCGATCCAAGCTCGCCATTACCAAGAGTGAGATTCACCTACATCCATAACACAAACTTACAAGTTAGTTCGGTTAAAACATATTACTAATACAATTTGCTTTTCATCATTATTTGACCCGTTACCGGGTCACTATATCTTTACATCTTTTCATTCGAACTTCTCATATGACAATTTCGTTTAATGGATATAGCACCATCTTAGTTTCCATCATCATCAATCATCCTATTTTATCCGACTCGTTCTCACGGATCATACTTATTCTTACTTTTCAATTTTTCCATACTTCACTAGCTATCTTAACTTCATAACAATTTCATTTTACTTGACCCGTTTAACTACGGGTCAATACGTCACCAAGAACACCTCATACTCATACTTTAGACCCATTTGTACGGGTCGTCAATAGACTTTTCCCTTTTTCTACTAACAATTCGCATTAAGACATTTTACTATAAATTTCCACATAAAACAACGAACAATTATTTATATGAGAACTAACACAAAATCTACATTCTACATGAGCGAAGTTCATATGAACTTACCGGAGTCGTGCGCTCCTATTGCCTTTGCTTGGTTTGATTCCCCTCCTTTCTTCGACCCTATAAGGTGCATCACATACGCGTTTAGCTTTCGCGTTATACATCACTTACGCACATTTACAACATTTACCATAATGTTCATTACTCACATTTATTTTTTCATATCATCATTAGATCATCAATACTTCAATTTCTCATGTTCATACATAACCAATTCAACTCAAGCATTTCATCGAACACATGGCGTGCGTACTATCTATAAAACATGATGTACAAGTAATTATAGCATATTCATCCTAAATTCATCAATGGATACCTAATCTTACACAATCAATATCATAATCATACTACATATGATTCATATCAAATTACCTATCTAAACACCTTCTATAACACGAGTTTAACATCCACATTACACAATTTATCCATAAACTTTACTAAACCTCATTACCTTACAATTTCAAGTGGGTTTTACCCCAAACTACTAATACAATCAAAATAGCACATAATATAACCTCTATATGATCATATCATGTAACATTCATGTTAAGTCACACACTTAATCATGGATTACACATAACCCGTTTCATCAAACATCACCAAATCATGAAATTAAACTTACTTGATGTCAAGAATACTTAGGAGATCAAAGTTCCTTGCTCATGCATTGCAAATTCAGCCTTAAACCCATTTAATTTGATGATTATTTTGCTAGGTTTTTGAGGAAAAAGGTGTCCCCTGACCTCTCTCTCTCTCGATCGCACATACCCAGGGCCAAACACTGAAGAATTTTCTTTTTATCAAACTTTATTCCTTATTTACACATCCAGCCCTTTATCTTTCTTTCTTTTTTTTGTGTTTCATATTAGTTAACTTCATTTGGTTAACTTCATATTAGTTAACTTTATTCCTTACATTCCCATACTAACTTGGTTACTTTTCTTTTGGTTAACATTATTTACATAAAAGGGTTTAAACTTACTATTATTTATAAAACTTTCAAAATGGTAAAATCTATATTTACCATTCTTTATCGTTAAAGCATCACGATTAAAATATTATACTATGACATACGAAATTTGGGGTGTTACAGATGGGGACATTGTCAGCCTTTGACTGACCTTGAAGTTTGAATTTAACCTAATACGCTATACGATGCGTATTGAAGGTGTCAATTTAATTTTCCAGAGTGTCTCAATAATATGACCCTTTAAGAGTTGTCCTTCCAAGTGCCTTGCGAAAACACACGAAGTTTTAAAAGGATAAATTCTATATAGTTACATATGCATTAACTTCAAGTGGGTCATTATTTTATTTTTTATTTTTTTAATATCTTTTAATTTTTTTAACATTTAGTATTGACACTTATAACCCTTTAATTTTCTAAAAACTTTATATTCAATTTTTACATGCTAATTTTTATGTAAGCGTCGGTATAAATTCAAGTTGATTACGTCTCGTTGAAAATTGGTAGACTCAGGTATAATATATTTTTTAGCTTTTTTTACATACGTCTTCAGTTAGTCTATGTTGTTTTATAATAAGTCGTATAAATTCGGCTTACTTTACGTTTCAGCGCCACCGCAACACGCGATACCATTTTTAACTTAAAAGAACATAATTTTGTACTTATTTTATGTACGTATCAGTATAAGTTCAAGTTGGTGTTCAACATAAAGTTCTTTCACAAATAAGCCGGCTCAAATATAATACGTTTTCGTGCTTATTATTATGTACATCTTCAATTTATCTACGTTTTGACGTAACTTTTGTTTAGAAACGATTTAGGTCTTGACAATACAAATCTGAGTTACTTTTCATTTGGACCCGCCGCAACGCGCGGGGAAATTTACTAGTTGCTAGTACTAAGAACCTGCGTTGTGCGGGCATAAAACCGTAAAAAACTAACGCCGAACTGTTGTTGTGAACCCACGTTGTGTAGACACAAAACCGTAAAAAACTAACGTGGAACTGTTGTTGTGAACCCGTGAGCTTAAGGGAATGGTTGTGTAAGACCATAAAAAAAGATAACGTCGTAAGGTTGTCACGAACCTGCACGCTGAAGAGGGTGTTGATAACATACGTAACTTTATATAAGAAAAACTAAACTAATATGTCACTGATAACATTCAAAATTTTATATAAAAAGACAAATCAATCCGATACCTACCAAACAACATCGGTACCAGTACTAATATTCGTTTTATAGTTTTCAAATTGATGTAAACTAGGTTTAACCCCCGCCGCGTTGCGGTCGGGGGCCTAGAAATTAAGAACAAATAGGTTTAACCCGTACGTTACAGGTTAAAACGACTTTTTTTTTTGTCAAAACACGTCTTAAACTAACGCGGCAGGATCTCTTAGCAAACATGAATGTGTCAGTGTCTGTTAGCGAACTTGTTTCAACCTGTTTTTGTCAAAACACGTCTTAACAGAATAACAATTCCATTAACCATAATTATATATATTAATTGATGCCGTTAATTTTCCTACTTCCTTTCCCAGTTCTTCCCTCAATTCATCGTGACACTAATGTTCTTTTAATAACATAAACATAACTTATTATGTTAATTGATGCCATCCTTTCTATTCACACAAAGTGACAACCTCCATAATTACCAAGCAACCACATCACCACCATGTGCCAACACCAAACCCTCGTGACAGCCACCACCGTATTGATAGAAGTTTCTTTTTAAACAGTTTGAAAGAACATTTCATCAACCTTTTCATGGTTTATTTATGAGTTATGCTTTTAAGTTTATTATTTTTATATCATATTTGAAGTTAGGCCAAATGTTTATAGCATGACATGTGCACACACAAGTGTCATTTCTTTCTAGAAAAAGTCATTTGTTGCCAATGTTTGTGTATAGTCCAAAAGATTCTTGTATTTTGATTGATTTTCAGATTTGCGTCATGAAAGTAACCAATCATCAAAAACTCTCTGTGACCAAGATTACTTTTTGGAAGGCAGAGTATGACCAAGATTACTACTCACCACCCCCGTCACTACCAGTGGCGGACTTAAAGTATTAGTAGGGGTAGCACGGGCTACCCCTCAACCCCGTGTACGTGGTGTAAAAATACCCCTTAACTCCATTTCGGTAGTGTAAAAATACCACTCAACTTCGTTTCTATTATATAAAGGATACTCCTGATCCTAAAAAAAATTAGGATACCCTTAAACTTTTGGGCTAGTTCCGCCACTGGTCACTACCACCATAATCAAAAGAAGAAACATTAAAATTAACCGACTAAAATGTAACACATCGTCATCGTCGGGACAAAACAAAGAGGCTCAGAAAGAGTTCTTCATCGCCAAGAAACTACGGCTCAGCGCTATCACGGCTGCAACTGTAGTTGCCATGCCAAGAGACAGACCACCATCATCGCCGGCTAAAAACGACAACCGACACCAAAACCGTCGGTGGATATGCAAGAAGAACACCGGTGCTGGTGATAAAAAGCCGCCGGAAAAGTCACGCACACAAACACCGACAAATTCAGGGGCGGAACCACCAGATAAGCCGGCTCAACCCCGTGTTCGCAGTGTGATTTTTTTCGTTTTTATATAAAGGATACCCCTAAAAAAATACGCCTAACCATAAAAATAGGATAGTATAAAGTGTAAATCCAATTCTTTTTACTAGTCCAAACATAATTGTTAATAGCTTATTAAGCTAACCCATTAGCCCAAGACCCAAAATAATAATAAAACAGACCAATTTATATATTGATTATGGGGGCGACAATGGAACAGTAACGACGCAGGAAAACCAAAGGTCGAAGTTCGAACAAAGAAATATCAGGAGCCAGGCAGCCAACGATCTCACCTCCTGCAGCTATGTATTCGAACGGTCGCACCTCACCTGTGTTTCGATTCGTCCCGATTTGTCCCTGAAGCCCTGAAATCGTTGCATTTCCTTGATGCTATTGCTAGTGAAATCGCTGAAAATCAGTAAGTTTATGTTAAGCTTTTTGTTATTGTTTGTACGTTCACCTGCGTTTCACTTATTGTTTGTAAGTTTTTTGTTAATGAAAATCAATAGGTTTATGTTTATGTGAAGTTCCTTAAATGTTTGTGAGGTCGAAAAGGATTTTTTCATAAAGTAAAAGTCGACGAAGTGATGGAACGATTTCAAGCCATGAAAAAAAAGAGGACAAATCTATTAGATATTTGTTTTACTTTATTTATTTATTGTCGTTTTTTTAACATTCTATGATTGCACGGTTAATTTTTTTGGGGATACCCATGATTTAATGGGCTAGTTCCGCCACAAGACAAATTAATGGGTTTTTAAACCCAAAGGTTGGTACAACCCATACAACTATGGGCTCAACCCTCACATGCACAGAACACATATCGACAACAACACTGGCGACGACGCCTATAAATCCATCGTCAAATCCATACGACAAACACACCGACAAAGCTAACGGCGGTCACCAGACCGTAAAAAACATGGTAATACGGTGGCAGCGGCTTTTAAAGCTAGGACGATGCGACCACCGGCGGTCACGTATGTTGTGAACATGGCGAGACGTGTAGATATCTAGAGAGAGAAAGTAAAGAGCAGAGAGAAGGAGGAGAATGAAGATCTTAGAAGGAGATAAGAAAATTAGGTTTTAACTTCTAAACCCTAAGTGGGTAGGAAAACCCTCAATACCACCACCTACTCTCAACTATTTCTATCTCCCACACCATCACCACCACTGCCTCAACACCCCAACCGTCGTCACCACAACCATAGTCACCACCATGCACCGACGGTAGATGTACAGTCAAAACATGGTTCCACGGCAGTGACGGCTGAGAAGTTAGGTGTTTAAAACAGTGGTGACTTTTTGGAAAGAGAAAGAACACGTGAGTCTTTAAAGAAAAGTGTAGAAATAAGAGTGGATGTCAGGTTTTGAACCAATATAACGATCACAATATCAGCACAAGATTTAAATATAAACCATCATAAAGCAAACAATATTCTTCCATAAACAATGCTTAAAGCATTAAGTACAACTACTAATACAATTGCAAATTTTTATTATATCAATTTATATTATATAAATATCTCTATGTACATATCTCTTTCACTTACTACTTACTAAGTAGATAACTAGATATCATACCAACGATACCTAACAAACTAATTAAACAAACGCCATAACAAATACCAACACCGACTAAAAGCCCGGTGGCACTATTCTAAATATAACAACAAAAGATTAAACAATCTACTATAAAACAATTAACTAAAACCTTAAAAAAACATTAAAAAACATGCAGAGCTTATCCTGTTCGTCTCGATTTTCCAACAACGTTCGATCTTATCCTCCTTCACCACCTCAATATCTTCACAATAATATCTTCATGGTAAAACCACCAACCACCACAACATGAGTGACCAAGATGACCAATCTCAAGCCCTCTACCAACTCTTTTCCATGATCGTCAACATCCTCGGCTCACCACCTCTCCCAATACCCTTCCCGCTGCCCGCCGCCTTCTCGGGGGGCACCGCGGTAGCCTCGTCTTCATCCGCACCATCGCCGCAAGTGTCCCCTGTTGGATTCGCCGCCCTTTTTATCTGGATTTCGATGGCGTTGATGTTGTTTGGGTCAACAATAATCGTGATAGGGTTTATGTTGATGCCTTTGGTTATTGGTTTGGTGGTGATGTTTTATTTGGCTCGACTTGTGTCTAGTTTGACCTACTTTGTTACTGGGGTTCTGTTATCCTCCAGGAAGATTGTTTCAGGTTTGCTGATCAACATATTAATATGTTCTAGTATGATGTGGAGGATGATGAGTTATAACCTTAATTAGTTGAGTTGATGGTTACAATTACAAAGTTTTTTTTTTTTTTTAACTAGAATAAGGATTTTCATTAAAACAGTGACGATTACAGATTAATGCCACCGCTATCCCTCTTTTAAATAGCAAACTCTACCTGCTAAGAATGTGTTTGAGGACAATATGTGATGTTAATGTTGATTCATTTATTTTGTATCATGTTAAATGTTTAATGCTCCATCTTGGGGTTTTTTTTTCTTCACTTATGATCACTTGTGAAACTATGAATTTAGATAATGTTTAGTTGTTTACTAGTACACTTGTTGTTACAATTATATAATTTGTACATTTTAGCTAGGTCTACACCGTATTTTGGGCCAAAAATGATGGGCCAGATATATTGAAATAACTATTTCTGATTTCATCTCCACTCCACCCAATCACCCATATGCTTCAACTTTCAACTTTGGGGTGACTAAAATGGTGCTTTGATTTCTCTCGTGATTCAAACTTGTTTTTCACTACTTTGTTTATACAATAAGCACGAAATTATAGTAACCCTTGATTAAATAGATGTTTATTTTATGAACGGCTAAATAGATGTATATTATATTTTGACTCTGCCGTTACAACGTGTCTATTTTTATCTACTTCTCGGTATAATTTTTTCTTGAAATCGAGTTGTGAGTAGTAATGTAGATGTGTTTTTGTTAAAACTACCTCACATTATTATTTTTATTTTTGTATGAAGCGATGTTTCACTTGTCATTACTATAATACTTTAAAAAGATCCGAATATACAGACATGCTTATTTTTATCTATATGTTCACACTTTTTCTTTCAAATTGAATCGGTCAAAACAGTATTCTTCCAAACAATTTTGATACGGGTATCATAATTCATTTTTGTGGTTTTTGGTATAAATTTCTTTAAAAATGAAGTTGTATTCACAATCGAGTATCTATTTGGTGGGTATCGTAAGTGTCACACCCCAACCGATGGCGGAATCATCGGGTCGCGGCACTAGGCGAATCAGATTGCTCAAGAGAATCCATAACAATTATATTGCGATAATATTTATTACATTTGTCATCCCATACTAACAAACTATACAATCACATAAGTTATTACAGATTTTCTGTCCTCTCGAACAATTCAAATCCGACAACCTAGATTTTAGATGAGTTTCTAGACTTCCTAGCTTGATTTGATGTAGACTTCGACTAAACCTGCAACATACGTTAAAATATTGTCAATACAAAAGTATTGGCGAATATACAGGTTTGATATGTAATAGTATAGTAGATTAAAAGTGCTGCGAATTCCCACATGCATAAACGTAATACACGACATATATACTCACAAAACTTATACTACCAGCTAAGTCCTCGATGCTCGAATCTTCGATGGCATAACTAGACCCCGTCGGGCGAAATAGTACTATACTAGTTGTGGTGGGACGTCACGAGTATAAGTCCTAGCATACATGCAACTAGCATCACGTCTATCTATGTAAACAGTTATTCGCAAGTGATAAATTATCCAATTGAAACATTCGTTCGATAAGTTCAATTTATAAGGAACGTATGTTACACCCAAAATTCGATAAAAAGGGGTCAAGTATACTCACAGTGCGTATTCGGTTGGATTGACGGGATGGTGCCTGAGAATGTCCTGATTACAGACTAATTACATGAGTATTGGGTTACGCGTTAAACGGTATCGAATTACGCGAATTTGGACTAAAATTGAATTGAACTGGCCCATTCGGATGGACCGCTCGACCGAGCGGGCCGCTCGATCGAGTGGGCCGTTCGATCGGCTGGTCCAGCCGATCGACTGGGCCGCTCGATCGGCCAGCATGTCCAGCTGTTTTTCGATGATTTTCGAGTGTTTTTCGGTGTTTTTGGTCGAGACTTGTTGAACAACTGAAATCCCATCAATTCCGACCTGTTCTAACGGCCGGGAATCACCCCGTTTCCTCAGAACTGGCCGTTCTTGGCGGTTTTTCCGTGTTTAACCCGAATTTGGTTGTCTCTTCGGTAGGAATCAGACCCTTGACCAACACGACACTAAGAATGAGTGGAAGGTCGGTCTAAGCTCTGTTTCTACCGTTGGTATGTATAGATCTGATGTGAAAACCTTGATTATTCTCGGAAATCCCTGGATTCTGAGTTGTTCTTGGTGGAAATGAGGCCAACACTTGAAGTTCATAAGAACTTTGTGATGATATCACTCTGAACATCTCAAATCCATGGCTTCTTGATTAGAAAATATAGATTTGGACGAGATTCGTGAAGAATCGTATGGAAACCATACGGATCTGAGTTGTTCTTCATGGGATGACATCACCCTTGAAGAACTCCATGGTGACATCACCCTAGAACACTCCAAATCCGGTGATTTCACGGTTAAAAGTCGAATTTTGAAAGATAGAAAGATGAAGGATTGCATAAAGATCAAGGAAGTACAAGGTTTGAGTTGAAAACTTACGATAATCGCGAGAAATCGAGAGATTAAGGGCTGGAACGTCTTGGTCGGGTAGCAGCAGCAACAACAAGTGTTTGGGGGTGAAGAGGGGGTATTTATAGGCAAGGAAGGAGAAAAAGGAGGAAAAGTGGGCCGGATCGGCTGGCCCGTTCGGTCGGCCGGCCCAGCCGATCGGCTGGCCCGTTCGGTCGGCCGGCCCAGCCGATCGGCTGGCCTGTCCGATCGGACGGCCCAGCCGATCGGCTGGCCCGTTCGATCAGATGGGCCCAGCCGACTGGCTGTCTGTCCGATCGGCCGGCCCAGCCATTTGGCTGGCCCGTCCGTACGGAAGCCCTGGGTCTTCGTTTTTTGGCGCGATTTCGACTGTTTGAGCCATAATTTCATATATTTATATAATTATTTAATTATTTATTATAATTGATCACAAAAGGGCCGTATATACGTATCTATGTATCCAATATTCGGTGCGGTGATCGAGTTACGCGTGCCTTCGAGTGCGTTCTTCGATGTGATGTGCCACCATGATTATCGGGGCACTACTTGCTCGTATTGCCATCATCGTCATGACGGCTGGAGGCATGGTACTCACCCGATAGTCCTTGTTAGCGTTGGTTGCTTATGTTTTGACACCTCACGGTTATCGAGGAGGGTAGATTAATCCCTCACTCAACATCATCGTGAGTGTTATAATTTATGAAAATAGGTTTCTAATTGCCATAGAATATGCGTAATTATTCGATTATACTTCGATTTAGCGATATATCTGATATAGTTACATTATGATCTGAATCTCCGGTGCTAGGCGTAACGAGTGTATCGAGTAGTAACAACGCACGAAAGTGCGGGTTGTTACAGTCTCCCCCGCTTTAAGAAATTTTGTCCCGAAATTAATCCAATAGTAGGGTTGTAAGAGTTGATGCGACTGAGGGTAGAGATTGATAGCGTCTGGATAGCGAGCGATTGACTAAGATTTGTCGAGCGAGAATGGGGAGAAGATACGATTCGAACAACCAAAAGCGATAACACACACATGAGCGATTGAAAAGTCGATGAAGTAGGAGAACATGTTTGTAAATTTAATAAAGATTTCGAGTCACACAGTTTAAAAGGATTTAATGGTAAAAGTAGTTTTAAGAAAGCTTTCCTACAACGTGGGTTCGAGCTGAAACTCGATTGTCGAACCATCGTTTGTGGGAAGATTTCTTTTTGTCATTGCAAAAGTTTTAAGGAAAAACTGGACTTATGAAACTTCCATTGGTCACGGAGCTAAACTGATTCGATGTTTTCTCCAGGTTGTAAGGAAATTTCACTTGTCCAATGGTTTTATTAAAAAATTTTATAAAAATTGGTTTTCAATAATAATACGGAAAAATAATGTATATCGGGCCCCACGTGGCACTTTCCCACGAGAGTTTGTTAATATGATTAAAACACTTATATATAGGAAGTACCAGCGGCGTATCCACCATGTTTTACTCATATTACCTCTGTTTCGTGAGGCGGTGTCACGCGTGCCGATAAGACACAGATAGAATTTCGATCCCTCGGTCCAAGCGATAGGGTGCTAGACCGAGTCTTGAATAGAAGTGAGTCGGATGTAAACCAAGCATAGATAGTGAGTGCGAGTAGTTCGATCATACGAAACATTGATATGGTACGCTGGGCTAGATGATGATTGATAAGCGATGGCGAATGACGCGATTTTGACTCCGAATAATGTGATTTTGATTCGATTCCACACAAACTCACATGGCATGTTTCCACAAGAGTTGCTAATACGGCAAACACCCCGTTTCCCATATTAGTTTCATCTTGTGAAGCGATGTCACATACCCTAATATTACACAACCTGCGATGACTCCCAAGCGATACTCGAATATTGATAAGCAATAGACCCTGATAGATGATAAGTGACAATTATTGCGTTGTGAGCGACATGCGATTCGATTGAGTTGAGTACACCACAACCACTAACTGATCATTAGCCCGCCATGGCCTTTTTCCACGAAAGTCTGCTAATATGGTCAAAACATCACCATGTTTCAGCCCTATTAGTTTTGTCTTGTGAAGCGAGGTCGTGCGCGCTAACATAACACACGTACATCGATGAGTAATAGCGAAACGTGATAAGAGTATCGAGTTGATGAGTTAGGTGCGAAATGCGTTAAAGTGAAAGGCGGCGAGTGATTTTCGATACTCGTCTAGCGATCCACAATAAGCGATCCACACCAAATGATAGAGGTTCACACAGTAGCCAATAACCAGCGTTAGGGATTGCGAGATAAACACATGATGCGATTGCGATTTCGAGCCACGTATCGAGTGATTTGATTGCGAAATAGATCTAGCAAAACTGCGATTGAATTGCGTTCTGGACTTACGACCAGTCTTGCGTTGCTCCAATTGCTCTTCGGGGTGAACTTTTCCTAAGTCCATCGATGTGGCAATTGTGTTGCGTACGCAGACTTACGAGAAGTCTCGCAGTGATGCGATTTAGTTTTGTTACGCCTTGCGATTGATTGTAGTGTGTTGAAAATAACCATTATAGTATAATAGGTCTAATAACGTCCAACTCCACATGGTACTTTCTTCACGAAGCTTCGGTAGTATGGTAAAGCACACCTTGCGTTACCCCTACTACTTATGCCTCGTGCTTTGGTGTCACGCTTTGTTGACATGGCCAAGACCCTTGACCATGCTTTTAAACGTTATGGCACCATCAGAACTTCACTACGATCTCCGTGCACTGACCAGAATAATCCCGTGTGCACCCGCGATTAGTTGTTCCTTGCACGTCTATCGTACCTCATTCTAAGAGTGTTGTAAGGGTAAAATACATTATATAGTACATAGTGCTAGCGTTTAGATGGTGCTCGAGTATAAGGGAAATAGAATCCACATGCGACGATCGATGAAATAAGTTCCACACATACAAGAAAACGATAGGAATAAGTCGTATTATTACAACAACATTAGAAGCAAAATAACATTGCTGTGGAGGGCACCTGCGGAGACTGCGGTTGTTGATGGCTCCCTTCAGAGTTGCGGTCCTGCGCGGCAGTGCGGTGTATGATGACCATACCAGTTGCAATTTGTGCAATAGCGACAATTTGCTTCTGGCGGGTGATGATACGTGCACGTGAAACACAGGGGATGAGGCCCATTGTAAGCACGTTTTGGCTGAACTGGGACTGATCGGAGAGGTTCGGGTTGCGGCAGTCAGTTGTTGATGAGTCTGGGCTCACGGTCTTTCGTTTGCGGCTAGGTTGAGCTCCCTGAGATGATGCAGTGTTGTCGTCGGATTCGCCTGATGATTTGACGGAGACATTGTTGGAGCAATCCTTAGATGAACCTTCAGAGGAGTTGTCAGATGAACCATCGACCGATTCTCCAGAGGAATCATCGGATGCGTTGATGATGATCGCTTGACGAGCTTGTTTGACAGGCTTCTTGGAGAAGGACCCGTCCAAGACTCGTTTGCTGTTGATTTCTGCAGCTAAACGGTAGGCTTCTTCGATGGTAGTAGGTCTCGCAGCTTCGACAAAATCACCCACACTCTCAGGTAAGCCGCGGAGGTACTTCGCGATGGCTTTCCTTGGAGTGTCAACTTGACTTGGGCAGATTGCACTAAACTGCTTGAACCTTGTTGTATAGCCAGCATTGTCACCTTCGGTTTGCTTGATTTCCCAAAATTCGTTTTCTAGTTTCTGGACTTCGTGAGGAGGACAATACTCCTTCTTCATGAGTTCCTTCAGCTCATCCCATGAGAGGGCGTATGCTGCGGAGATCCCACGTTTGTTGCTTCGGCGGTCCACCAGTCGAGTGCTCGTGATTGAAGTACCCCGGTAGCACAAGTAGTACGGAAACTATCGGGACACCCACTTTGTCGAAGAGTGACTTCGATAGAATCAAACCACTAGAGCAGTTGGGTCGCACCTCCTTCTCCTGTGAACTCCATCGGGTCACAGGCTTTGAAGTGTTTGTAGAGGAAAGTAGATTGCGGCTCTTCCGTCTTAGAGTCCTTCGCGGCTCGAGCGTTGCTGAGAGAGTGCACTTGAGCGACAATTTGAGGAATGAGCTTGACCACTTCCTTGGTCACAATCGAGGCAATCCTCTTCTCGGCGCTTCGTTTGGCTCTTCTCCTAGCTACTCGTTTCGAGATAGAGTTGTTAGAAGGCATCTAGACAGAGAGAGATTTGGAATGAGATTCGATCATAATGATTTCGAGTTTACGATGCGATTGAGCGCGGTCGAAACTTGTAACGTGCAATATAAATAGACTTCACATAGGAGCCACATAGGAGACACGAACTTCCTAGATTTCACACAATGTCTTGATTGTACTTAGATATAGATAGTTGTAGTTCATAATTACACACACATATATTACGGTTCAGAATGCGCGAGGACGCGTTAAGGGAGGGATTGCGAGAGAAATCGGACAATCGGACTTTAGTTTTGTTGCGATTATTCGGTCTTTGTTTTGGATTGCGATGGCTGTGCAAGTTGTGTGTTTTGTAAAATAGGAAGCGAAAATTGATAATCGCAATTAAACACATAAACGTATTTGAGTTTCATCAAATCGTAAAATCCGTCGAGTTGTAGGCTTAGTAAAATGCTCGGAGTGCCTCGGATGTTTAGGCGTCGACTATCCAAGGTAACTCAATCACACCCAACAAGTTCGTGCACACGCGTTGACTCTGGAGGTTTATGCTTCCACTGGGATGCAGCTCATGGCATTCATCCCCCAAGTCATCGCGTGGCTCGAGTCGTTGTGATGGTCGAGTCCCTGGTGAGAACTTTTTGAAAAATATTTTAGGGAGTGGAACGGTTCATTAAGGTACGGGTTTCACCCCTGACTTAACGGTTTCGTTCCCAATTTGTGGTTACGCTCATCGAATGAATCCGAGAACTCCACTAGAATTTCGTTAGGGAGGCTTTCGTCGAGGTATGGATGTCACTCCTGACTCAACGAAAGATTCTCGTGCTAGAAAAATGCGCTGAGTGAGCAATCCTATCGAGAGTTACTGGTTTTCACACCTGGTCTCGACTGGATCGCTCGGTTGTGAGATGCGAGTATTTTCGAAAACATGTGTATTATGTCTGCCTTAGGAAAGGCTAGTAGTATTCCAGCCTTAGGAAAGGCTTCTTCGTGTGAAGTTGTAGTATGCGAGGTTCACACAAAGTCATAGTTTTTGCAATTTCGATCAGAAGCATCAGGTAGGCGCAATACAAACCCTACTAGGTTCGTACGAGGCGGCCTATGGGTGCTTAGACTATAGACTAGGTCATTCTCTAAGACATCGACCCGGACTAGGTCGAGTCTTGCCTAATTCCCTATAGTTATGGCTCTGATACCAATCTGTCACACCCCAACCGATGGCGGAATCATCGGGGCGCGACACTAGGCGAATCAGATTGCTCAAGAGAATCCATAACAACTATATTGCGATAATATTTATTACATTTGTCATCCCATACTAACAAACTATACAATCACATAAGTTATCACAGATTTCCTGTCCTCTCGAACAATTCAAATCCGACAACCTAGATTTTAGATGAGTTTCTAGACTTCCTAGCTTGATTTGATGTAGACTTCGACTAAACCTGCAACATACGTTAAAATATTGTCAATACAAAAGTATTGGCGAGTATACAGGTTTGATATATAATAGTATAGTAGATTAAAAGTGCTGCGAATTCCCACATGCATAAACGTAATACACGACATATATACTCACAAAACTGATACTACCAGCTAAGTCCTCGATGCTCGACTCTTCGATGGCATAACTAGACCCCGTCGGGCGAAATAGTACTATACTAGTTGTGGTGGGACGTCACGAGTATAAGTCCTAGCATACATGCAACTAGCATCACGTCTATCTATGCAAACAGTTATTCGCAAGTGATAAATTGTCCAATTGAATCATTCGTTCGATAAGTTCAATTTATAAGGAACGTATGTTACACCCAAAATTCGATAAAAAGGGGTCAAGTATACTCACAGTGCGTATTCGGTTGGATTGACGGGATGGTGCCTGAGAATGTCATGATTACAGACTAACTACATGAGTATTGGGTTACGCGTTAAACGGTATCGAATTACGTGAATTTGGACGAAAATTGAATTGAACTGGCCCATTCGGATGGACCGCTCGACCGAGCGGGCCGCTCGATCGAGTGGGCCGTTCGATCGAGTGGGCCGTTCGATCGGCTGGTCCAGCCGATCGACTGGGCCGCTTGATCGCCAGCATGTCCAGCTGTTTTTCGAGTGTTTTTTGGTGTTTTTGGTCGAGACGTGTTGAACAACTGAAATCCCATCAATTCCGACCTGTTCTAACGGCCGGGAATCACCCTGTTTCCTCAGAACTGGCCGTTCTTGGCGGTTTTTCCGTGTTTAACCCGAATTTGGTTGTCTCTTCGGTAGGAATCAGACCCTTGACCAACACGATACTAAGAATGAGTGAAAGGTCGGTCTAAGCTCTGTTTCTACCGTTGGTATGTATAGATCTGATGTGAAAACCTTGATTATTCTCGGAAATCCCTGGATTCTGAGTTGTTCTTGGTGGAAATGAGGCCAACACTTGAAGTTCATAAGAACTTTGTGATGACATCACTCTGAACATCTCAAATCCATGGCTTCTTGATTAGAAAATATAGATTTGGACGAGATTCGTGAAGAATCGTATGGAAACCATACGGATCTGAGTTGTTCTTCATGGGATGACATCACCCTTGAAGAACTCCATGGTGACATCACCCTAGAACACTCCAAATCCGGTGATTTCACGGTTAAAAGTCGAATTTTGAAAGATAGAAAGATGAAGGATTGCATAAAGATCAAGGAAGTACAAGGTTTGAGTTGAAAACTTACGATAATCGCGAGAAATCGAGAGATTAAGGGCTGGAACTTCTTGGTCGGGTAGCAGCAGCAACAACAAGTGTTTGGGGGTGAAGAGGGGGTATTTATAGGCAAGGAAGGAGAAAAAGGAGGAAAAGTGGGCCGGATCGGCTGGCCCGTTCGGTCGGCCGGCCCAGCCGATCGGCTGGCTTGTCCGATCGGACGGCCCAGCCGATCGGCTGGCCCGTTCGATCAGATGGGCCCAGCCGATTGGCTGTCTGTCCGATCGGCCGGCCCAGCCGATCGGCTGGCCCGTTCGATCGGGCGGCCCAGCCGATCGGCTGGCCCGTCCGATCGGCTGGCCCAGCCATTTGGCTGGCCCGTCCGTACGGAAGCCCTGGGTCTTCGTTTTTTGGCGCGATTTCGACTGTTTGAGCCATAATTTCATATATTTATATAATTATTTAATTATTTATTATAATTGATCACAAAAGGGCCGTATATACGTATCTATGTATCCAATATTCGGTGCGGTGATCGAGTTACGCGTGCCTTCGAGTGCGTTCTTCGATGTGATGTGCCACCATGATTATCGGGGCACTACTTGCTCGTATTGCCATCATCGTCATGACGGCTGGAGGCATGGTACTCACCCGATAGTCCTTGTTAGCGTTGGTTGCTTATGTTTCGACACCTCACGGTTATCGAGGAGGGTAGATTAATCCCTCACTCAACATCATCGTGAGTGTTATAATTTATGAAAATAGGTTTCTAATTGCCATAGAATATGCGTAATTATTCGATTATACTTCGATTTAGCGATATATATGATATAGTTACATTATGATCTGAATCTCCGGTGCTAGGCGTAACGAGTGTATCGAGTAGTAACAACGCACGAAAGTGTGGGTTGTTACAGTAAGACTTAAGCTATTGCGAGTATTTATATTGTACTGGTAACGTGACGATTCACACTCAGGGGCGCAGGATAGAAGGGGCGGGGGGACCCTCCGAACTTTTCGCTCAGTAATGTCCGGTATGTAATTTTCGTATAGAATTTTTTAGGCATGTACGTTTTCGACCCCCCCCCCCCGGTTCTATAATTTTTTTTATGTATATACGTTTTCAACCCCGGTCAGAAATCTCAAGCTTCGTCACTGTCCACACTTATACTTTTTTAAAAAATGGGGCTGTATTCACAATTAAGTATTTTTTTGGTACTGTAAAACTTAAGCTATAACGAGTGTTGACATTGTGATGGTAACATGACGATCCAAAGTTATACTTTTCCGGTCGTAGAAAAGAAACTTCCGTGCTCAATAACTCTTGCTATTACTCTATAAGGGAAAAGATCAAATAGGAAGTTTATTTTGGCTAGGAAGTGTAGGAAGCAATAGGATTAAGACATGTGGCAACATTTAAAATAAAGAAAAAGGGTATTTTAGTCAATCAAACCCTTTCTTCTTCCTTTTCAAAACCCAGTAACTTCAAAACCCACCATTTTCAAAACCCACCATCTTCAACCATTTCTTCACTTTCTATCTCAATAATCACTACATTATAGTGCGATTTTCATCACAAATCAATGATTCAAACACCAGATCAACGTGTTCTTCAGCTTTTTTGAAGAAAACCCAGTTTAATTTCATAAAAAATCTCGTTTTTTCCGGTGATTTTGAAGATAATCACTCGATTCGTTCGATTCGAGTGCTGATAAGTGTTTCTATCATTCAAACTTCGTCATTTGTTGAAGAAATCACTTCGATCCATGTAAGAAATTCTTTAATTTCATTTTTACGATCTGGGTTTTTGATTTAGTCATTGCGTTTTACGATTTTGGCGGGGGTCCGGGGGCAGCGCCCCTGGTAGCGGGTCCCAGTGTTTTTGGTTTTGTAAACAACAGGTTCTGGTCATTGCGTTTTAGTTAGATTCTGGTTCTGTGAACAACAGTTTTTGGTTCTGTGAACAAAAGTTTCTGGTCATTGCGTTTTAGACAGTTTCTGGTTCTATGAACAACAGTTTCTGGTCATTGCGTTTTAGTTAGATTCTGGTTCTGTGAACAACAGTTTTTTGTTCTGTGAACAAAAGTTTCTGGTCATTGCGTTTTAGACAGTTTCTGGTTCTGTGAACAACAGTTTCTGGTCATTGCGTTTTAGTTAGATTCTGGTTCTGTGAACAACAGTTTTTGGTTCTGTGAACAAAAGTTTCTGGTCATTGCGTTTTAGACAGTTTCTGGTTCTGTGAACAACAGTTTCTGGTCATTGCGTTTTAGTTAGATTCTGGTTCTATGAACAACAGTTTTTGGTTCTGTGAACAAAAGTTTCTGGTCATTGCGTTTTAGGTAAACACATTTTTATGTGTATTCAGTTTATTGCGTTTTAGAGAGAACAGTTTCTTTTGTGTTTTTAGGCCATTGCGTTTTAGAAATAAGACGTTTTTAAGTGTTTTCTAGGCATTGCGTTTTAGAAATAAGACATTTTTAAATGTTTTCTGGCCATTGCGTTTTAGAAATAAGACATTTTTAAGTGTTTTGGGTGCATTGCGTTTTAGGTAAAAGACATTTATTTGTGTTTTTGGTGCATTGCGTTTTAGAAAAATGTCATTTTTTAGGGTTTTTTTTTTCATTGCGTTTTACGTAACTGGGGGGTTTTCTATTGCGTTTTACGCAACTGGGTTTTAAATTTTTTTTTTAAATATAGCAATAGTATACTCGTTTTAAAGATAAAAAACGCTTGTTTTTTTGGTGCAATTTTTATAAAAAAATAATGTCGTATGAAAAAGTTATTAACGTTTAAAAAATGGGGGAGGAATTGGAGGAGAGAGAAACTATTGTGCTGGATTGACTAGAATGCCCCTAACAAACCCACGCGCCTCTTTTTTTTTTGCTCCAATTTCATTCATTTAATCTTAGCCATTGATTAACTAAATGGATGGTCAAGATCACTTCCTAGCCTTCATAGCCAAATAAACTTCCTATTGTATCTCCACATTACTCCTATAATAATACTACGAAATTTGTGAGCCCAACCCAACAGCCTGTTCAAGAAGCCCAATAATGAGCTCAAGCGGCCCAACAAATAAACGGAAAAGTGAGATATGGTTGATGGATATAACCAGGTTGATAGAGAGAACTAGGGTATGAATCATGAATGAATGTTGTTAGAATGGTCAATGGTGTGAGTTCTCAATTAGTCATTCTAAAGTTTCTAGAATGGCAAAATAGACCCTTTTATATCAGAGATTTGTTTTATTTTTAGATTATATTTTCAGAACTTACTCTTTGTATCCCTGTTGAAGTAATTATTACTCTGTACACAGTTTACATCTTAATATGAACAGTAAAGTATTATAAGAGTTTAAAACGCATGGTTAAAGTACAAGAGTTTAAGACGCATGGTACAAGATCCCTCTACATATCGTTGGGGTTGGTGGCTAGGGCTGTAAACGAACCGAACGAACATGCCCTTGTTCATGTTCGTTCGTCAAAGAAATAAATATGTTCATGAACGGTTCATGAATACTTACCGAACGAGATTTTATGTTCGTGTTCGTTCATTAAGGAAATGAGTGTGTTCGCGAACGGTTCACGAACACAAACGAACGCAAATAAATTTGGTGAACGCAGCGAAGGATAAAGATAGATGGCCCAGAGATTAGCACTAAACTTTAATCCCTTATTGTGGAACGGAGGTCGATCGTATTCGCCGATGTAAATAATGAGAAATGAAAGAGAAATCATGCACAAACAAGGTGAAAGTGTGTTTCCTAGTTTCATTGTTAGTGTAATAATAAAAGTTTAATAATATAAAAAGTATAAATAAAATATAAGAAAGTACAAAGATCTTCAATTAAAACACAAACATACGAACATAAACGAACGCAAATCAACGAATATTCACGAACACGTTCATAAACACCTTACAGAACGTTCACGAACACAATCGAACGAACGAGACCTCTGTTCATGTTCGTTCATTTAACTAATCGAACGAAATTTCTTAACGAACGAACATAAACGAACTTCCCGCCTAACGGTTCACGAACTGTTCGCTGAACGTTCGGTTCGTTTACAGCCCTAATGGTGACCCAATAGGAGAAGCAAAGTTTCTAGGACCACCTAGGTTGAGGGGATAATTGGTTCAAGTCCTACAATGAGTTAAAATGAAATTAGACGTCAAAAAAAAAAAAAATCCTGTTACATACCACCCGTTAATAAATATTAAGTATTATAATTCTATTCTTACAATAAATTTCGTTCTTGAAATTTTCATTACATACTGAATCACTCGAATATATTTTGTTTCTTTTTAATAAATTTTGTTCTGAAAATTTTCATTACATACTGAATAACTCGAATATACCCAAGTTATCTTGAAACCTCTATAATGAGAGTTCCACTTTACTTTCACTAAAGGTTCATTAATTTCTTGATCCCTTTGTATCTTATTGGTTCTTTTACAAACAAAGTTTCTCATTTATTTATATACCTTCAATAATATTAAAGACTTACTAGTTAAGTACTTTGTTTGATGTGACATAAGAAAGGTGCATATACCACTTAATTCTTTTGGTAGCTTTAAACGGTAAGATATTAACTCTATAGATAACTTTAAATTGCTTGATATAATGTAGACTAAACTTTTTTTTCTTGCCAAATGTTCCTACTCACATCTCTGGTGATACTTAGCATCACTCGATCTCTGACTTGAAATTCTAAGGGTTTCATTTTATAATCTGCGTGAGTATCCTTTTGGTTTTGAGAAGCTTTGAATCTATCTTTAATATCTTAAATAAGATAAGATGTGAACTGCGACAATGATCCAAATATAATCCGTTTAACTAAACATGATAATCACGAAATTGACCTAAACCCGAAAAATTGTGTTGTGTTCCTATCATAACTCAGTATCCAATCTACCGTTCTCTTTTTCTTTGGTGGGTATGTTTAATTAAAAAAGGACCACGAGATATATAGACAAAATCCTTAACTACGTGAAATGATTATAATAACTTGATTAGTGGCAAAGCACATTTTAGGCATGAAAATGGGATTGAATATCGAGATTATTACTACTATAGTACTATCCCACGTAGAGATAATATTTTATACTTTTATTGGCTGCTTTTGGTGAGTGAATGCAATTTGACCGCTTTCGATCATGCTAAAGCATATGTTATATAAATATTACTTAAAGATTGATCATATACATTAAGATTCATACCATATACAATGTAAAAGAATAATGAACTAGCATGTAAATTAAGAACACGAAATGGTTGATTTGATATAGATTTTAACAAATCCATCAAAGCTCAAAGACTAGTGTTTTTGATGTAATAGGCACAATAATAACGATAAGGATTGGAAGTCGTGGTGTAATTTGTTTTTGATGTAATGTTGTAGGTGGCCCCTTCTCTCCGTCTTGGAGATTAGGTGGTTTTCGCGTGTTGTTTAATGAAGTTCACTTTTCAAAAAAAAAAAAAAAAAAATCAAAGCTCATAGACTAGTGTTACTCCGTTTAAAAAGTGTTGCAACCAAGTGTTCAAGACAAGTCTTTTGAGATTCCTTGTAATAGTCTACTTTGAGGGTGTTCACTATCATAAAACTAGATTTTTAATACAGGCTAATTCGAGGGTGTTCACTAGTATAAAACTAGGTGTTGTGCGACCAAAGCAGCCGTAAAATAGTCGTCGAAAAGAAGTTGAAAATTGATCGTATGATTTGAGTAGTATAAAACAGTGGGTCAGGCTGCTTTGAAAGCTGCTTCGGGCAGAGTGACGAAACACGAGAAAGCGTGTCTTGACAACCAACACGTGTTTATCCCATTCGCTTTTGATACTTTTCGTTTCCTTGTGCCAAAGGCTGTGGACCTACTTAGCCGAGTTCAAAGCGTCATGCACAGTAATGTTATGACCCTGAGATCTATGGAGATTCAAAAAAGGGTAGCGGCGCAGCTTGTTACCCGTTTACGTTCTATCTTGATGTAATTTATTTAATTATTTATTTATTTTTTTCCATTCACGTTATTCATTAAAAAAAAAAACATTGAGACCATATTATTAGTTATTAGTTGTTGAAAGCAGTCACAAACTTAAATTATGAAAAACACCTTAGTGGTCATCGTTTTTTATCCAAACAGATTATATAATTAGTTTATTTGTGAGTAAAATAAGTTGTAATGAATAATATTTAAAACTGTTTATGCCAATCCAACTATTATACAATACAATAAATAAACAGTTTTAGTAAAAGATTTATATAGGTGAAGTACATAAAAATATTAATATTAAATCTTGTTTAACGACTAAGCATCTAGCTCATAATTCCTTCACATGCTTAGTCTCTAAGATAATGTGTTATTCTACTCTCAAGTCATCCTCCTTTGAAGATCCACCACTAAAGAAAGCAAACATGATATAGATCATTAGTAAGCCATCTAGCTTTACACCTACATAAATCTCTAGCTTTTAAAAGCGAATAAAAAAGGAACACTCTTGGGATCAATAATTGTATTCTTAATGAAGAAAAAAATAGATGAAAGTATAATAAAGCAAAAGCCCCTCCCAACCCCCCCCCCCCCCCAACCCAACCCAACCCAACCCACTACTCCACTAGTACCCCTAGAAAACATACCTTACCCACCTCTCTTAGTTTCCATTCTTTTTGTCCATTTGAAGTTTAGTATCCCCTCCCTTCCTCAACAAGTAATTTAGTCCACTACATATTTGAAACTCAACTCCTGCTCTCACTTGAAGAAAGACAGTTTTTTTTTAATTCTTGTATCAAATATTTGAGTGAAATATGCATACTGATTGGGGGCCTGCAGCTGTAGCGGTGATTATGTTTATATTACTATCGCCGGGGATGCTATTTCAACTACCCGCGAGGTCCCGAGTGGTAGAATTTGGGAACTTGCAAACAAGTGGCATATCAATCCTAGTTCATGCGGTTTTGTACTTTTGTATTTACACCATCTTGGTTGTAGCTATCGGTATTCATATTCGTACTTGATGCTAACTAATGCTTCATGTTCTATATGATTTCTTTTTATTTGATATAACGCGCTCTTTTTATTTCTGGGATTGTTTTCTTTTCACACTCGTATTATTTATGTTAATTTTGCGTATATTGGATGCTCTTTTGATTGTGTTGTTATTGTGACACTTAACACGTTAATTATGTGTTTAGTTGTTATATGAATATGTTGTTATTGTGTAGTTTTTTGGTAATATATTATTTAATAGACCCGAATAACCTAACAGTGGAACTAAAAGGTTATTCAGGTATGTAAATTGTTAGATTATTGTGATGCAATATTCTAACAACCTATAACTACTTCAATCTCTTAAAAGGTTAAAAATGAACTTATCTACCTTTTGTTTTTCATGGTCATGTACAAGGAGATCATCTAGAGGGTTAGTGAGAGATCTATTTAATACCTTAGAAAAAAAAAAACTGACATATTATTATTGATGTTTATTTTACTTTTAAATCTTACAGGAAAGGCTAATTATATTGCAATCAAAAATTGACATATCATTATTGATGTCTATTTTACTCTTAACTCTTAGTGAAAAGGCTAATATCATATCGCAAAAAGTAATAAATAGTGTTTTTTTAGAACAGCAACTTTCATTAAAAAAAACGAGCCGCACACCAAACTAGCAAGGAGCTAGCAGGCGACGACAACAAACAACTGACACGAACGTATTACAAATCGAACCTCTTCCAACAGACACAAACATATCTAATCCACAAGAAAGAGAACAATTTGATATCCCCAATAATACTATCCACCTTCACCGGGTTACTGTCAAACACTACACGGTTACCATATACACCAGCATGCGATGAGAATAATAATGGCTTGAATAATTTTGTTGAACCTGCACTGATTTTGCACACAGGAGTGAACTTTGAGCAGCAGGTCTTGGGTAGAGAAAGAATTTTACGCCACCTAGATATCACTTGCCACACAATCGAAGCCACGAAACACGCCGAAAAAATGTGATCTGCATATTCCGCTGCTGCATTACACAGATAACACGCGTTTGGGACTGTAAAGAGACTCCTTTTGATCAGATTATCAATTCTACTTTTATAAATTTATGTTGTATTCGTTAAAATTGATATAGTCATGATTTAATAACGTCATTTTCACATTATCAAAAGCAAAATGAGTAATTGAGATGAAAATGTACAATATTAGAAATTACTTTTCATAACTTTTATCGGGATTGTATAATGGTAAATGTTCAAGTCACTTTATTAGAGTTTAAATCTAATTTCTACTTGGTTTCCACGGTCTACCGAAGCTCATGTGCCTAACGAAAGTCGTATTTTACCTAGGGTCGGCAATTCTTGACACGACCCGCCAACCTGACACGAAAAACACAGGTTTGGGTCGACTAACACAACCCGTTTAAAAAAAATGGGTCGGGTTCGGGTTGACCCGTATAAAAACAGGCTGGCCCATTAACCCGTTTAACTATTTAGAAAAAAAAATCTTTTATATTTTTGTTTAACTCTTTAGAAAAAAAATCTTTTATATTTTTGTTTTTGTTTTTGTTTCTTCCGTTTCTATTTTACATAGTTACTTATAATAATGTTAGTTTTGATACATTATAATGATTATATCATTTATTTGTCACACTGATAGTTATCATTAAACATGTTATTGATAATCCGCTCAAAACCCAACAACTCGCTTATAAGTCGTCAACTTGTATGACTCATTTAAAAATATGGGTTAAACGGGTCAGTTTCGAGTTGACCCGAATTTATATGGGTCGGGTTAGGGTTGAAATCTTTGACGCGAATAATAATATGGGTCAGGTTTGGGTTGAACATTTCAACCCGCGAACTCGTAACCCGTCAACACAACACAATTGACACCCCTAATTTTACCTAATCTCATTAGTTAACAAAGGATATTAGTGAGGCCTTATAAATTGTTTTGATAACTGGTTCTCATGATATCGAAACGTCAGTTTGGAGCACCATTTCAAAGTAAGTTTTATATCAATCGACTCGTATCCCCGTTCTAATCTAAAGCTTAAAACATCAGTTTGAAATTCAGAAAAAACTTAAGAGGGTTCGATGAGAAAATTTTATTTAAAAGATGAGACTGTCAGAGGGATGGCAAAAATACCCGAGCCCGACGGGTATACTCGAAACCCGACACAAATGGGACGAGTATACCTGATACCCGACGGGTATTGAGCCGGGTATGGGATTAGTTTTAAAAAAATTCGCGGGTATGGGTCGGGTATGGGATTATGTGATACCCGACCCGATTACCCGAAACCACATACATGTTTACCCGAACTATATACCCGATCATGTACCCGGTTTTTTTAATTTTTATTTTTATTTTCCACTAACCCTGTCTATTAGTGATTTATTTTAGTATGTTCATAATGTGAAAAAATAACTTTTCTTTTAGTATATGCATTTGATAATAGTATTTATATTTTGTATGTTGTGAAGTATATACAAGCAGGGGAATGTTCATTTGAGAAGAAAATTTAATTGAGAAGAAAAAGAATAAAGGGTAAAATTGTAACATTAAATACTTTTTCACCTATCTCATTTATTATTATCTTTGACTAATTAATTAGTCATAAAAACAATCATCCTTCACACTAATGTTTTTTGACTACACACATCAAAAGTTACTCTACACCTTTCAAAATTTACCCTACACATGTTGAAATTCATCCTACACAACCCGTAATTTATCATATACACATTGTAATTTATCCTACACTCTAAATTATTTTATTTTATTTTTTTGAAAAAAAAAATATATATTTTGAAGATAAGTTACAAATTTTAATGTAGTTAGCTATTAAGAAAGAATACTACTAATTAATGATCTTTGTAGTTTACCATATTACCCTTATAGTAACATTAAATACTTATATTAAATAAAGTAAAAGGAAGCATTCTTATTGATTGAAATTTCTTTTTTTTTCTTCTTACAAAAAAATTCTTCTCATTTGAACTCTTCACTATACAAGTAAGTGTATAAATATTATAAATTATTATTAATTTATGATAAAACTTATATGTTGGTAATGTACATTTTAATTTATAATTGTTGATGTGTAAATAAAATAATATAATAATTACATTACTAAAAAATGTATTTAGAAATCCCAGTGTATATCCTTTAATGAACTAATGGGTATACCTGATACCCGCGGGTATGCCCGATACCCGACGGGTAATTACCCGACAAATACCCGATGGGTATTGGGTCGAGTATGGGACGCGATTTTATAACCGGGTATGGGTATGGGATTACCAATACCCGACCCGAACCCGACCCATTACCATCCCGAATTGTCAGTAACAATATTCATAAGTGGGTCTAATATTAGCCAACCACCTCTTGATGAATTATTAAAATCTAATTTCCCTATCAAAAATAAATTACCACTCATATTAAGTCGGATCTGGATTTTTTAACGGATTTACAACTTGCGTGGATGTCTCTTATCGGAAAAGTTGTTTTTCAAATTATCGATATGTTTTATTTCGGAGTCGAAAAAGTTGTTTTTCAAATTATCGATATGTTTTGTTTTGGATGATAAAGCTACTTTTTTTAAAAAGGTGATGATATCTACACATCCACATCCCTCAATATGAAGCGTATAGCTCAATACGCTTCCTATAGGGTTTAAACGCATTAAATGCGACACCAATAGGAATCGTATAAGGCAATACGTTTCCTATTGGTACGATGTCTCTACTCTCTAGCAGGCAAGTAGCTTATAACACCAATAGGAATCGTATAAGGCAATACATTTCCAATTGGTACGATGTCTGAAAAGTGACCCCAATAGGAAGCGTATGGGGCAATATGATTCCCATAGGTCTGAAAAGGTCTAGGAGTCGTATAGGAAGCGTATAAGGTAATACGGTTCCCCTGCCAGTAAAGCATAGGAAGTGTATAGGGCAATAAGGTTCCCCTGTCACTAAAGTATAGGAAGCGTATTGGGAAATACGGTTCCCCTGGTCCCCTATTTCGTTACCGAACTTATCTATATATACATATACACCTATCCACAAGGATACATGGACAAAAATACAAGAATATATATATCCGATGTACACAAAGTGGTCTAATTAAACTAACTAATTTTATCCTTAAACTAAATACTCTAAGTATTAAATTTATAATTAAGACTTTCTAAAACCTAGACCACATAACCGGCAAGTGTACTGATCAATGTAGTACAACCTAAGAAGTCTGAGTATCGAACCCACAAGACTCCTATGAAGTCGTTGGTACATCACCCGCTTTTGGAGGCTGAGGAGATTCAGATGGCTGAGTAAGAGGGCGGGCACGATGATGTTGAGGTCCCGCCTCAGCATGAACAAGGGGATCATAGCATCCACAGAGAGTTTATCGTGCGGTTAGGTTGCCTCGGTCAACCAACCGTCTTCTTGATAGGATTTTGCGTACCCAGAATGAGCAGATTCACATTCTGACACTGCCGGATGCATGATGACATGGTGTGGCTGATGATTGGCATGGGTGAAATGTGTAAGTATATGGGTATATTAGTTCCACCCCGTCCACCACCACGAGTTTATCCAGACAGGGGCCCGTTCTATATGCAGTAACCTGATCCGTCCTTGCCATCCCGTCCGTGCGATGTTATCTTATTTTTATTTCAATTATCTATGAGCAATTTAAAGTTATGTAATGAGTATTTTTTTTTTAATTTTTATAGGCTTACGGCCCATCCTATACTCAGCCTGACCTTTCCATGCCGCATTTTCCAGTCCGGCCAGACCATGCCGCTTTTTCCTCTGTCTGACCTGTCCATGCAGGTATGTTATTTTGTTTTAACTAGAATTTATACCCGCGCTTCGCGGCGGGATAACGTTTTTTTAAAGTTGCGCGTACGTCAAAACGTAACTTAAATTTATACCACATGTAACTAAAGCTAAACACATAAAACTCGATTAAAAAGTATTTAGAAAGCTACATGGTTGTCAGTGTCAACGCTGAAAGTTGAGAAAACACAAAAAAAAATTATGTCGAAATGTAAATCAACTTAAGTTTATTTCCGACAGTGGCGAAGCTTGAGATTTCCAACCGGGGGGTCGAAAACGTATATACCCAAAAAATTCTATAAAACCAGGGGGTCGAAAACGTATATACCCAAAAATTCCTATACCAAAACTACATACTCTCCACTACTGAGCGAAAAGTTCGGAGGGTCGGCCGCCCCCGCCCGCCCCCATAAAGCTACGCCCTTGTCCGCACGTAAGTAAAATTAAAGACGTAAAACTCGATTAAAAAGTATTTAGAAATCTAAGGGGTTGTAAGAGTCAACGTTGAAAATTAAAGGTTAAAAGTAAAAAAAAAAACAATACAAAATAAAATTATGTCGAAACGTAGATCAACTTAAGTTTATATCGACACGTAAATAAAAATAAATACGTAAAACTCGGTTAAAAAGTATTTAGAAAATTAAGGGGTGGTAAGAATTAATACTTAAAGTTAAAGGTTAAAGGTAAAAAAAAAACAAAAAAAAAAAAGAAAGTTAATGTAGCACTGTAGCAGTGCTACAGTGAAAGTAAGTTGTTCTTTAATATATATATATATATAATTGCGCTAAAATAAGAACCAACTCGAGTTGTAAGAACCGTGAAAACTTTTTGATCCGGGGCGAGGTGGACCAATTTTTTTTTTTTCATAAACGTAGATGCATGTATTATAAACACATTTGTAAAAAAAATTCAAAAAAAAAAAAGTAGATGCATGTATTATATATATAGGACAAGGATCCGTTACGAACCACCCTTTATTGCGAGAAACGCGAGAACCAATGTAAACACAACCAAAAATAGTTAAAAAACACACAATTTTTTTAAATACTTTTTATAAAAAAATCGCTACTTTTAGTAGCCAAAAAAACATTTTTTTAATTTTTTTTGCTACTAAAAGTAGCGATTTTAACTTTAAAAATATTAAAAAAAAATTGTGTGTTTTTTAGATTTTTTTTATTTTTTTAGGTTTTTTGGGGGTTTAATGTTTAGCATTTTAGCTTGGGGGGTGTTTAGGTTTTTGGGGGTGGGGGAGGGGGGGTTAAGTTTTTTTCTTTTTTTTTTTTTTTTTTTTGGGGGGGGTAGGTTTTTTTTTAAGGTTTTTTGGGGGTTTTAGTTTTTAGCATTTAGCTTGGGGGTGGGGATTAGGTTTTTTTAGCTATTTTAGGTCGTGTTCATATTGGTTCTCGCGGTTCTCGCAATAAAGGTGGTTATCGCATGAATCTTACCCTATATATATATATATATATATATATATATATATATATATATATATAGAATTTCATTTTCTACGAACAATTTTAATGTTATGTAATAAATATTTTGTATAAATTTTTTATAGGCTCCAGGTACTTTATGGAGGAGGAGTTCGCTGAGTCTGACGAGGGTTGATGACAATACTGGTTTGTGATATTTTTATATGATGCGGTACTCTACGAACAATTGAATTTAATTTTCAGTATTTGTAATATTTGTTTAATTTGGATATGTTTGTTTTGATAAGTTATAAAGTATGGATATGTTTAGTTTGTTTGGGTTCTTAATTTCACTACGTCTTTTATAAAATTTACTAGCTTAGAACCCCGTGTTTTACACGGGTTGCATAAATTTAATTTATATAATTAACAATATAGTTATATCCTTAAAGAGTGGGGATCCTACGGAAAGTGTGTTTTTCCTAGAAAGTCTAGGAAGCGATCTGGGCCATCCAATAGGTGTGTTTAATGGTTGAGATCATCTTGGTGGCATTTTGGTAATATGTGTTTCTTAAAAGTAGGATTATTTAATTAATCAGGGGTAGATATGTCATTTAGTTTGTTTTAAATATGGAACTAATTGTCATTCCATAACCACCCCACATTTCTTGCGAATTTTTCTCCTTCTCTCTCTCTCTCTCTCTCTCTCTCTCTCTCTTTCTCTCCCTCTCTCTTCATTCTATCCTTCATGAAGAAACACATCAACAGAACACATCGTATTAATCTGCTTGCTGTTAAAACACAGCGTCAAGAAATCCTCCAGCATTACCAGCATGGATGGTAAAACACAGCGTATGAATCTGCTTGTTGTTAAAACACAACTGTATTAATCTGAATGCTAAAACTCAACTGTATGAATCTGCTTGTTGTTAAAACACAACTGTATGAATCTGAATGCTAAAACACAACTGTATGAATCTGCTTGCTGTTAAAACACAACTGTATGAATCTGAATGCTAAAACACAACTGTATGAATCTGCTTGCTGTTAAAACACAACTGTATGAATCTGAATGCTAAAACACAACTGTATGAATCTGCTTGCTGTTAAAACAAAACGTCAAGAACATTCTGGTGGTTTCCAGACATAATTAAAAATCGATACAGACCAGATAATAGTAAACAGAAAAGAAGTGTATTTGCCATATCCGCAATCAAGACTTGTGTTTGAAGCCATAACTATCTCTCACGTAAAAATGATTTATGAATAAAGTTGATCAAGATTGTGAAAGAAACGAATGAGAATTTGATTGATATTTACATCTGGTAGTAATTCGCAAATCATGGAGAATCTGTTACCATAAAATCGTGCATAGTTAGTTAATGAGATATAAATTCCAAAATTAAAATAAAATGTCAAATTACATAATTGCCCTTTTAGTTAAAATCCTTCAATGCCACATGTCACGTTCTGATTGCTTCCTAGACTTTCTAGGAAAATAAGGCTTTCTACCCAACTCCTACTCATCCTTAAAATACCTCGTGTATTGCACAAGTTAATATATATAATGTAATCGATTAACAGATACAGTCGTTAAGCTATGTATTTAAATGATGAATTTGATGTACTATTTACTTATTAAAATTTTAATTTGTTTTTTATTTATTATTAGTTTAGAAATATGTGTATTATACATGGTAGAACCATTGAAATATTAGATGATTATTAATAATCAAAAAAAATAAAAGAAATAATAAATAAATAAATAAATAAGAGAGATCTGTGAAGTTTGTGATTTAATATTAATTTCTTCTTTCCGTATCCTATTAAGTATTAAATAATAATATTATTATTAAAAAGAATAATTTAACCAAATCTAATTTAAATGAGAATAAAATTTTATATATTTGCTTGGTTCTACAAAGAAAAAAAGAAAAGAAAACTTCTTCTATCTTCTACGAAGAATGAGAAAATACAAATTACATATTATTATTATTATTTCAAATTTTGATTAAAAAGTTATTATCATTATCTAAATTATATTTAGTTGATCTATTATTTAATAGGAAAAAGCTGAAAAATAAGATGAGGAGATTATAAATTTAAAGTTTGATAAAACAGTTATTATCCTTATCTAGATTATATTTAATTAAAGTGTTGTTTAATAGGAAAAGGAAATTGAAAAATAAGATAAGAATGCACCAGAGATTGACACGTGTTAAAAAAAGATTTTCATTTATTAGTATAGATAACAAAAAAACCAACATCATTTTATAAAAAAACAACTTAATTAATTTTAAAAAAATAAAGTTCAAAAAGATACTTAAAACAATATACTGCTCTTGAAAAAAAATTATGCAGGAAACATATGGTCTTATATGGTTCCTCTGGTCTTTTGAAAAATAAAACTTCATTCAGAGAGCCTATGACCTTAAGTGATTCCATTGATCCCCTAATCATTGGCTGACTATTGTCTGAAAAGTTTGTACTTTAAGTACACATATGGGAAACGTATAGCTCAATACGCTTGGACCAAAAAAATCGTATTACCCTACACGAGGTTCTAAGGATGTGTAAATAAAATGAGGAGATGAGTGATAACCAAAGCCTTCTAAAATATTGAATTCTAGATCTGTTTTAGGTTAAAAAAAATCAGAAAAAGTAATGCCTTTATAAAGGATTCAAAGGAACGTGCAAAAATCCAAATGGAGTCAAACTTTCATCAAACGCGTTATTGTAGAGGCCCTACTTAATTATTAATCTTAACTGTTTTTGTTTGCAATCCATTTTGAAAAATTGTCATGCGTAACGTTAACTTAAGTTTCATTAATTTTTGTTTGCAATCATTCAACGGGTACATGATGATTTGAACAAGGGTGTGTTAGGAATTGAAACAGGTGGCTATATTTCGGAAGCATGTGACTTGTTCTAGTGACGATACATTTTAGACAGTGATGCTTTAACACAACTTCTGTAGTTCGTGAGCTACACAAACATAATAAATATGTTAATTATACAAAACTAAATTTTTAATTAAAAACAATAAAAAATAATTAAGAGCACTCACAGAACCCTAATCTATTCTATCTCTCTATGCATGGCAATATAAACAATTCCAAAATTATTTAAATATATAGCGGCTTTAGTCACACAATTTCATCGTATAACTTTAGATTAACAATATTCTAATGATCTTATCTTCCTTTAGAACATATGTAGTGGTTTGGGTGAATAAAGCCCTTACTCTTAGATGTTTTTTCATTATGTAGCAGTACAATCAGCAAAGGGCATTATTGGGCGTTTTTCTAAAATGGGTGTAGTGGGAATATAGACATTATATTAAAAAGGGGTGTTAAACAATTAAATAAAAAAAACATCCAAAAAATGGTATTGGGCAAGCATAGGAAAGAATGCATGTGATTGGCCAAACAATTAGATCTTTGGCGTGGTTTAAAAAACGCTAGAAAACGCCCGTGGGGTGAGGGTGGGACATGATTGGGCGTGTTTGGGGGGAAAAATTGGGCAAAAACGACCCAGTACGCATGGACTTATGATAAGATAACTTTAGATTAAAGGGTTTCTTTAAAGAATTAGGTAAAATGATCAATTCACCCTCCACTTAACGGTTAAAATCAATTGAATTAGCGTCAAAATACAAACCGTTTAAGATTTATTAAATACAAAAATCGTCAATTTTAAACGCAAAGGATACCACCTGAAATTTGATATAAAGAAAAAGGACAAAACTTATAATTTTCTCTAATTTAAACAACATTTGCACCCTTTTATTTTAGTATATAATAAAATAAAAATTAAAGTAGTGTGATTACAGAAAAATAAAAAACAAAAATGAAAAAATACAATCAAAATGATTAGCTGGAAACCACCACCGTAGATCTCTGATTTCTATACCGCTGCAAAAACAAAAACCCTACCACCGCCAACAACGCCACGCCGGCGGTACCACAAACTAAACTCGACACCATTAACACCTTCCGCGCGTGATCATCACCGCCGCCGGTACTCCACGACGGATCGCTGAAGTTTCTCGCCTCCGGCAGTGGCTGTGTGGTTGACGACGCTCCGCTGCCGAAGAATGATGACATCTGTGGTGACGCTGCTTGCGCCGTTTCCGGCGAATCGGCGCCGTTAGTTAGTCCGTGATCCGACGGCCGGAGTTCCTTGCCGTCTGATTGTTTGATGATTGAAATTGAAATTCCGATTAGTGGTAGGTAGAGTGCCATTAGTATGCACCGGTGCCACCGGTTCTTCATCTCGAAAGTTTCTGTTTTGGTTTCGTTGCTTTTTCGCCTCTTTATTGCCGGGTTTGTTTTTTTTTTTTTCTTTTTTGTTTTCTTTTTGTATAGAACTAATAGAAGGGTTGTTTTGTAAAAAGTTTGATGAAATGATAAAGGGGCAACTTTAAATAGCTTCTTTAAGAAGGTGTTTTTGTGTACCTTCTTTTTTGAAACAATGTGTGAATACTATAAAAAATCAAAATATTTATTTAATGAAATAGGTGACTCAATTTAGCTTTAAACATTTGTAATTTGTTATGTTTAAGTTTCTTGGTTTATTTTCGTCGAGTAGTGACAGTGGCGAACCTTGAGATTTTCGACCGTGTTGGGCGAAAGTCACCGGACTTAAAAATTTGTATAAAACGGGGGTTCGAAAACGTACATACCCAAAAATTTCTATACGAAAACTATATACTCTCCACTACAAAAGTTCGGGAGGTTGGCCGTCCCCTCCCGCCCCTTAAAAGCTTCGCCATAGTGACATTTCAAATGTTTAAAAACTTTGACGTAGATAATTTTTTATTATTATGTAATGAGATATGGATTTGTATTTAGAATGCTTAAAACTGAAAAAATGTTGTCCCATGTTAACAAAAGAGTCTAAATGAACGTCAATATAAAGTTATCGATATGGCGCTTACATGTATTTTAAACATGTTAAAGTTTAAGATATGATATATTTAAAAATGAGTTGACGTTTTACGTTTAAGTTTAAACTATGCCAATGGTAAAATGAGTTGACATGTACGTTTAAATTTAAACTATGCTAATGGTAAAGTTTTGAGAGTAAAATCAAGATTTCTTCAATAAAAACTTGTTTTTGGAAAAAAAATTACCTTTAGATGCCAAACATACTCAAGTCCATTGGTAATATGTCCATATACAATCATCAAATTTTGTACCAGGTCATAATGTAAATATTTTTTAATTGTGAAACTACTTATCAGGAAGAGGAGCTACTCCACATTGTCCTTTGGATCATTGTTCTTGTATAATTGTGCTTGCTACATAATTTATGGAAACTAAATTAAAATGAGCCCTAGATCTAGGATGTAGAAGTAGGGGACCATGTAGTAACTAGCAAGTTAATTATATTAAACACCGAAAAGTTTCTCGCTTAGCAGAATTAAGGAGTGTAGTAAGTGTATTTTTCTTTTCAAATGATTAATGATTGATGGTTTTAGTCCCATGATAATCACTTATGTTGATAAAGGTGTGCTAGAATTTTTTGGTAACCTTATGTTTTTAACCTTTTTTTATATTCTTTATGATAAAAGAAAGGAATATTGGATTTTAATAATCTTAACTATTCGTCATTGGCTGCCAACAGTCTTAGCTTAAAAAATAACCACTGACAGTCCTAGCTATTAACATGTTGGCCTCCAATGTAGCCTAACTGACAGAACACTAACGCCATTAGTCTCCGGTCACCGGAAAAATGTTTTTGACCGGAAAACTCAACTTTTTTAATCCCAAACCTCTTTTGTAACCTTATTACGGACCTTTGGCAACCTTTTCATAGTAAAAACACCAATTAATGAGGTCACCGGAAAACTTTTTTTTTTGCTGGAAAACTCAACTTTTTATTAGGAAAACTCACCATGTTCATCCCAAACCTCTTTGTAACCTTAGATTGGACCTTTAGGAACCTTTTTCTAGCCGAAATCGTTTTTCCGACGAGTAGAGACTAACGACGTTAGGGTTCTGTTAGTCAGGGTCCATTGTAGGCAAATATGTTAATCTAAAAGAAAACACCACATGTTTTTTAGGATTTGATCCCGTTAACCAAACATATATTTTAAAAACAAATTTGGATCACTTGTAACACCCCGAAAACGGGTTTGGTAATCAAACTCCGTTAATACTAAAAGACGGGTAAAGTACCGTTAGTAGCTAAAATAACTAGGTAAATATTTGGATTTAAATAAGAAATCCTAATATTAAATACAAGTGAATCAAAGTTTTAAGGGATTGAATTTAAAAGAGCCCGAGTTAACGGGACTTAAAATAAAACGGGTTATAACTCTCGGGACCCACCGTAACTAGGAATGTTAACCTGGTTAGTTAGTGTCTTGATATAATAGAACAAATATGGTTAAAGTACCCTTTAAATAACTTGGTAAAGTATAGGGACCAAAGGTGACAAACTTGAAACAAGTTTGTATTAAATAAAACATTCAAACACCAAAACACACACTTTAAGCGTGTGTTCTGGTCGTAATTTACAAAGGAGCCAGGTGTCACACCCCAACCAATGGCGGAAACATCGGGATAAGACGAAGTGTGAAGATTGCTCGAGACATCATAACGCTAATAATTGTGACAAGTATTTTAAATAATTGTTTCATTTCATTTCTAAAGAATCAAGTACAAGGTTTTGAAACAAAGTACAACAACATGAATAATAAAATGATACAATACAAATACAATTCTTTCTAAGTGTGTATCTAAGCATCCTACTAGATTCCATGCATCGTCAACATCCACATGTAACATGTTAAAATAAAGTTCAATGCAAAAGCAAAGGCGAGTATACAAGTTTGATACGTACATAGCAAAAGATAAGTTTGAACAATTCCTCATAGCAAGCATGTGATTCAAGATGAACATTTAAATATGGTATGTGTCTAACATATCAAACCAAGGAAACGCAATATGCTCATGACATAACCGAAGATAAAGAGGCGGGTCGTTAATCCTATAGCGCTACATATGTCACGGTTAGGCTCGTACGAAGTTAATGATAAGTTCAACACATAAGAATCACCCAAGTTTAAAGTATCAAGCCATCACGTATACAAGCATGTTATAGGAATGTTCATGTGTTTAAGCAAAATGTTCATGTGTAAGTTTTTGATAAGTAAACATGTTACACCCCAAAAGTGGTAAAAGTAAAAAGGGGGAAATGCGAGTATACTCACAAAGTTTGCATATGCTTTCCAATTATCCAATTATTGACGAGTTGATGAGGTTAGAAGATTGAACGTGTAGGGTTAAAGTTCAAGTATGCTTATAGTCGAGATTCGGTATTTAAAACAACATAAAAGTAAGATATGAGAATAGCATGTGAAAATAATCATCTTCAACACTTAACACTTGTATGACACTTGGTAACCACAAGGGTTATGATAATGTTTTCATGAGTTGAACACCCATAAGAATCACAACAAGGTTTAGGTCTTAGGTGATGTTCTACTACTTTAACATATAAACATAAGTTCAACATCAAAGGTTCGAATGAGTGTATATATATATCTAGGTTAAGTACTACATATTATTTAGTCTAATAATTCAAGTAGGAGGTAGAAGATTAGGATCTTCATTTAGGCACCTCGTGTTATCATAGATATCATGTATGGGGTAGGAAGAACATGCTTCCATTTAGGAACCCCTTGAATGTTCACCACTTCACTTGATGAAAAAACAACCAAGGAGGGTCACGAACTAGGTTTAGCACAATAACATAAACAACCTAACTATAGAGAAATCATCAAATCATGTGAGGATTGTATGTAGGACAACCCAAGTTGTTCCATAATCACTCATTCATCAAGATCTAAGCTTGACATGATTTGTGGGTTAAATACCCTAACAAAACAGAAAGTATTTGAGGTTTTAACCTCTGATTTATAGTGTCTCAACCTTGTTTTTAAGCTTAACCAACCATAAGTGAGGTTGTAAGCATTAGGACATAGGTGTGAGATGTGTTAGACACAAGTTGGATGAGTTTAACAAAGTTTAGATAAAAACAGAAACCAACAACCCACTTTGGAGCCTATTTGGGGACATTCCAGAGACTTATTTACTGTGAAAAAACCCATGGAAACGTAGATAAGGTCAATACAAAGTAGTAGGAAAAAGAATCGAGTGAATCGGATAAGAATTGAGTGAGTTATGCTCATTTTCGTGAAGGGGTGTCAATCTGCTCGAACCCTTGCTTTCAGCTATGGTTTGGAGGATGTTTTGAGAGTTTTTAGTGTTGCAAAAGTGGTAGGGAGGCTGGTTATAAGTGGTATTTATAGGGGGAAGGATTAGGGTTTCAATGGGTTGGGCTTTGGAAGTATTTAGAAGGGGTTACACCTTGAAACTAGCCCACAAAACCCAACTATATGGGGCTGAATTTTGCTGAATTGGGGCTGCCATATTTCTTTATTTTTTTATTTTTTTTAAAACATTATAATGAGTAATTTTGTTAATTAAGTTGTGTAATAATATGCAACAATGTTTCCCCTAACTTGTAACAAGGTGAAATATGAAATAAAACATGATTTAACTAGGTAAAAAGTGTAATGTACAAGTATGTAACATGTTTGTAAGTGACAAGTATATGTCACATATTAGATGATTAACCGTTGTATAAATAAGCATATTATTAGGGGTTTTTAGGTATCAAAAATTTAAGGACAAGCATGGACATGCATCGTGAATAAGTATCGTATAAGTATGAATTACGAATAAGGATTCGATGTACAATGAATTCGAACGTATGAACATGTATGAATATGTAGATGGTGAATTTAAAGAAATACGAATTTTATTTATGATCCAAGTCTCGGATTTTACAACGAAAAGACGACTACAATAATACAAGATTTCCAAAAATAGCATTACAAGGCGGGCTTTCTAATTATGGAAAGTATGACAAAGCAGGGCGTTACACCAGGGAACTCCATGGCTCAAACCCTAACTAGCAAAAATCAAGCAATTGAAGGGGCAAATCAAGTCCAAATCAAAATCCGAATACGGATTTGTGATCTCCATTGAAAAAGGAGTTACAAGGTATGTAAATTTCTTGAGAAATCTCTAGTTGAAATTCTGAGCAAACCTAGAGAATTTGAAATTTATGGTAGCATGATTGTTATTTTGATGAAATAGGAATGATATAATGTCTAGGAGTAAAACCCTAGTCAATCACATGTTGAAATCATGCTTATTCCTTATGAATTCACTATCACCATTGAAGGTGATAAGTGGGTGTTGTAGGAACATGTTAAGCACTAGAATTTTAATTGTTGTTCTAGTGTAATTTGAGTTCTAGAGAGTAAATTCAGATTTTTTAAATGTGAAAATTTATGTAAACATGCTTAGTTGATGTTAACCATGGCTAAATGACAAGTATTGAGCTTAATAATAAATTGTGAGAAATTATGCCCGCGAGGTGTTTGTTAAAATGCCTAAGTGAATGTTTAAATGTTGATAAATATGATTAAATTAGTCGCCTAAAAATAGAGACTACATAATAGTCGAAGATATGCTTATGTGTGTTCGTGGAACTCAAATTATGCATTTCATACATAAAAAGGAACAGTTGACTTTTGAAAAGTCAAACTGACCGTTAACAAGATTGAATGATAATCTTGATAGAAAAACGTGAGGTGGAATAGTCGTGACTAACAATGACTAAACTAACCATCTTGCGAATTGTGATGCTAGTATGACGCTTAACAAGCTAGGTGAAGCTTCGGGAGGAAGCGGGTCAAACAAATCAAGCATGAAGAGAAACGAGTGGCTTGGATGCGATGTAAGTAAAGCTTACGCCTCTTTACATTATGTACAAATTACATAATTGCAAATATTGTTTATGAATGCTACTAAATGGTTGGTATAGAATGTTCTGACACGATTCAATAAGAGTCGGAACAAGGGAAATTGGTAAGAAATCATGAGTTATGGAAAAAGGGGTAAAATGGTAAATTAGTCATGTAATGACGAACAAATAAAAACGGTTTTAAGTAAAACGAGTACAAGGAAACACCGGGATAGGTTTAAAGGGGATGAAATGGTACTTAAATACCATCTCATATGGACAAATGGTCAATTTGACTAAATAGGTCAATTGGTGTGGGTAACACCATTTGACAATAACATTTGATAATTGCTTGTTGAGTTTTGTAATCACAGGAAATAACATAAGTTTGCATCGCTTTAACTATAAAGATTTAAAGCAAAAGTTAAGTAAACGGGTCAATACTTTGACCCGAGCCAGGTACGTATAACTAAGCTTTTTGGTTAAACATACAATTTTGGTCAAAATATTTAGTGAAAGTCCTTCGTCGTTAAGTGAGGGACTAAAGTTGACAAAACACCCTTGAAGGGTATATTGGGCAAACGACTCATAGAGGTCGTTTAAGAACTTGCATAAAGGTTATGGAATCATTAGGCATGAACAAAGGTCATAGGAATGCACATTCGCGGGTCAAATGCTCAAAAATGGTCATTTTCGTAAAATGACCAACCGATGGGTAAAATTGGGAAAAAGGGGTTCATTATGATAAATCCGCCACAAAATGGTTGTGGTGGAATATTTGTAATTAGTTAGATATGGAACTTTTGTAGCGACAAAAGAAAGGCACAAGTTATAGACTAAAAGGCTTAAATACCCTTAACGGGTCAAAATATGCATTTAAGCGTAAACGGGTCAAAATCTTGTAAAAAGGTAATAAGCCGAATGCATAAAAGTCTCGAAATTTATTAAGCCGGATGTCGGACTTTAACTCCATATGATGGAGAATCAAATTACAAACATGTAGGAAGAAACGGTAGGTCAAACGGACAAGCGAATTTAAAGATACGAAAGATTTCGTGTCAATTACGGCAAAATGGAAAGGCTGAATGCAGGGGCCACCGTAACTTACAGTGCCACCGTAAGTTACGGTGGAGCTGAATTATTTACGGTGGTTGCCTACTGTTGTACGGTAGGAAAATTTTATTACAGAGGCCACCGTAACTTACGGTGCCACCGTAAGTTACGGTGGAGGTCATTTTCTAATTTTTATTTTTTGGAATCAATGGTTTTCCGGACTCGTTTGGACACGTTTTAAAGCCCGTAAGACTAAAGCATTTCGTGTTTATGAAATGTAGGTACACTTTGGATGCCGGAAGACGATCAAGCTCAACGAAGGACCGAACACGATATAGATACATGCTTCCGCACTTTGACACATTGCAAATTTTTAAACAACGAATTCAACCACGTTATGTAGAATAACTTATGAATTGTAAAAGTTTTAATAAATTCGTATTTTTATAGTATGTGTAGGCTTAACTACACATCTAATTGTTGGTGTTTACATACTAAATTGTTAATTTAGTAACTAGGGTGTTAAAAGTTGGTATCAGAGCCCTGGTTTAAGAGATTCAAGTATGGTGAGGAAAAACCATGCTTGGACTTAAACCTTATGCTCTTGATAAAGATTGGTGTTCAGTTCGAGGCTTGATCGCAAATCCGGTAAGTACATGTATGTTAATGGTTTAGCGTGTTAAAGTGTTGTAAACAACACATAGGGTTATCGTGTAATACACGTTACCCTAATTAAAATGATTGATATAGTTGACGAAAATACGCGCGTTGACACGTATAGTAGAAAAAGCCTTGTATTATAATACGGGTGATTATTGAAGTTGATATTATTAACTCTTGTAAATGTTTCAGTTGAAGGACACTCGCATCTAATGATAGCGGGAGTCTAACAAATTGCGGACTTGACGGAGGAACGATCCAAAGTACGACAAGTAGAACATGCTCACCAAGGACCTAAATCGCGTAACGATCGCGAACAAGGCTAATGGCAAGAGAAGCCTGTCAGGGCAAGCATTACTAGGTGCACATTTTAAATTTAATTGCACAAATAGTAATATGCAACAAATACGTAGAGATTGAAAGTTGCGTATGTAGATTGAAAACTTGGAAAAACCCGAGTAGAAAACCTATCCGGAATATTGTTTCCAAGAGAAACAAATAGAGACATTACTTACATGGGGTGTAATGTGAAAATTATAAAAAGGTCATGTATACCAGGTGTTGATCGCTTACTCTGGCCAAGTAAGTGGTGAGCACGTGGTACCATGAACTTTTTATGATGGACACGCTTACACCCGATGTAGTAAGGACGGGGTGAGTGGGACAAATCAAAAAGTACCCAAATGAATCAGATAAGCAAAATATTTGATCATAATGTAAACGCACAGCCGAGTGACGGAAGCGTATTATATTAGTATAATGAGCCCGAGAGAAGGGACAAGGAAACATGTAAAATGATGTAGACATGTATTGGGAGGGGGTATACTTACACTCGAACCCGAAGAATATAAACATGTAGACATGGAAACATGTAAAATGACGTACACATGTATTGGGAAGGAGTGTACTTACACTCGAACCCGAAGAATATAAACATGTAGACATGGAAACATGTAAAATGACGTAGACATGTATTGGGAAGGAGTGTACTTACACTCGAACCCAAAGAATATAAACATGTAGACATGGAAACATGTAAAATGACGTAGACATGTATTGGGAAGGGATGTACTTACACTCGAACCCGAAGAATATAAACATGTAGACATGGAAACATGTAAAATGATGTAGACATGTATTGGGAGGGGGTGTACTTACACTCGAACCCGAAGAATATAAACATGTAGAATGATCAAGATATGCACTGGGAGGGGGTGTACTTACACTCGAACCCGGAAAATGCGAATATGTCTCTAAATGGGTCGTTTTTGTAAAACGCGAAACTCGAGGACAAATTCGGAATATAAAGATGAAGCGAGATCTTAATACATACCGGGAGGGTTGCAATAATAACGACTTCGGTAAAACACCCGGTTGATGGGTAGGAATTAAACACATGCGTATACCGAGAAACGGGAACTCGGATGGAAAGTTAAAAGACTCGGGTTTTAGGGTCATAACTAAAAGATGACAAGATAATGTAAATAGAGTTGTGAATAAATTGTGTTCAACTATTTTAAAGTTGAACGGGTCGAATATAATATCATGCCGGACGGCATGAGTAAATACAAGCGGGACAATAGTAACATTAAAAGCAAAAGAATAATAAGCCCGGTAATGGGACATAATCAAATACGAATGTATGTAAACTGGATAATGGTGAGCATAAGATAAACCGACGCATAAATGACGTGAGAAGTCATAAAGTCGGAAAATGTGTCCGAAAAGAAACGAATGTAGCCTTAGACTACGGTCAAGGTCAAAGATAATATCAAGACGAAAATAAATGATGTTAAACAAAAACATGGTGCCTTGACACCAAACATGAAATTTTAACAATGTCATGAGCAAGGAATGATCTACGGGATCAATATAACCTTTGGGGTTATAAACAATGGAAAGGTATATGAGGATAAAATGACCCACGGGTCATGATTAGAAAGAAATAAATTACAAGGACTTCGCCCTAAAAAGATGAAAGTCTAATCAAAATAGCCCATAAGGCTAAGTGATAAAACCTACGGGTTAATTAGACAAAGTGAGAGGATCAGTTGAGAATCCTCGCACAGGATAAAGACTGTAAAAGAATAAATTTTGGACTATCAATATCCCGATATGGATAATTGACAAAGAATAAAGAGAAGACGCTAAACTAAAACTTTGGTTTTGGTAAGAAGTAACGTTTTTACCAATATCAACTCTGATAGACGTATAAATAGTAAACATAAAAGATATAAGTCTTGACACTGGCAGGTGCAAGACGATGTATTCGAAAAGTGATAATTCTGAAAATAGAAAGTTGATGTAAAATTTGGCATGGCGTGACATGATCACGGTCAAGAAGTGTAATGTGAAGTATAATCACATTAGAGCCGAGTGGCGAATATTGAGCCGAGTGATGAATATTGATAAGTTAAATAAACTAGTGGAAATAACGAGATTACGTTATTTCAAGTTGCACAATGTCGTATGAGAATATGTAGACAATTAGTAATCAAAAGGATGTTACCATACTTATCTGGTAATACTAACAATTGGATAAAAGTATAAGTAATGTTTAAAAGATTTCTCGGATCAAATACATTGAGTTTAAACTCAATGAATTATATAAGAAAAGGTTTCGAGGACGAAACCTCTCTAAGGGGGGGGGGGTAGACTTGTAACACCCCGAAAACGGGTTTGGTAATCAAACTCCGTTAATACTAAAAGACGGGTAAAGTACCGTTAGTAGCTAAAATAACTAGGTAAATATTTGGATTTAAATAAGAAATCCTAATATTAAATACAAGTGAATCAAAGTTTTAAGGGATTGAATTTAAAAGAGCCCGAGTTAACGGGACTTAAAATAAAACGGGTTATAACTCTCGGGACCCACCAAGTAACTAGGAATGTTAACCTGGTTAGTTAGTGTCTTGACATAATAGAACAAATATGGTTAAAATACCCTTTAAATAACTTGGTAAAGTATAGGGACCAAAGGTGACAAACTTAAAACAAGTTTGTATTAAATAAAACATTTAAACACCAAAACACACATTTTAAGTGTGTGTTCTGGTCGTAATTTACAAAGGAGCCAGGGAACTCCATGGCTAAAACCTTAACTAGCAAAAATCAAGCAATTAAAGGGGCAAATCAAGTCCAAATCAAAATCCGAATACGAATTAGTGATCTCCATTGAAAAAGGAGTTACAAGGTATGTAAATTTCTTGAGAAATCTCTAGTTGAAATTCTGAGCAAACCTAGAGAATTTGAAATTTATGGTTGCATGATTATTATTTTGATGAAATAGGAATGATATAATGTCTAGGAGTAAAACCCTAGTCAATCACATGTTGAAATCATGCTTATTCCTTATGAATTCACTATCACCCTTGAAGGTGATAAGTGGGTGTTGTAGGAACATGTTAAGCACTAGAATTTTAATTGTTGTTCTAGTGTAATTTGAGTTCTAGAGAGTGAATTCAGATTTTGTTAATGTGAAAATTTATGTAAACATGCTTAGTTGATGTTAACCATGGCTAAATGACAAGTATTGAGCTTAATAATAAATTGTGAGAAATTATGCCCGCGAGGTGTTTGTTAAAATGCCTAAGTGAATGTTTAAATGTTGATAAATATGATTAAATTAGTCGCCTAAAAATAGAGACTACATAATAGTCGAAGAAATGCTTATGTGTGTTCGTGGAACTCAAATTATGCATTTCATACATAAAAAGGAACAGTTGACTTTTGAAAAGTCAAACTGACCGTTAACAAGATTGAATGATAATCTTGATAGAAAAACGTGAGGTGGAATAGTCGTGACTAACAATGACTAAACTAACCATCTTGCGAATTGTGATGCTAGTATGATGCTTAACAAGCTAGGTGAAGCTTCGGGAGGAAGCAGGTCAAACAAATCAAGCATGAAGAGAAACGAGTGGCTTGGATGCGATGTAAGTAAAGCTTACGCCTCTTTACATTATGTACAAATTACATAATTGCAAATATTGTTTATGAATGCTACTAAATGGTTGGTATAGAATGTTCTGACACGATTCAATAAGAGTCGGAACAAGGGAAATTGGTAAGAAATCATGAGTTATGGAAAAAGGGGTAAAATGGTAAATTAGTCATGTAATGACGAACAAATAAAAACGGTTTTAAGTAAAACGAGTACAAGGAAACACCGGGATAGGTTTAAAGGGGATGAAATGGTACTTAAATACCATCTCATACGGACAAATGGTCAATTTGACTAAATAGGTCAATTGGTGTGGGTAACACCATTTGACAATAACATTTGATAATTGCTTGTTGAGTTTTGTAATCACATGAAATAACATAAGTTTGCATCGCTTTAACTATAAAGATTTAAAGCAAAAGTTAAGTAAACGGGTCAATACTTTGACCCGAGCCAGGTACGTATAACTAAGCTTTTTGGTTAAACATACAATTTTGGTCAAAATATTTAGTGAAAGTCCTTCGTCGTTAAGTGAGGGACTAAAGTTGACAAAACACCCTTGAAGGGTATATTGGGCAAACGACTCATAGAGGTCGTTTAAGAACTTGCATAAAGGTTATGGAATCATTAGGCATGAACAAAGGTCATAGGAATGCACATTCGCGGGTCAAATGCACAAAAATGGTCATTTTCGTAAAATGACCAACCGATGGGTAAAATTGGGAAAAAGGGGTTCATTATGATAAATCCGCCACAAAATGGTTGTGGTGGAATATTTGTAATTAGTTAGATATGGAACTTTTGTAGCGACAAAAGAAAGGCACAAGTTATAGACTAAAAGGCTTAAACCCTTAACGGGTCAAAATATGCATTTAAGCGTAAACGGGTCAAAATCTTGTAAAAAGGTAATAAGCCGAATGCATAAAAGTCTCGAAATTTATTAAGCCGGATGTCGGACTTTAACTCCATATGATGGAGAATCAAATTACAAACATGTAGGAAGAAACGGTAGGTCAAACGGACAAGCGAATTTAAAGATACGAAAGATTTCGTGTCAATTACGGCAAAATGAAAAGGCTGAATGCAGGGCCCACCGTAACTTACGGTGCCATCGTAAGTTACGGTGGAGCTGAATTATTTACGGTGGTTGCCTACTGTTGTACGGTAGGAAAATTTTATTACAGAGGCCACCGTAACTTACGGTGCCACCGTAAGTTACGGTGGAGGTCATTTTCTAATTTTTATTTTTTGGAATCAATGGTTTTCCGGACTCGTTTGGACACGCTTTAAAGCCCGTAAGACTAAAGCATTTCGTGTTTATGAAATGTAGGTACACTTTGGATGCCGGAAGACGATCAAGCTCAACGAAGGACCGAACACGATATAGATACATGTTTCCGCACTTTGACACATTGCAAATTTTTAAACAACGAATTCAACCACGTTATGTAGAATAACTTATGAATTGTAAAAGTTTTAATAAATTCGTATTTTTATAGTATGTGTAGGCTTAACTACACATCTAATTGTTGGTGTTTACATACTAAATTGTTAATTTAGTAACTAGGGTGTTAAATCACTGACGGACCACTGAAAATGGTTTCTAAGTGGGTGTTTGGCTAAGCTTATTTAACTCGAAAATGACTTTTTGTTAAAAAAAGTTATTGACTTATGACCTTTTGAAAGGTAGTTTTTAAAAAAGTGTTTGGATTAGCTTATGTGGTGAGAAAAACCAATAAGTCAATAAGTTGTTTTTTTAAAAAGTGTTTGGCTTAACTTTTTTATGTACAATGATTAAGGAGCTTTAAAAGGTCACAATGTTCTATGAAAAGTTATAAGGAGCTTCAAAAGTTACAATGTTCTAACTTTTCAAAATTGACTTTTCCTCTCTATATAAGAAGTCATTTTAAAAAGTACTTTTGATTTTGCCAGACTTTTCCTCACTATACAAGAAGTCATTTTAAAAAATACTTTTGAGTTTGCCTAACACTTTTTCTCCTTATGAACTTTTTATTAAAGTCAATAAGTTATAAGGAGATGTGGAAAAGCTTAGCCAAACACCCTCTAAGCCTTATTCCACTTCAAAATGTCATTAGGCTATAATGCCATGGCTTAAGGGTGTAAGGAGTGGTTAAACACTTGAGAGTGGCAAACTAAAAAATCAACCAATGAGAGTGTGCAATGTCAAAGTGGTAAACTATGTCCAAAAGTGTTGGCAATGGTTAGACACTTGGTGAAGTGGTAAACTATTTAAAAAAAAGAGTTAATTACTGTTTTCGTCCCTGTGGTTTGTCAAAAATCACTATTTCAGTCCATTAGTTTAAAAATTGCGATTTCAGTCCCTGTGGTTTCACTTTCGCAACCATTTCAGTCCACATCCGTTAACCCCATCCATTTATTCTGTTAAGTACACGTGAATTGACCATAATGCCCTTATTAATAAAAAACTTAAATATATCTAAATGAGTTAATTATTGTTTTCGTCCCTGTGGTTTGTAAAAATCACTACTTTAGTCCATGTGGTTTCACTTTCGTAACCATTTCAGTCTAGTCTCCTAACACCGTCTATTTTATTGTTAAGTTTTTAATGAAATACCTAAATTACCCTTTTGTTAATTAAATATGGACTTATATGATTTTATTATTGGATTTATATGATTTTATTGTTGTATGACATATGGACTTAAATTGGATTGTAGGGTTCGACCCACCATAGCTTTAGTAGAAGTAGAAGTCTGTCATTATTTTTACATATATGGTTCTAAAATTTTAATTTGGATTTTAGAATGAGAAAATGTCCAGGTAATCATTATTTTTCAAAGTTATTATATTAATTTATGCTGCTAGAAAGATATTAATTGAGGTGGGGTAATGGGTCGCCGGACATTAAGAGGGTGGGGTTGTGATGCCGGAGACTAGACTGAAATGGTTACGAAAGTGTAACCACAGGGTCTGAAATCGCAATTTTTAAACTAATGGACCGAAATAGTGATTTTTGACAAACCACAGGGACGAAAACAGTAATTAAGTCATTTAGATATCTTTTAGCTTTTTATTAATAAGGGCATTATGGTCAATTGACGTGTACTTAACAGAATAAATGGATGGGGTTAACGGAGGTGGCTGAAATGGTTACGAAAGTGAAATCACAGGGACTGAAATCGCAATTTTTAAACTAATGGACTGAAATAGTGATTTTTGACAAACACAGGGACGAAAATAGTAATTAACTCTTAAAAAAAAGAAAAAATGTGTGATTGGTTGAGATTGGAATGGACCCCACCCCACACTACCCTCTCTCTCTCTCACTACCCTCTCTCTCATGATTCCCGCACGGCAAGCCCTCACCGATTATGTAATGAAACCGCAACGGCAAAGGATCGGCGGCGGTGTTGCCGTGCGGCAAAAGCCTTTGCCGACACCCTTTACCGCACCCACACCGGACACCCTAACAAAATATTGATTATATGAGTTGGATTCAAGCCAAAAGTTAAAGAAAAAATTGAGTCAAGCTGACGTGGAAATAAGCGGTGGAACATTTTTTTTTGGCACACGGATGTTAACATACAAAGAGAGATAAGCGGTGGAACATTACTAGACCCTTACACTTCACAACTTTGGCTACATGACTCCTCATCAAACATCAAATAAATGATTTGTTATGCAAGATTGCATCAATTTTAATTGTGTTTAACTGCGTAGGTTCTTGATTGCTCTTATCCAGTTTTAGAGAGTCCTCAGCGATTAATAAATAGTGTGTCCTAAAAATGCTCGCATTTCTTGAGTCTTACTAAGACCATGCGTAGTGGGGCGTTTTTTTTAAAAAAAATTGCCCAATCACGCCCAATAACACCCCTTCACCGCCCTCTGGGCGTGATTGGGCGTTATCTTGCAAAAAATGCTCCTTGGCGTGGTTTGAAAAATGCCGAATGGGGAAAAGGTTGGCCAATCACATTAGAGATTCCATTTGCTTGACCAATAAGATTTTTAGGTGTTTTTTCTTATTTTATTTTACTACAAAACATATTGCCCAATAATGGCCCATCCCCACTACACCCATTTTAGAAAAACGCCCAATAATGCCTCATTGCTGACTGGACTGCCACATGGCGCAAAACGCCCAAGGGTGAATATTGCCCACTACGCATGGTCTAATCGGGACTTGGATTCACTCCCTTGATAAACCAAACCAAACCAAATGATCAACAATACCAGATCAATAAGGGGGATGAATTGACAAGTCGTTTAAGTTCATGGGCACTCCACACTGGTCCTCGCAAGTCGGCTTCATGACAAGTGGTTTTAGAGTTTGTTTAAGCCTTTAGACATATGGCAAGTCAAAGTCACTATCCAAAAGTTCTTAAATGATAGCTAAGAAATATTTGCTAGAGAAGATCAAATGTGGTTGCCCACCCGTTAGAGATATGTGGGGGTGAATTACCCTTGAGTGGCTTTAGATGTATATGACTCACGACTTAAGTCAAACGTCGGGTAAATATGTTTGTTCCCGTGAGTCTTATGGTGAGATGAAGTGGAAAAAAATGTGTGCTCGCTTATGTTGTTGCCAAAAAAAAAAAGAGGAATATCCCCTTAAAAGTTTGGTAAAGCCTCGATTGCTCCTCATAGAAAAAAGAGTTAACTTGTTATTTTCGTCCATATGGTTTATCCAATTATTCGATTCAATCTTAGTTTTTTTGGACGGAACTGTCATGTTTCAAGAATCTCAGTGACGGAAATGATACAAATTTGAAATTTGGCCTGGACTAGCATAATTAGACAAACTACAGAGACGAAAATGACAGTTAACTCTAGAAAAAAAAAACTTGGATGTGTCACTGCATACATTTTCATTTTCATGTGTTCGTTGATGGTAAAAAAAAGAAAAAAAAATTTGGGTGATACTACAAAAACATGACCGAATTGAACCATACTTGTTAACCCCAATCAGTCATGGTTAATCTGTATCAAATTAAAATTTGAATCTGATTACCGTTTTTTTCACAACCTGTTCTTACCTTTACGATCATCATTGAAATCTGAACTCAACCCAAAAAAAAAAAAACGAACACTAAAAATGTACAATCATAAGGCCTTTGTGATCACATCAATTCAAACCAAAACCCACAAATCGAGCATTGAATCCTAATTTAAACCGAGATAAAGCTATAACACGAAATCAGCAACATTCATAAAACATGTAATCAATCGTAACATTATCAAATCCGATCCAAAATATATAACCAATAAAAATTAGGGCATAAGAAAGAAACATGTTAACCAAGGTACATATGGACCCCAACGGCTAACAAGAAGATACAAATAAGAGCAAAATAGATCACCGAATGAACCAAAATCGAAACACCACTCGTCTGAAAATTACCAAACTCCACCACTCTGTTACGCCCCGGAATCTGAACTAGCAATCCCGGCGTTAGCAATATGAATAAAACAACCGCCACGAACACCGGTCCCCAATCCGCCATTATTCGGCTTCTGCTGGATCTGTTGTTACGTGGTGTATGAGAGTGTACAGTGTATGAGTGTGTGTGATTGATGAGCACAGAGAGATAGATTTAAGGATGAAGTGGTGGAGGAAGAGACAAGATAGGTATGACTGTGAAAGGGGAAAAGTCGAGTGTGATTGCTTACTCAAGTTATCTCGATTCAAACATCATTCCCACTTGCGATAATGTGTTTGAAAAGGGTAATTGCTCTCGGGTCCCTGAAGTTTACAGGTTTTGTTCCATTAGTTATCATCACCGGAGCTGCAAACCAACCAAACGTTCGGCGAACAGGTCGTGAACTGTTCGACGGAAAGTTCGTTTGTGTTCGTTAACAAACACGAATAAGAAATTTCGTTCGTTTAGTTAAATGAACAAAATGAACAGAGGTCACGTTTGTGCATTTATGTTCGTGAACGTTCGGTAATGTGTCCGTTTGTGTTCGATAGTTCATTAATATTTTTAGTTTTTATATATTTAAATACTTCAAAATTCCGACAAATAAAATATTTAATAAGTGGCAGTGTATTATATATTTTGTTCATGAACGCTTCTTTGTGTTTGTTTGTTTATTTGTTTCCATTCGTGTTAATGAACATTAGTTTGTGCTCATTTGTGTTCATCAACATTTGTTTTCGTCCGTTGCCCAAAATTAACAAACAAGCACGAACAATTTCATTTCTTTAACAAACAAACACGAACATAAAATCTTGTTTGGTAAGTATTCATGAATAGTTCGTGAATACATATATTTCTTAACATGCAAACACGAACAAGGTTTTGCTCATATTCGGTTCGTTTGTAGCCCCAGTGATCACCCTAAATTCATGAGTCAGGACTTCAGCAATGTTAAAAGAGAGAAAGTTGATGCATGTGTAGGACTGTAGGAGGTCCAAATATGGCCCAATATTCAATGTTTGGGTTTGGACCCAAATCTACTCTAGCCCATCTGACCTTATCTTGCCCATTATTCTTCTATACAACAAGGCTTAAGCCTTTTTTCTTAAACACTTCACACTCACTAATCTTCCCCCTAATCTTCACCCCACTGCATCAGCAATGTTGGCTCCCAATCCTCTCTACCTCATAGTCTCTCTCCGTTACTATCAAAATAACACCACCACCCCCATGGTTCTTAGCAAGAAACCTCTATGATCAACGTTATATTGTTTACATACGTACATGTCGATACATATGCATCATTATTACTTTTCTATATAACCATAGTACCATACTAGTGTTGAGTGTCTGAGGGTGGTCCCCGAGGATCCCTTCGGGACCTCTTCTAATTGTTTTCTCCATGTTACAGAAAGCTCGAGAAAGGCTAGAATAACCGGCCCAGACAAGTCCAAGGCCCAAGCCTGATGATCGACCCTTCAACAGTGAACATGGGCGGACCTACCCTTTGGCCAGGGTGGGCGGCCGCACCCCTTGAAAAAAAAATTTAGTGTATATTTTAGGCAAAAAAACCCTACCACACCCCTTAAAAATATAGTTGAACACCTCATCCGCACCCACAGCAAATAATTTCTGGGTCCGCCACTGACAGTGAACATGCTTATTGTTATATCTGTGTTATCTGTATGATATTATGATTTTTATATGAACATGTGTAACAATGGGGCACCCACTTCACTTGGTGAGTCGCAATCGTATGACCCAATATGACTTTCATGCATAAAGGCTTTTCTTAGACGACAAACTATTAGTCAAGTTTTGAAAATAAAAATAAATGTTTTGCTTACGGTATTTAAAAAAAAACGAGATATGAAATTTCAAATATGGAAAAATTACAAGGATTTGCCACCTTATTGCCATGCCACTAACTATATAGTTTAAGGTAATCAGGAATACACAATTTAACTCTATCTTTGACCGGACCTCGACACCCGATCAGGCAGTCTAGATTAGATATTGTATTCATAGTATTAAAAAAAATTATGGGGTGCAAGCAACCCACATCCCTCTCAACTGGGTCCACCCTTGAGTGTGGGATCCCGCAATGCGAATCTCAAAGGTAGTACAAGTTAGAAGTACCAATATCAACATGCTTACTAAAGAAGGGAATACGTTATTTCTAACGGGTCAAAGTATTAAACATGTAAAAGTGTTTATAAACAACTTAAAATGATGTATGTCAATGAGTTAATGGGTCAGAAATCGTTTAAAGTGTATTGTTAAAGCATAAAACCTACTAAATTAGGTCACTCCAAAAAGATATTTTAACACATAAAGCCTTCTAAATTATATCATGTCAACCATTAGACAACCAAAGGACGTGCGTATTTCACCACACATAATATACATCAATCTATTACATAGGACGAGGTACACTCATCCACGAGACCATAACACCAAACCTAGATTTCATAATGGCTTAATCAGGGTTTAAAATTAAAACCTTATTTGAATACTAGTATTAAACTAATCAAAATTATATAATATATTCAAGCAAGTATGGATACGAACACAAAAGGCAAAAGAGGATGAAAAATATCTTACTAAACTTAGGGGCTGTTTGGTTCGATCAGAGTAGGTCTGACTGGACCTCTTACCCGTTCAGATTTGTGTTGAAGTCTGACTGAGTCAGACTCATTTTGTCTATTTTTGCTCCATTCAGATGTGAACCAAACAGGCTGAGGTCTGACCGAATCAGATCCTAACCTCTTAATTGACCCAGTCAGATGCAAACAAACAACCCCTTAAGAGCGTGTTATTCATTGAAAGTTGGAGATTGTTGATAACTAAAAGCGAGTTGGCAATCAACCACGGTGATGCTATGTTGCATTGCTGAAACAGAATAGAAGTAGGCTTGAATCTTCTAATCTTTGAAAGTTGTCATGCAATACTCGTGTACAAGTTGGCCAACTCAATAGGTGTCGAAGATGGAGTATCGATACTACGAAAATGCTTTTGACAAAGCGTATGGATCTTTCTCTTTCCCCGCTTTCGGTTTTTCGCCTACATTTGACTCCTTATATTCTTACACTTCGCTTTCCTTAACCTACATTATCCTTCCTATTCAAGCCACTCAAAACTGATTTACTATAAACTTTAAATGTTGATTTCCTCTCACTTATTCTCACTTTCTTTTGTTAATGGAACTTCGAAACAAAAATATTTTTAACTTTTTTTCCACTCCCTTACGCTTATTTCCATTAGTAAACTCGGGAAGACAACGTTAGAGCATTCACATCCATGGCATCAAATTCTGTGTGTGGTGTTTTTAAAATATAAAGAGTATAAAAAGTGGTTGTGAGATGAGAGATAAAATGTTACTGTTTATCTGTATATTTGGGGGGACAATGTTCACCCCTATAATTTTTTAATATATTTTGAAAGTGATTGTGAGTGAAGGTGAGTTAAAAGGTAATGGTAAATGTATAAAAAATATTATTTAATTGAAGAGGAGAGAGAAAATGTAATGTTTTTTAATGTAATTTAGGGGCTGTTTGACAACTTCTGAATGATTAAGTGCTGAATCAGTAAGAGGTCTGAATCATTAAGTGCCGAACCAGTAAGAGATCTAAACCATTAAAAGCTAGTATAATGCTTAACCGTTCAGAGGCAAATGTCTGACCAATTCAGACTAGAGGTCTTAAACATTCAGACTCTGTATAATCCTTAACCATTCAGAAACAAATGTCTAAACCATTCAGATATTTGTCTGCGAAACAAACAGTCTGAACCATTAAGTACTGAACCAGTAAGAGGTCTGAACTATTAAGAGCACGTTAAGAATTAAACAAATAGCCCCGGTTGAAGATATGGTGGGATGGATGTGAATGCTCTTAGGGATGATATATCCGTATGTTTGAACATTGGGGGTACAATTTTGTAACTGACGCAATAATAAGGCGAGCGAATTGATTTTCAGGGTCAACACGTATAACCCTTTGCTCTCTGTTCTCATTGTTTTCTCCGTATCTCCATACAAATCCCTAATTCTCTTTGCAGATCCTCTCTCTCTCTCTCGATCAATCAACAATGGACGCTCTAGATTCAGTTTTCGAGCCACTGAGAGAGTTCTCAAAGGACAGTTATCGTCTAGTCAAGCGATGCCACAAGCCTGATCGCAAAGGTAAACCCTAATTTCACTTTTGATCGGCTGTTTCGGTTCCAGATCTTGATCTGTTCGTCTAGATCTGAAATTTTTTCACTTGTTTACAGAATTCTCCAAGGTTGCTGTTCGTACGGCTATCGGATTCGTTGTGATGGGATTCGTAGGGTTTTTCGTTAAGCTTATCTTCATTCCGATTAATAACATCATTGTCGGATCTGTTTAGAGGTGAATTCAGTTTGTTTTTTATGTTTTTATGCAGCTTTACATTTGTTATTTGTTTATTGTGGATTTGATTTATGTGTATGAAGTGGATCTATGTTGATTTGTTTGATTGTTTGTTAGTATTGAACATGCATAATTTAAACTTGATTTAATGGTCTACTGATAATTTTTTACTATGAGGTTAATATCATTAGCATAGTTTATCTGTGGAAAGAGAGAGATGTGCATGATATAGGAGAAAATGAGGTCAATAACTTATGCTAGAACACATGGAATGTGAATTGTGTTTTTGAAAGGTTATATCATGATGTCTGCCTTTTATGATTATATCTTGTGTGTTCAGTATCAATATATCAATCGGATATCGTGACGAGGATGATAGTTGGGACAATAGTCTCTGTAACCTTCTAAAATTGGTAGCTGTCTAAGATACTAGATTGCATATGTTTAGGCATCAACTCTTTTTGTTTAGTCATGGTTTTAAAAAACGTTTGAGCGTGCGCCTCAAGGCGCGCCTTGAGGCGAAACGGCCAAAAAACGAGTTGGAGGCGCACCTCATGGTGTTTTTAATGTATCTGCGCCTCAGAGGGGCTGAGGCGCTAAGAAAGCTGCGCCTCAGGGGATTTTGATAGTTGTTTTTGATGTTTTTGACTTTTTGTGTCAATTTCAAGCATTTCATGTCTTTTTAAGTGTGTTTTTGATGATTTTGATGAATCTGATGATGAACTTAGTATTATTATTTTCATAATATATATAATTTTTTTCTTTATTTATTAATACCGCCTCGGCCTTACGCCTCGTGAGGCGAAGGGAAAACGCCTCGAAACTCATTTCCGTTCTTTTAAACCTTGTGTTTAGTTTAGTGTATGAAATATGCATGTGAGGGGCACATCTTTGTACAGCTAAAAAAGCTTCATTTACATCCAGAAAGGCAGACACTGCATTTATCATCTGTTTTTTTTACGTAAACCTATTTATCAAGTAAACCGTTCATAATTTCTGCACCACTCAGGTTTTTTTCATACAAACTTTTTACGAATCATAATTTTGACCTGGAACTACGTGAGACACGCCTTTTTAAACCAATGGTGGCGGTGGTAAGCGTTTGAGTTTCTCTAGCAGAGGTCTCAGTTCGATTGCAGCTTCCGTTGGTTTTTTACCTTTAACCCCTTGAAGGCCACCTATAGCAGTGCAAGCTGCGTTTTCCCCAATTTCATTGCTTAGTAGGGTATTGTGGTCCCGTGAGTTTTGCGTTAACTGGTTATCTAAATTATGTTATGCAGCAAAATAAGTCTGTTTGATGAACTTGTATTACAATTTCAGCTAACGTTTACTTTATTTTGGCTTATTTATCAGATCATATGATCGCCAAGGAACGGATGGAGGACACTAACTAGCTGAGTGCAAAATGTATGGCTTAGAAACAGAAGTATGATGTATTAAGGAATCTTTTTTTTTTTTTGTTCTTTTCAAGTAGAACTGGATTTGTTATTTGATGCTTAAATGTTGAACCTATATCAGTTTTTACATTCTCTGTTTTTTGTTTTACTTGCTGAAATTTCTGAATTTGGTTCGCTTGATGAGTGCTTTACACGCTTCTTTTATATCCCGTTTTCGTTGCATTATTTGCCTCTTTTGGGTCCTTGGTTTTAAAAAGCGCATGTGAGGCGACTGCCAAACACTACAGGGTTTGGAGGCAGCGCTTCTTTCACATGTAGGTTAAATTTTGAACCACTACTCACAATATTTAGAAGATATCAACCTCTGGGATGTTAGTATGTTAAAACGACCAAAAGGATGAGGAGGTTATGAATGATTAAAAGGTGATATGTAAAAGAGATGATAGGGATGAAACTTATGGTTGTACGATAGATCTTATCTTGCTTTCGGATAATAACGTTGCAGCCTAAGGGTTTTTTTTGCAAGTCTGTAACTTATTTGGTAATATATCACTAGTAACGTATATGTAATTAGAAGTTACTAGGTTATAACCCCGTGTATTACACGGGTTGAATAAATGAATTTTATATACCAAATAATAAAACATTATCTTTTTAAAAGCCTCCTTTATTGCACGGGTTGAAGAAATGTAATTTTATATATTAAATAATAAAATAAGTTATATCTATAAGAACCATATGTATTGTACGGGTTGAATAAATGTAATATTATATACCAAATAATAAAAAAATTATATCTTTAAAACCATTGTATTACACGAGTTGAATAAATGTAATATTTTTTACCAAATAATAAAAAAAGTTATATTTTTAAAAACCCCCGTGTATTACATGGGTTGAATAAATATGATTTTATATACCAAATAATAATAAAAAATATATTTAAAAAAACTAACGGTTTTTTTATATTTAAAGTAGGATAAGATTGAATATTAATCTGAACTAACAGATTTTTTTTTATATTTAAAGTAGGATAAGATTGAATATTAATATTTATTTATTTAGTTAATATAAGATTGAAAAATCATATGATTGAATAGGTGGGAGCTTGTATGATGATACATCAGTTAACCTTACTGAATGATAAAGATAATAGTGATTGTTGAACAAATAATCGAATTTAACAGAAACATCTGTGATGTTAGGTGGATTTTATTTAATTATTTGAAAGTTAATATCAACTTTGGAATTCGTATGAATTCTTATTAGATTTGATTAAATATTATTGATAATAAAAATTTGTATTAGATTTGATTAAATATTATTAATAATACAAATTTGTATTAATTTAGATTAAATATTATTATTATTAGTATTATTAATAATTTTAATCAATTAAATGAGAGAATGACAAGTGTCCCAAAATAGGTTTCTTTTATTATATAGTATAGATTCAAACTTAAATTTGACTAGAAGTTGTTAAATTAGAGTGTATTGAGCTATCAACTTGTGAACAAATTGATCAACATTAACAATATTTGCAAGTTATTGGACCTGTAGAATTGTTCCCAAATCATGCTCAAGTTTTATCATGTAACAAAGGACGATGATATAATGAGAATGATTTTGTCAAGTTATTCAAACTTAAATCGACTAGAAGTTAAATTAGAATGTATTGAGCTATCTACTTGCGAAAAAAGTGATCAATAATCCTAATATTTTTAAGTAATTGGATCTGTAGGATTGTTTCTTGAATCATGCTCAAATTTTATCATGATTTATAAAAGAAGAGAATATAGTGAACAAGTTTAATACAAGTTAAGCTTTAAGAATTGTTTCATGAATGCTAAAATAAAAACCATAGAACGGAGAACAATGTGATCCAATTGACAAAAAAGTAATTGTTTTAAAAACAAATGTCGAGAGTGGGATTTGAACCCACGCCCTTTCGGACCAGAACCTTAATCTGGCGCCTTAGACCAACTCGGCCATCTCGACTTGATGACATTTTCTTCCAAAATATTTCACAAATACAATCATCACATACATTAAAAAGACAAAATATTTATTTTGCAAATATTGATTATTAAGTATAAACATATATAAATCATCATTCATTTTGTAAACATGATAATCAACATTCCCATTGAGATTAGACATCACTTCTCAAAAATGTACGTGCTCGTAAGATTGTTGAACTGTAAAACAAGCATGAAAAATAATCTTACAAAGCCATAACCCTTGTCTTTTAAGATTATTTTGCTTGAGAATGTTAACCCCTACATTAAATCTCACAATTCGTTTGAGAGCATAAAGTTCTTAACGTATTGGTGCCTGCTCACCCTTTAAAAGAGTTACGGGTGCTCCCTCCACCGCGCCTAAAAGCATTATGTGCTCTTCGAAAGCATCTCGTGTCCATTTCCCCCTTAAAAACATTATTGGTCACTCACCTTTCAAAAGCATCAGATTCGCTCCTCCCCTAAATTCGTTATGACTTGATGTAGCATGCACAATCCATGTTTAAAAAAAAAACAAATCACAAATTCAAATTTTGATTCGAAAAAAAAAATTGAATCGATTGTTATTTTGATTTGAAAAAAAAAAATCTGAATCGATTGTTATTTTGATTCGTAAACCAAGTTAGAAAATGGAACCGGATTCAAATCTCGAGTTTCTAGAGCAAATTGGAGTAGAGTGTATAGTTCGGTTTTAACCCAAAATTGTAACCATAAAATTCGATTAATTCGGTTAGACCATGTGTAATAGAATCACACCCCTGATGATGTGATCGTGACACCCAATGAAACGCTGCTCCAACCTCGCGTTAAGAGGTGCTAAGACTTTAGATCGTTAGCAGCTTAACGATGATGAAAATGTGAAACCATATTTAGTGACAACCAATAAAAAAATTCCAAAGTCACCCCACTAATGACTAACCCCATTTTCTTCTTTTTAAACTTATATAATTTAAAATTGTTTTAATAAATGACAGGAATAAGAAGTTTATTTTGGCTAGGAAGGATAGGAAGCAATAGGATAAGGACATGTGGCAAAATTTAAAATAAAGAGGAAGAGTATTTTAGTCAATCTTATCCTTTCTTCTTTCTTCTTTCTCCCCGGTAACTTCAAAACCCACAATTTTTCAAAACCCACCATCTTCAACCATTTATTCACATTCTATCTCAATAATCACTACATTATAGTGCGATTTTCGTCACCAATCAATGATTCAAACACCCGATCAACGTGTTCTTCAGCTTTTTTTTGAAGAAAACCCAGTTTAATTTCATACAAAATCTCATTTTTTCTGGTGATTTTGAAGATAATCACTTGATCCGTTCGATTCGATCGCTGATAAGTGTTTCAATCATTCAAATTTCGTCAATCGTTGAAGAAATCGGCTTCGATCCATGTAAGAAATTCTTTAATTTCATTTTTACGATCTGGGTTTTTGATTTAGTCATTACGTTCTACGATCTTGGCAGGGGTCCGGAGGCAGCGCCCCTGGTAGCAGGGTCCAAGGGGCAGAGAATTCACAGACAGCCTTTTAATCTCCTACTTCCTGGTTCAGACAATTCACATACAAAACTATTGTCCCGGTTCAATGCGGTTTAGAGAGAGAACACTTTCTTTGGTGTTTTTAGGCCATTGCGTTTTAGAACTAAGACATTTTTATGTGTTTTCTGGTCATTGCGTTTTAGGTAAAACACATTTTTAGGTATTTTCAGTCCATTGCATTTTAGAGAGAACACTTGCTTTTGTATTTTTAGGCCATTGCGTTTTAGAAAGGAGACATTTTTAAGTGTTTTCAATCATTGCGTTTTATAAATAAGACATTTCTTTGTGTTTTTGGTGCATTGCGTTTTAGGTAAAACACATTTTATATGTTTTCGGTCCATTGCGTTTTAGAAAACAGACATTTTAAGTGTTTTCTGGCCATTGCGTTTTAGTAATAAGACATTTCTTTTGTGTTTTTGGTGCATTGCGTTTTAGGTAAAACACATTTTTATGTGTTTTCAGTCCATTGCGTTTTAGAAAGTACACTCTTTTTGTGATAGGCTATTGCGTTTTAGAAATAAGACATTTCTTTGTGTTTTCTGGCTATTGCGTTTTACAAATAAGACATTTTTTGTGTTTTTTGTGCATTGCATTTTAGAAAAATGTCATTTTTAGGTTTTTTTTTTTCATTGCGTTTTACGCAACTGGGGTTTTTCCATTGCGTTTTACGCAACTGAGTTTTAGAAAAAAAAATCGAAAATATAGCAATAGTATACTCGTTTTAAAGATAAAAAAACGCTTGTTTTTTTGGTGCAATTTTTATAGAAAAATAATGTCGTATGGAAGAGTTATTAACGTTTAAAATATGGGGGGGGGGATTGGAGGAGAGAGAAAATATTGCCTTTGATTGACTAGAATGCCCCTAAACAAACACACACGACTCTTTTGTTCCCTTCAATTATTTAATCTTAGCACTTGATTAACTAAATGGATGGTCAAAATTACTTTCTAGCCTTCTTAGCCAAATAAACTTTCTATTATATCCTAAACCTAATAAATCATTACAATGTGTAGTGAAAGGATACACACTTTATAACATGACATCTAAAAAGAATCATCATCACGCATGGCATTAGGTCAGGGTAGAGGTGTAAAAAAAAACCGGTTTTAAAATTGAAACTGGGAAAAAAATCGAAACCGGTTTTAGAACCGAACCTAACCGCCGGTTGTAGACCGGTTAGGGATATTCATCTTTGAAAACCGGTTATAAAAAACCGGTTTTTTTGGAATAAACCGGTTAAAAACCGGTCGTAACCGGTTTGACCGGTTATTGTTTTGAGTAAAAAAACCGGTTAGTAACCGAAACCGATTATAAAAAAACCGGTTTTTGTTTTTGATGAAAAAAACTGGTTCGGTTAATAACCAGAACCGGTTTTTGAAAAAAAACCGATTTGTACACCTTGTCAGAGGGTGTGGTTTAAAGCCCTAGGGGCTTTATTACGCCACATAAGTATCATGTAGGTGATTAATAAGCAACGCTTTATCGCTAACTTATACGGTGTGGTATAACATCCGTTATAAAGCCCCTTTTAACTATATTAAAAAAAAAGATAAATAAAAAAAATCTGGTTGGTTGATAAAGGTAGGACCCCTTGATATCTTCCTCTCACGTGCGCTATTCCTTTGACGGAAGCCAAGGATAGCGCCCCCTTTAACGGAGGCGGACGCTAAAGGACGCAAAACTTCATGAGGTGGCGGGTGCGCGAAGCCGCCCCTGACCTTATGATTCAGTTTAAATGATACCGAAAAATAAAAATTGAGTGATGAACCTAATCTCAATTCTAACTTGACAGCACTTGTTGAAAACCACATGACAGCCACTCATCTCACCGTCCGTTTTGTTAAACACAGTTTGTGTGGTCTACTGAAACCTTGTGGATTTCATTCACAATCACCACCACCGGTCGTCGTAACTCGTAAGATACTTCTTCACTGAGTTTGTTTGTTTGTTTGTTTTTATTTGTTCATCCTTCATTCATTGCCATATCCTCCTGATCACACACATAATCCACCCTCAGAAAGAAAATGCCAGGACTCCGAGCACCATCTGATTATTCAGAAGAACCTTCTCGTCATCCTGCTCTCAAAATCAACGCTAAGGCAAGCTATTTATTTTATTTTACCTCCATATTATATGCACATAACTAGTCTTACTTACAAACCCTAATTCATTTGGCTGGGGGGACTCATCGAGTGTCAGTAAGTAAGTATGGTTTATTAAATTAATTAATTTTGTTTAATTCATCAGTAAGTAAGTAGGACTTAATAATGAATGATTATGCAAATGTAAATTGATTAAAAAACAACAATATTTGTAATTTTGTTTTCATATATACTTTGAATTTGCTTCTGGAACTTATCTGTATAATTTGACTAAAAAAGAAAAAAATTAATAGCTAAATTGATTAAAAAAGAAAATTTTGATTATGCTTTTGGTTGAATATGAAAATAGACATCTGGATTGATAACTAAATTGTAATTGAGATGCATATGAGAATCGTGATTGTGATCGTGTTAAAGTTTCAGATGCTGATTGATTGATATCAATTTGAGTATGGAGAGTAGTGGTAGTTTTGACTGCTTGTGTTCATCAACATTGTGGCTACTTTATTCTCGTTAACGTTCCAATAAGTATCTCTTCTTATTAACATCTATGCAGTTAATGCGGTAAAATATCGGATATCGGTCAAGGACCGATATTTGAAATATAGGTTATCTCGGTGAGATATCGGTAATTTTAATATAATGCAGAATTTATATATATAGCAATTTAACACCAATAGTTCAGTGATATATCAGTGATATATCGGTTATATCGGTCAAATATCGGTGATATATCGGTTATATCGGTCAAATATCGGTTATATCGCCGATAATATCGGTACTGATATTTGACACCGATATTTTACTAAGGGACCGATATGACCGATATAACCAATATATCACCGATATTAACTGCATAGATTAACATGTAGTTGTTGTATTGTTATCAATTTGAATATGAAGAGTAGTAGCTTTGACAGCTGTCATCCTTGTGTTCATCAACAGTGTGGCTAATTTTCTTCTCGTTAACATGTAGTTGATTGAATCCAATGCGTATTTCTTCTCATGAACATGTGGTTGTATCATTATCAATTTGAATATGAAAAGCGGTAGTTTTGAGTTTTAACAGCTATCATCTTTATGTTCATCAACAGTGTGGCTAATGATCCTCTCGTTGTAGTTAAACCGAAAAGTATGTGTTAGATTAATCATATTTGGTACAGGCACCTTTTAATGCCGAACCACCACGTCAAGCGTTGGTTTCTTCTTACGTGACTCCGACAGAATTCTTCTACAAGAGAAGCCATGGACCGATACCTGTTGTTGATGATATAGAAAGGTCCCATCCCGAAACATGTTTTCTTTTCATCTTCACATGTAAAATTGTTTATTATCTTTAACCGACTGTTTTTATATGTTTTCTTAAACAGATATAGCGTGTCCATTAAAGGACTAATTGAGAAACCCAAAGAGTTTTTCATGAAAGATATTTTGTGAGTAATAAATAACAATCTCTGTTCTGTTTGATTTATTTCATGACAGATTTTAACTTTTGAATATTCTTTTTGTTTTTTAATTGCAGGAGTCTTCCGAAATACAACGTAACTGCCACTTTACAGGTCTACCCTTCATCCCTAATTAAAAAGTTGATACCTTATTAATATGAAAAATTCAAAAATACTTGTGTTTTATGTTATCACAATATTTATCCTTCATTTACAGCCTCACTTTGTCATATGCAGTGTGCTGGTAATAGACGAACCGCAATGAGCAAAACCAGAACCGTAAGAGGAGTTGGGTGGGATGTTTGCGCCTTAGGAAATGGTCCGTCGCCTAATAACTGTTGTCATGGTTGTAAAAATCCCGCCTTGCCTCTGATTAGTCGCCGATTAATCGCTAGTCCTCGGTTCATCGATTAATTTTCATCTAATCGGCCAATTAATCGCTAGGTGGTCAACAGTGGTCAAATCTGGTCCTAATCGGCCAAAAATCGGTGGCAGTTTTGTGATTACGGCCATATCCTGGCCAAAGCCTCTAAATTCCGGCTATTAATCCTATCTACTATAAAATATGGGTCGACGAAGGTGTTAAAACATGTCTACTTAAAAAATTACACATAAAAATGTGTGTATATACATATAAAATCCCAATCTGATTAATCCCGATTAATCGCTAGTTGGTACCTCACTGTCCGACTAGCGTCTAGCGGTTCTTACAACACTGGTTATGATATTTAGTGATAGAGATCGGATATGAAATGATTGGATTTAGAGAAGATAATAGAAACAAGGACAAAACGATGGTAGTAATGCTGAATACGTAAAGGAACAATTACAAAGATAATCCAGGGCGTAGCCCTCTCTCACTGCACTACGCAGGAGCCCTAACGAACTAACAAACTCAATCCTATCCCTAACATGCCTTATTTCTCTATTACTTATACTACCCTCCATATTACACTTTAGCCCCTTAGGACTACCTATGTATCACTTTCACCTCATAGCTCATTCCCATCATTTAGCCTCTTATCTAAATCTTTTTTGCACTATGTTGTGCATGTGTCAGCAATTTGGGGTGGAGCGAAACTTGCGGATGTTCTTGAACTAGTCGGTATACCTAAATATACCAATACGACACCAGCAGGTGGAAAATTTGTTGAATTTGTGAGCGTTGACAGGTGTAAGGTTTGTATTTTTTTTGTCCAATTTAGGGTTGCTTGTTGATCACGACTTACTTTTTTTTACGGTTTCCTGATGACCGCAGGAGGAGAATGGTGGTCCTTACAAGGCATCGATTCCACTGAGTCAGGCAACAAATCCCGAAGCTGATGTTTTGCTTGCTTATGAAATGAATGGAGAGGTATAACTGAATATTAAACGTATTAAAGGAACCCGCTCGGGTTTTTATGTTTTTTTTATGATGGGTTCAATCTTGCAATTTCTTACATGAGAATTTTATGAAAATTTATAGTAGCAAAATTTTCATTATTTCAAACATAATATTTATGTTCTTTATTATGTCCCGTTTCCTTCAATTCTCTCTTCTGTATTAACTAGGGGTGAGCAGAAAACCGAAAAAATCGATTTAACTCAACCGAAAAAACCGAACATATAAATCAAATGATTTTCAAAGTATTATAAAGGAAAATGTTTTAATAAAAACTTTGGAGAAACATAAAAATAGATTAGAAGGTTAGGCTTATGTGAACAATATAAATTAAAAAGGTTAAATATAATAACTCAAATGTAAACATCTAAGCTATGTTGTCAAAGACGCAAGGCGCAGGCGAGGCGCATCGGCCTCGCCCGGAGCCTAGGCGCAAGGCGCAAAAAAAGTGAGGGCTTTTTTTAAGACAAGCGCACATAGAGAAAAAAAATATAAAAAATATGTTATGCTTGAAAATAAATAAGATTCCAAATGTAAAATTAAAAAAACTATTATATATGCCATTTAAGATCATGTAGCTAATAGTTAGTAGCAAAAGTTTAGGACTTATATGTTGTAAGTTTTGGGTGTGTGAGTAAAAGTCTCAAAAGGTAGTAAATACTTTGTCCCACATTGGTGTGGGAACAAAGTGAGTAAAAACGAGTTTCTGAGCTGGAATTTGGTTGAACTCGTGCGTGCCCGCACGTCCTGCGGACACAAATGCGCCTCAGCACCGTTTTTGCGCCTAGTCGCGCGCCTTTTTGTGCCTCAACACCGTTTTTTTCAAAAAAAAAAACCCATTTTTGCGCCTAGGCTACCACCAGGCGCTATAGGTGCGCCTCGCTGCGCCCGAGCGCCTAGGCGCGCGCTTTTTGCGCTTTTGACAACATAGCATCTAAGAAAGATTCTTAAATCTTGGATTATACTTTTTACTTTTGAATCTTACATAATTTGTTTCAAAAACCGAACCGAACCGAACGGATCTAAAAAACTGAAAACCGAACATTTCGGTTACGCTTTCCGTTTTACCCTAAAACCGAAGCGAACCGTACACATCCCTGATGAGAGATTTTATGAAAATTTCGAGTAGCAAAATTTTATTATTTCAAACCTAATATGTATGCTCTTTATTCTGTCCCATTGATTTCACTTTTGCTTATTGGTTTGTGAAATTGTTAAAGACTCTCAACAGGGATCACGGGTATCCACTGAGAGTAGTTGTCCCAGGGGTTATTGGTGCGCGTTCGGTAAAGTGGCTGGATAGCATCAACATAGACTCCCAAGACTGCAAGGTTAGATGAATAGTTTTATAGAAAGTTACATGTTCGAGTTCCCGCTTCTAAGTCTGCAGTGTATTATTACTACTACCTACCAGGGATTCTTCGTGCAAAAAGACTACAAAATGTTTCCACCTACCGTAAATTGGGATAATATCGATTGGTCTACAAGGAGGCCGCAAATGGATTTCCCTGTTCAGGTACTTCTTACTAGATAGATAGATATATATATATATATATATATATATATATATATATATTATATGGGATAGCATCACTTGAGAGAACCGACCTTTCGAAAGCAGTCCGATTTTATAATTTGTTAGTATTTGAAGGGCTGCAAACGAACCGAACAAACGCGAATATGACCTTGTTCGTGTTCGTTTGTTAAGGAAATATATATGTGTTCACGAACTGTTCATGAACACTTACCAAACGAGATTATCTGTTCCTGTTTGTTTGTTAAGAAAATGAACGTGTTCGTGTTCGTTTGTGTCCGCTTGTTAATTTTAGGTAATGAATGCAAATGAACACAAACTAATGCTCCTGAACACAAATGAAAACAAAGAAACACAAACAAGCGTTTATGAACAGAATATTAATCACCGATACTTATTAAATATTTTTTTTTCGGAATTTTGAAGTATTTAAATAAATATATAAAGTAAAAGCACTAATGAACACTCGGACACAAATGAACATATACGAACACGTTACTGAACGTTCATGAACATAAATGAACGAACGCAGCCTCTATTCATGTTTGTTCATTTAACTAAACGAATGAAATTTCTTGTTCGTGTTCTTTCATTTATTAAACGAACAAACACAAACGAACTTCCCGTCAAACTGTTCGCTGAACATTCGGTTCGTTTTCAGCCCTAAATTGTATTTCCATTATTTAAAAAAAATATATTTTATGGTTCCTACCAGAATTTTGATGGACTCTCGGTTTTGGAGGCCGTAAAACGGGATCTTTCTAATGGATTCCAAGGTGCGGGTGGTGTAGACGTTATTGAACAATGTGGTTGCCACATCATTTTGTGAAATCAGTTAAAAACGTTGTAATGTTATTTACATCGAAATGGTTTTATACGCAGTAGATTAGTGTAGTTAACTAGTTACCTTTTATATGCTTGAACCAAAATAACTTCTGAAATCAAAAGGCAGATTCGGACTTTTTTTGGGCCTGAACCTAACTTTTTGTTACTTTGATTGCAAGCCAAAAATGTGTATCCATTAGATATAAGGTCCAAATAAGTATATATTTCATGACAATTAGCATCTGATTAATTGAGTGAAAGAAAGCAAGTTTACAGAGTCAATTAATCGCGTTTGACTTCATTCCGTGTTGCTTTGACAGAGTGCGATATGCTCCTTGGAGGATGTGAATGTTGGGAGACATGGAAAGGTTAGCATTTTTTATTTATTTACAATATTCTCATGTTTTAGATAAGACGGTTTCGTAAGGCGTGCTAGTTTGTGACCAGATTCCGTAAATCTAATTACATATCATAACACATTTTATTATAGGGTTAATTACTGTTTTCGTCCTTGTGGTTTGTCAAAAATCACTATTTCAGTCCATTAGTTTAAAAATTGCGATTTCAGTCCCTGTGGTTTCACTTTTGTAACCATTTCAATTCATTTATTCTGTAAGTACAGGGACTAAAATGGTTACGAGGTGAACTGAAATGGTTACGAAAGTGAAACCACAGGGACTGAAATCGCAATTTTTAAACTAATGGACTGAAATAGTGATTTTTGACAAACCACAGGGACGAAAACAGTAATTAACTCTTTATTACAACTCTTCCAGACAAAATATTACAAGGATTTTTGTAATTTTAAGATTTTAGTGATGAGACATTTTGATTTTGTTTGCATGGATTTATTCGCCTTCATAACAAAAATTTGACCCTTTATAGCAAACAACACAAATGTAAATGAGTATGTGTGAGTAGATGTGGCGATATCAATCCACTTACTTACAAACAGTCAAACAGGTCAACTGGAGTTATTTTTTCTAAAAAGAGTAAAGTACACGGATAGTCTTTGTGGTTTATTAAAATTTTGGATTTGGTCCCTAGTTTTCCACAAGTACACGGATGGTCCCTGTGGTTTGTAGTTTGTAACGCATTTAGTCCCTAGCCAACAAATCTAAAGGTTTCAACATGTCCAAGTTAAGGACTAAATGTGTTACAAAGTGAAAACCACTGGGACCATCCATGTACTTTTGGAAAAAGCCGGGGACTAAATGCGCTACAAAATGCAAACCACAGGGATCATCCGTGTACTTTTGAAAAGCTAGGGACCATCCATGTACTTTACTCTAGCTTAAAGTAAACTGGTTGAACAGTCTGAAGTTGTCAATATCTGAAACATGCAAACTCCTAAGTGACCGTTTTAATAGTTTCTTTGAGTAAAATACACGGATGTTCCCCGTGGTTTACCAAAATTTTGGATTTGGTCCCTAGCTTTCCAAAAGTACACAGATGGTCCCTATGCTTTGCGCTTTGTAACACATTTAGTCCCCAGTTTTTTCCAAAAGTATATGGATGGTCTCTGTAGTTTGCACTTTGTAACGTATTTAGCCCCTAACTTGGACATGCTAAAACCTTTAGATTTGTTGGCTAGGGACTAAATGTGTTACAAAGTGCAAACCACAGGGACCATCCGTATACTTTACTGTAGTTTTTTACTGTAATAAAATAGTTTTTTTAATTGTATGTAATGCAATTTAAAGACGTGGACAAAAAGAATTGTGTGTTAACCCAGTATGTTACTTCTGTACCATAAATTACCCATTTACCCGTTATCCCACCTGCCTGACCCGCCATCTTGCCACCTTTATACATGAGCTTATTCCTTAAAAACAGCATTTTTTTTTTTTGCAGATAACTGTAAAAGGGTATGCAGTTTCAGGAGGTGGGCGTGGAATTGAGCGAGTTGATATTTCAACCGACGGGGGTAAAACGTGGAAGGAGGCATCTAGATATCAAAAACCCGGTATTCAATACGTTGCCGATGACGAAAAAAGTGATAAATGGGCGTGGGTACTTTTTGAAGCTGATGTGGATGTACAGTCAAATACAGAGATAGTTGCCAAAGCTGTATGTCTTTAGTTATAATGACTTTAAATTGATCCACCTAATGGTCCATATGGTTTAATGGACCAAATGTGTTAAGCTAAATGATTTAACTAGTAATGAAACGAGTCAAATGCGTCGAAAGGATCAAACAGATTGAAAGCCATTCAAAATTTTCACATTCTTTGAAGAGTAAAGTACATGAATGGTCCTTGTGGTTTACCAAAATTTTGAATTTGGTCACTAGATTTCCAAAAGTACACGGATGGTCCCTGTGGTTTCCACTTTGTAACGCATTTGCAAAGTGGAAACCACATGGACCGTCCATGTACTTTTGAAAAAAAAAACTGAGAAATAAATGCGTTACAAACTGCAAACCACTAACCATCTGTGTACGTTTAGAAAGCTAGACCAAATCTAAAATTCTGATAGACCACACGACCTTCCGTGTACTTTACTCTTCATTATATATTTATCAACTCTTCATTAAATATTTATATTTTATCATTAACACTATGAAATTGCAATGTTCTAGAAAATTCTCCCTAACTTATCTCAACTAACGTTGGGTTTTTTTTTTTTTTTTTTTTTTTTTTTTTTTTTTTTTTTTTTTTTTTTGACGAGCAGGTAGACATAGCTGCAAATGTACAACCAGAAAAGGTTGAAGACATCTGGAACTTGAGAGGAATTTTGAACACATCGTGGCATCGCGTTCATGTGCAAGTTAGGCATTCAAGCATGTAAGCTATACATACAGCCATCAAGGAGCATGCATGCAATAAATATGATCAGGGTGGTAAAGTGTACGATAATCCCCCCACTGTTTTCTGCAATCACAAACTTTAGTAGCGATGCTTCTTTATTTTCATTTTGCTTATTTTCGAGTCTTTGTAACATAATTTATTTGAAAGGTTCCTTGATAATGTATCATTTCTGATTGAAAAACGTTTGCATTAATTATAAAGGATCGTGTTATCAATAAATCCCGATACTCTTGTTTCATTTTTTTATGGTACAAATAATAATACATCAACCTAAAAGTCGACCCGCCAACTGAGTTTTAAGTTGATGTGAGTCCTTTTTAACGCTTACAGATTTGTATAGGTTGCTAAACAAGTCGAAAGTCGTCAAAAATTATATATTGTGTTTATACATTAGAACCTCCAACTTTCCAAACTGATCATTGTTCTTCCAAAATCGAAAAAAAAAAATGAGTGCACCATTTTAGATCACGAAGAATGTTGTTCCAATCACCTTAAACAGACTTTTAACCGAAAATATCGAAAGAAACAAAAAAAAAAAACAATCTTTTCCTGCAATACCCTGTAGAGACTCGACCATACTAGGAACTTCAGCAGTGGCGGATCTAGGATTCGCGCCAAGCGGTAACGTTTTATAAATAAGCGGTAACGAAATCGAAAAAACGTCAAATTTTTCCAAAATTTACACTAATTTTACACTACCGTCGGAACGCCAAGCCGTAGCGGACGCCACCCCTTAATATACAGTACATCCGCCCCTGAACTTCAGCAAGATTATTGTCCCAAACATTCCTTCCATCAAAAAGGTATTTACTAGATGTGAAGCTTTTCTTGATCAAATTGAGTATCCAAATAGGTGGCAACAAGAACCAATGCAAGCTTCTAGTTAATATTGTTACACTGGTAGAAAAGATAAAGGGACAACGTCGAATTTGTATAAAGTATTAAGTATTTAAGAGCATCACTTTTCTTTAGCTGAACAACATTGTCTCACTTATAACCCGTTTGACATGTTTTTGTTTTAAGTTCAATCGTTTAACCTATTAGAGAGAAAACATAAGTCAAATCTACTTATTTTTACTTATTTTAAGTGGATACAACGTGTCACTTGTAAGTGAATCCAACATACGCGACTTCATTTGAAGCGTTCTCAATTGTTGTGGTCTTTATCTTTAAAGTTAAGACAAGGTTTTAAAGTCACAAAATCATTAAAGTGTTTCCATGTTGTCACTTAAACCCGTCTTTATGAATCAACTTCTTCACATATTATTTTCTCCATTTTGAGATTTATCTTATAGGATATGTTTGCTAACTTTTTTTTTTAATCATTTTAAGTTTTTAACTCCAATAAATCATTATTCAAAAATAAAAATCTAGTCATCTAAAATGAAATAGTTTAACCAAATAATCACCATTCCGTTGTAGTCTAGTTGGTTAGGATACTCGGCTCTCACCCGAGAGACCCGGGTTCAAGTCCCGGCAACGGAATTTTTGTTTCTTTTGGCAGCACAACATAGAAAGAATATCAATCAAAACACTGAATCGAAAAAGTGACATTTATATGACAAAAATTATGGGGTGAGAGAGGCTCGAACTCTCGACCTCAGGATCACTCTTTAGCTATGAGACCTACGCGCTAGCCAACTGCGCCACCACCCCATATGTTTTAAGCTATTGTCTAAAAATAATATTGGGTGTGAGATAACACTGAAAGTCTGAAACACAACATATTATATTGGTGTCAAAGACATAAACCTTGGAACTTTTAAAACCATCTAGTCTAAACACACCCGTGTACCATGTTTACCTAAACAGTGGCAGAGACACATGTAAGGGTGGGGGCCAGGCTTAAAAAGATAAATTTAGTGTATTTTGCTCTACAATAATGTTTGGGTACGCTTTTTGTTTGAAGTTATCATACCCTTAAAATGTATTATTCTAGCGTATTATTGAAGGATATACAAATAAAATTCACTCTTAAAAAATTAGATAATCATGAAAAACGAATAATCAAATAATATGAACCAGTTGTAGGATTCCCTTGTGCTAGAAATTGATGATTTGCAATTTGATAACACAATTTCATATTATACTTGGCATATTAATCATCTATAAAGAAGTATATAAGAAAATGTTAGTCAACAGTTCAACACAACCCAACCCAACCCAACCCGACCCAAACCTATTACAATATCTTATGTGACCCGCCAGATATGTTCATCAAACCATAAATCATCTTCCATGGCAAGTGGTTTTCCTCATCATGGATGGAATCCTTCATCCCAACCGTCTAAACACGCCTTGTAAGATAATATCGGATTTTAAAATTAAACATATAACATGGCTTGTGTCACAGGCTTTCAATATTACGAGTGTGGCCTTCAACTATCTAACCAGTCACTTCAAAGCTAAATCGATAAGCTCCCAAACTGATTGTTCCAACTTTCATATGTCCCAAGTTCATTAACAGAAACAGAAGGTCTCACCTCTTGCAGTGCATTCTCAAAGTCCTACAAAAATAACAAGTTGTTGACTTTCAATGGTCAAACTCTGAACATCTTTCAAGTACTTTGTTACGGAAATTTTGATGAAAATACCTGTAGAGTAACTGGTCTCATATCCTCCTTTTTAAGTTCGGTGATTTTTGTGTCTCTCATAGCTTCTCTCAGTGGGCCCATGGAAGCATCTTTCACTAAATTCTTCATGTCGGATCCTGAATAGCCTACAAACCTCAGTAACATATGCCATAAAAGATTATAAATCAATCTGAAGAAAATATAAATAAAAATAAAAATGTCATAATTTGTAGAGAATAAAAAATAAGTTACCTTCAGTTAATTTGCATATGCTATCAATCTCCTCTGTCGATAGATTGAAAAGCCCGTCCTTCATTAAAAGATTACGTATTATCCAGGCTCTCGCTTCTTCAACCCCGTACATTAAACGCAATTTTAAATATTATTATTAGTCTCGTATTATTGGCATAAGGAATTGTAAACTCGAGAAAATTAAGGTTGAGAAATGATCAGGTCAGGTAGCGAACCCAAATGAGTCATTATATAAACGAAACAAAGAGGTTTATACAGAGTTGGCGCAGCTTGTTGCCCGTCTACCTTCTGCTTTGATGTAACTTGGCAAGTTTTTTTTAGTGGTGAATCAAATTTTATTTTATTTTTTATCAAAAAAAAAATTATAGTCAACAAATTAAATGAAATTTTATTTTATTATTTATTACTAATACTAATTACAAAAATGGTTACATACTTTACTAAACACAATGGCGATGTAATGATGGGCAGTGGTATTTGCTTACAACCTCTCCCAAATCATTTTATTTTAAGATTTCAGTTATAAATTAGTTATAGAACTAGAAAATGGATTAAAGTTGCACCTGAAGAAGGAAGCGGGATATAGAGTCGTTTGGTAAGCCGCCTCCTAGCAGCCTCATCTAATTCTTGCGGTCTATTTGTTGCTCCTGCCAGATACATAACCAAATGGCGTTAAATTAAGTGGAAACAGGTAAAACTTTAGAAGCGAGGTTTTTTCACTAAATAATGTAAATATTAAGCTATATTAGTAATCTTTTTGCAAGGTTATCTAAAGAATATATGGAAAAATTTCTTGCCTGCAGTGTGCAATAATTATATAATCTTGCGTTCGTCTTTCAAAATTTTCAGTCTATAAACTTACTACTTAGGAGCAAAATGGTAAAAAAATGTTATTTTTCATTCTTTTAGTGCGCAAGTTTAAAATCTCAGGAGTTAAATTGGCATGCAAGTTGCAATAGAAAAGGACTGAATGTGTCAGCAGTTATACGATGGACAGACTTTATATAATTTCGAGTTAACTGTCATTTTTGTCCCTGCAGTTTGTCAAAACGGCATGTTTTAACAGACGAGTTTTAGGACAAAACGGGCATGTTTCAAGAATGCAGGGACGGAAAGTGTACAAATTTGAAATTTGGTCTGAATTGGCAAAATTGGACAAACCAAAGGGACGAAAATGCCAGTTAACTCTATAATTTTAGGCTTAGCATGTCACCTATGAGTAGAACTTGTTCATTCGCATTGTCAAATCCTTCCATTTCTATAAGAAACTGTGTCTTCATTCGCCTGCTTGACTCATGCTCACCATCTGACTTGCGCTGCAAGGTATATATATATATATATATATCCTTAGTAGATTGTCTCTCATGCAATCAAAGAACAATGAAGCAAAAAAAGGGGACATTGTAGGATGGCCATTAAGTTGCACAATACGATGAATCTTTTATATTATTTACAGTGCTTGAGAGGAACCTAATGGTTTAATTCTTCACGGATCAGAATCTAACGTACCTGGGACAGCAGTGAATCTATTTCATCCACAAATATTACAGCTGGCTGCCGACAGCTGGCAACTCCGAATAGAGCCCTCACTAGCTTTTCACCTTCTCCAATCTATAGTCACCACTTTACTTTTTTACTTAAATATACAATAGATAAGTCAGCAGACCTTCATAATGCATGAAAAAAGTCGTGTAAAAACGGTTTTCCTCCCAATCCCTCACAAAGATTAGGAAGTTTAGCGGAATAACTGCACCAATAAGTTTGAAGAAGCTTACCCACTAAATCATAATGATCAAATTACAACCACAACATTGGAGTTACATATTCACATATATCTAAAGTCAAACTTTTAGTGCATATATGTTTACCATTTATCTGTACTGCTATACATCATATGCGTAAAAGAATCTATACATACCCATTTACTGGTTAGTGAACTCGCAGATATGTAGAAAAACGTTGCTTTAGCCTCTCCAGCAATTGCTTTACCTATCATCGTTTTACCTGTTCCCTAAACCAAGAAAAAGATACAAACAAATCAAACAAGTGGCAAAATGGTTGGGTTCCACAGGCCCCCTAACGCTATTTTCATATATATATATATATAGAGAGAGAGAGGCTGGTTAACGTACAAGACCGCCTTATCGTGCGATGCGTACGCGAACATCTCAACCAGTCAACCGCACATCTAATCTAATCTAATCTAGGCCTTCAATTGAACGCGCTGGCACAGTAGTAATTAACTTTGCATAATTATGCACGTTATAATACATAATTACGCGCGTTATTTGCATAATTACGCATGGGTTGGGTTAAACCCTAATTACGCATGTTATTTGCATAATTACGCATGGGGTTGGGTTAACACTAATTACGCACGTTAAATTGGGGGTCGTGTATTGTCGCACGTTAAGAGCCTTTTGCATTTTAAACTTTCTCTCTCTAGAGAGGCCGGTTAACGTACAATATTCCTTAACGTACGAGCATACACTGTGAAATTGTCAAATTACGCACATTGTGAAACTCAAAACCCTAATCACGCATGTGAAAAAACTTAATCACGCATGTTGACATAAACTCGGAACGCTACTTCACAAACTCGGACCCTACTTCATAAACTCGGAATCTCTTTGGCAAACTCGGAACCTTCATTCAACATGCGTAATTATCTTTCAACATGCGTAAAAGATCATAAACTCGGAATCTACTTCACAAACTCGGAATCCTTTCAACATGCGTGATTATGTTTCAACATGCGTAATTTTCATAACGTACGCTCGTGCGTTAAGCAATATTGTATTTTACACTTTCACTATATATATATGTGTGTGTATATATATATTGAAATTGCACTTACTGGGGGGCCAAATAATAGAAGCCCTCGTCCTGGAGAACGGACTCCTTTAAATATATCAGGCCGCAACAAAGGCCATATGACCATCTCAGTTACGCATTTTTTTGCATGATGTAACCCAGCTGTTAGCAAAAAACATAATAGAATCCTGTTAGAGTTAACTACAAATTTATAAAACATAAAAAATTCTCTAAACATCACCATTACCAATATCATCCCAACGAACGTTAGGATCTCGATCCATTATCTCGTTACTAATGTGCTCAATAAGGCGAGGCTCTAGATTCCTTAACTTCTCTGGAAGTTCACCATCAGGACCACATAGCATATCCATGCTGTAATCGTTTAAAAACATTTCCCAAAAGTTAAAGCGAAACAAAACGCTTGATGTTGCTTTATGATGCTATGAACAACTAAACAAGCACTAAAGTTACCATCTTTTTGTGGAATCATCTAATGCATCGTCACCTTTTGATGCACGTGAGGTTACATTACCAGTGTTACCACCGTTGGATTTAATCGGCGGTACAAAACCACGTATTCCACGACGTGTTCCGTAGGATTTGACACCATAGCCTCTGTTAGTTCCATCACTTTGTGGAGAGACTGAAGGATTCGGTGATCCAGTCAATCCTCTTTTTTGTCTTACATCCAATTCCTGTAACATACACAAGATAACATATTCAGTGACCACAAAAAGCCTGCAGATAAGAAACGGTTATTATATATACACTTAAAAGGCCATGTCAGTGGGCCAATCCGACATAGCCGAGTGTCCACTTCTGGTTGGGCAAAAGAATTTTTTGCTTTTAACCCTTAACTTTTTTAATTTACGTGTTTAGTCCTTCTATTATAACTATCATAATATACATGTTTAGTCCCTCTACTTAATAAACTTTATTCCTCATTAGTTAACTTTGCTAATATACATGTTTAGTCCCTCTACTTTAACTTTGCTGTCCTTCTACTCTAGCTTTCCTAATATACATATTTAGTCCCTCAACTTAGTAAATTTGATTCCCCGTTAGTTTACTTTGCTTATGTACATGTTTACGTCATCTACTTTAACTTTGTTGATATACATATTTAATTACTCTACTTTACTTTTATTTAGTTAAGTATTTCGCCTTTTAGAGTTTTTTTTTTTTTTCTCCCTAACGTGATGAACCAAAGCCAATCCAACTGAATAATATTGTTTCCGCTATTGGTATTATCAGAACCAATATTTTTTCTTTTAGTATTTCGTTTGTTAGTGTTTTTTATACATACGTGGACGTTTCAATAATCCTTTTCCAATGATTTTATGTTATCTCTTTCGGTTGCTATACCGATTGTCGGTACTATATTGATAATCAAACTCCCGCCGCAACGCGCGGGGTAAAATTTCTAGTTAAATCAAATATTAAAACAATATTTTAGGAATACATTTGCATTTCTAGATATAAAAATAGCAGAAGCTATGCAGTAAAATATTGGTGTCAAATATTGGTCAGAATATCGGGACCTTTCTTCTTAGTTCTACGGTTCTACCATTCGTTTCTCTTCTTATTGCTGGTATTAGTGTTTTAAGTCATAATCAGTTCCTAGTTGCTACAATTGTTAGTGTTTTGCAAGTTGCAAAAAGTTAATTTGTTAATGGTAGGAGAGTATACTGAATTCTTAGTGTTAAATTGCTATATATATAAATTCAGCATGATATTAAAATTACCGATATCCCACCACGGTAACCTATATCTCAAATATCGGTCCTTGACTGATATCCGATTTTTTACCGCATTAACTGTTTAGAACAGAAGAAAGTATTCGGTAAGTAATAATAAGTTAAAGAAACTGATTGTCAACATTAGTTTCAACTATATTTACCTATTTACCCAAAGTATCACTTTTAATTGATGTGATTAACAAGGATGCATGGTAATTAGAGTAAACAAAATCGTTAAAAACAAATAATTTTCTTCTGAAAATTATAGCTACGAGCCTATAAGAAGGTATTTCAAGATGGTTACCAGTTTTGTTCTAGCAGTAACAAATCCATTGCCAGTAGCTTCACTGTTACTTGATGGAGACGTGACTTTTTCAATCTTTGGGCTACTGATTTCCATGTGAGCTCGCTTCGATCTCAAGTGACTTCCATTTGTTCTGTCCTCATCAGCATTGATATATGTAGACGAACCACGAACCTCAACAGAACTATTATACGTACTATTATTTTTCCCTAAAATGCCTCCATACAATGTTGCTTTTACAGGTAAAAGACCTTTTAATGCCTTGCGACTGATATCTTCTTGCCTTACATGTTCATCGTCCTATCATGAATTGTAGTTATTAGCCACTGAATTTTTAAACTATATCATAACTGGTGGTTAGAACTTAGCATCTATACAACAATGCAGAAAAGAGTTGATTGTCTTATAAAAAAGTTTACAAAAGCTATAAAGTATGTATATAAGAGGAAGAAAAACAACCACCAATACCAGAAAATTAAGCATCCACAAACATGTGTACCTCGTTTAGAGTGTTTACTTTAGAATGTTTCAGAAGAGCTTTGAAATATTTTGATTCCTTAATTTTCTCAATGTTGATATCCCCTTGCTTGTGGAAAACAAACCCTGCATCTTTACCGGCTTGTTCAAAAGCTTGACTGCAGCGAAATGGTGCAAAAACCATGGATAAACACCAACGACTAAAAAGCTTCGATAACCAAAAAACTAAATAAAACACAGTTAAGGTACTTAAACTAGGTTTTTAACTCAATTTACAAGTTTCAAACAACATCTGAAGATCTGTAATCTGTTAATATCTAATAGATTAAACCATATACTCCCTAACGCTACAACTTAAAAGCAATTTATGAATTACATAGTTATAAAGGTAAGGAACCTTTGAAATTTCAGGATTCACGGTTCGGAAATAACCTAATATTCCTATGGCAATGCAACACCGTAGCAGGAGATCAACATAATCAATTTATAAAAGCACTAAAGAAGTTTCAAAACAACATCTGTAATCTGTTTGTTTATATTCCATATATTAAACCTTATACTCCTACTGCTAAAAATCAAAGGCATAAAAATGAACAACAATAACTATAGAAATTAAAAAAGCCAAAAAGTAACAAACCTTCGGAAATAACCTAAAATTTCTAGCCAATGCAACACTGTAACATGATGATCAACATACACAATTTAAAACAGCACTACATCTATCAAATACCTAGAAGTTGCAGTACACACAAATCAATTACAAAACCAGCTTCAGTAAACAAGTGTTGAAATAAATACTAATCCGAGTCAGGACGAGTGTAATCTGTAACTTGTTTATATTCCATAGACTAAACCTTACACTCCCCACCGCTAAATCAAAGTCACAAATATGAGCTACGTAGTTATAAAAAAGCCAAAAGGTAACAAAACCTTCGGAATTTCATAACTCACGTTTCAAAAATAACCTAAAATTCCTACATAAACAATTTAGAACAGCACTAAATATATCAAATACCTAGATCAGCAACAACAAATCCAGCGCACAAAATCAATTACAAAAAAAAAAAAAAAAAAAAAGCTTCAGTAAACAACAGGTGTTAACACACGAACCGATCCGAGTCAGCAAGGAGCGATTGACGAGCCGACTCGAGTTTCGAAACCGCTTCACGGCGAATCGGACGAATGAGCGCTTCATCTTCGTCGTTGAGACAGTGAGAATCGAGAAAACCGATGAGACGGAGAGAGAGTAGCTGAGCGTAACTGTAATCTCCTTTCTGGATAGCGATATCTGCTCCGAATAGAAGAGATTGAAGCCTCTTAAGGTTCGCATCCAGCTGTTTTCGCCAGCAAATAGACGATTCCGACGATGATGATGATGACGGTTTTGGTTCTGCCTCCATTGTTGTTGTTCTCCGACGGTTTCAAGTGAGGCGATGGAGATGGATTGTGTGTGCTATTTTCCCGCCATTTTCTTTGCAAAAGGCAAAAGCACACCTGTGTGTGGGCCCCTGCTGCAGCTGACGGTATTGTGCTACTAGCCCTAATCGTGTGACCAGGGATTTTCTTTAAGTTTTTTTTTTTTTAAGAGTAAATTGTCAAAATGTTCATGAGTTTTGTTATATTTCCTAATTTATTTCAAAACTCAAATCTTTTGAATCTGTATCTTTATGGTTTTAATTTTGTTATCATTTTCATCTAAAATTAAAATCTAGTGAGATTTTTCAGTTAACATCTAGTTTTTTTTTTCTTTTTTCTCCCTTTTAACGTTGGAAAAATTACACTTTTCATCCTTTAAATTTGTATCGGATTGCAATGGATACCCTTTAACTTCAATAATTACAGTCACAGTCCTTTATTTGTAAAACTCATTACATTCTACGTCCTTTTCATTAACGGTTGTTAGATTTTCCAGTTAAATCAGGTCATGTGCAAAGCACATGAGGGTAGTTTTGTAATTTTACCCATTTATACATATCTTCAACACTCTTTGTCACTCTCAACTCTCTCTCTCTCTCTCTCTTAACACTCTTTCTCTCTCAACTCATCTTCAACAACAACAGAAGTTTCTAATCAGAATATTGTTGTTGATGCAACAATCAAATCGGAACAAAACTTTATCAAATCAAAGCCAAAACTTATTGCAATCGACAGTGTGAAATTCGGAGTCAAGATTCCAACATCAACATCAGTGTTAATTGAGAATCATCAATGTGAATAAAAAATGAAAATTGTTTCAAACTTGTTCTCTGTAATCATCATCATCGTTTGTACAAGTAACATCAAAATAGATAAAAACATTAACAAGTGTGTTCACATTAACATGAAATTAATCGATAAATTAGGTAAAACCGCACCAGTGCAGGTGAAGACAGCGCCTTTACAGGCTCCGACATCATCGGCGGCACCGACGGAGATGAATGGTTCAGATCTACCAAAAAAAAACAGCAACTAGATCAGCTGCTAAAATCACGAACAATGCTCACAAACTGACTTTAACACCACCCTAACTCACCCACTAGTCGAACACCACCACCGCCATCCACCCCACACCCCTGTCGGATCTTCAGCCACCACCCCCGCTGTATAAAAGTCACACCGCTCATTCCGACCCCCACTACCAGTCAATCTACAACCACCCTCGCCACCGAATCTACAACAACCCCACCACCGCATCTTCTCCCAACCTCTGATCACCACCACACTCTCTCTCACAGGTCTGATTCAGATCTGATTTAAACGAAAGGGGTTCTTGTGGTTATCGGATCTAATTCAAATGTGCTTGTACATATGTGATTTAAAGGAAGGGGTTCTTGTAGTTATCGGTGAGGTGGAGCTTGGTGGTCGCCGGATTTGAGGAAGCGACCGGAGATGGTGGTTATCAGTGGAGTTTGGTTGCCGCCAGAAATGAGGAACTGGTAGAAATAGTTTCAGGCGATGGTGGGTTTAGGCGGTGGTGAAGATGGCAACACTGTGATGGTGGTGGTGGCTCATAGAAAAAGAGAGTTCAGGGAGAAAGAGAGCAACAGAGATAGTTGAGAATGAGATGGTTTCTAATTTTCTATTGATTATGAATTATTAAGTTTTTAAAGTTGGTTTTTGTTTTATTTTTTTATTTATTAAATACTATACAAATAATAATTAAGTAAAACGACTAAACTGCCCCTTTATGAATAGACTTAACTGAAATTTTTAACCTAGTTAGTGGAAAAGGACGTATGATGTAATGGTTTTACAAATAAAGGATTGTGACTGTAATTATTGAAGTTAAAGGGTATCAATTGCAATCCGATACAAACATAAAGGACGAAAAGTGTAATTTTTCCTTTAATGTTTTATTATAACAAATTAAAAAATCTGACCATTTTGCTATTTATTAAAAAGGAGGAAAAAGACAAAAAAATTGAATGTTAACTGAAAACTCTGATCAGATTTTGTTTTTATATGGAAATGGCAACAAAATTGAAACCTCGGGGATCCAGATTCAAAAGATTTGAGTTTTATACTAAAGTGACAAAAACTGAGGGAACATTTACGCAGTTTACTCTATAGTTTATTATTTTTCTCAAATTATAGAGTGAATTTCAAGGATTGTCTTTTATCTTTATACCCATTTTCAGGCACTGTCCTTTATGTTTAAAATTGATGAGTTTTATACTTTATCTTTTAAAATCTATCACGTTTTGTCCTTTTGGCATAACCCAGTTTGATTTTTCAAATAAACGTGGTCATGTGCAGGTCATGTGAGGGTAGATCTGTCATTTAATGCCTCTTTTAATACCCAAAGTTATCATTTTCCCCAATTTCATTCTTCATGAACCCTAGTTACAGACTTCCCTCAAATTGATATCTGACTTCCACCCAAAACCCTGGTTCTTCTCAAGTGATTCCCCATCAACAGCTCTTTCACAAGTATTCTTAACTGTTCTTCCAAAGACAGTTGCATCCTTGAAAGGACACTTGGATTTCTCGTTCGCATCCGCATGGCATCCCGATGGTCAAACGTTCGCGACAGGGAATCAAGATAAAACCTGCAGAGTTTGGGATGTTCGAAACCTGTCAGAATCCGTAATAGCGCTTAAGGCAACATCGGAGCCATTAGATCTATACGGTATTCATCTGACGGTCGGTTCATGGCCATGGCGGAACCCGCTGACTTTGTGCACATGTTTGATGTCAAAAGCGGTTATGAGACAAAATATGTTCGTTTTTTTCTTTGGTGAGATATCCGGTACAACATGTAGTCCTGATGTCAAAAGCGGTTATGAGACAGAACAGGAGATTAATTTCTTTGGTGAGAATTCATAGTCACAGGAAACGCTAAAAGACCCTTGTATCGCGTACCAGATCGGCCGTACCAAATCACGGTACAGAGTAGTCCCAATCGCCTCCGGTACGCATACCTGGATCGCTATTTAGGACCGTTCCCGATTGTGTACCATAATAGTGTTCCAATCGATGAATACACGTTTTTAATTAATCCGAAACGTGTTTCCGTTGGTAGTGGCTGCCGTTCCGGCACATCCAGATTCATGTACCGGAATTTGAAAACCCATTAACTTTTTCCTGCTTTTTATATATTAGAGGTAACTGAACAGTTTTTTTCCCGCCATTAACTTTTCACACTACAATTAATGAAAGATAGATTGAGATTTATGAAATTTATGTTTTGATTATGAATTTTCTTTTATAAAGTTTCTCTTTTGAATTTTGATTATGTTTTTGAAAATTTAATGAAAGATCTATTCTATACTTTTTTATATATATGATACTAGGTTAAACCCCCTGTATTACACGGGTTGAATAAATGTACTTTTATATATTAAATAATAAAAAGTTATATCTTTATGAAACTCGTATATTGTACGGGTTAAATAAATGTAATTTTATATCAAATACTAAAAAAAGGTTATATGTTTAAAAACCATGTGTATTACACAGATTAAATAAATGTAATTTTGTATACTAAATACTAAAAATGTCATATCATTTAAAAAACCCGTGTATAATCGGGTTGAATAAATCTGCCAAATGATAAAAAAAATTACATCCTTAAAAACCACGTATATTACACGTGTTGAATAGATCTAAAAAAGAGTTATATCTTAAAAAACCAAGTGTATTACACATATTAAATAAATGTAATTTTGTATATTAAATACTAAAAACGTCGTATCTTTAAAAAACACGTGTATAGTCAGTTTGAAAAATCTACCAAATAATAAAAAAATATATCCTTAAAAACCCCGTGTATTACACGTATTGAATAAATCTAATTTTACATAACAAATGATAAAAAAAGTTATATCTTAAAAAACTTCATATATTACACGGGTTATATAAATGTAAGTTTGTATAGTAAATAATAATAATAAAATGTTAAATTTTAAAAACCATGCGCTTTACACGAATTGAATAAATATAATTTTGTATACCAAATAATAAAAAAGTTATATTTTTAATAAATTAGGATAACATTTAATATCAATTTATTATTTATATATTTAATATAAGATAAGTAGGGAAGAGGGGTATTTGTTTTAAAAATATATTAAATTAACAATTTAGATTTGAGGATAATATTTTATTAAAGTATGATAAGATTTAATATTAATTTATTATTTATTTATTTAGTTAATATAAAATAAGTATATATTTGAGGATACCTTTAATGAATGACACGTGTCCAAAAGTTGGTTTCTTTTATTATAGTAGATAGATGTGTACCAAACTACGGTGGTACGCCATAGGATACACCGTACCACGTACCGGATTAGCGTTCCCAAATGAACCTACCCCCAACGTACCGATTTTTAGAAAGGCCCGAATTGCGTACCGGTTTTCGTACCGCGTACCGGAGCGTACTGCATTCCATGTGACTATGGGTGAGATATCTAGTACAACGTTTAGTCCTGACGCAGAGTCGCTTTTCATCGGAGTATGGGATAGTGAGTATGGTAGTCTACTGGAAATGGGACGGAAGAATTGTTAAGAATGCTTATGAAAGAGATGTTGACGGAAGAATCAGAGGAATCGGTAACTAGGGTTCATGAAGAATGAAATTGGGGAAGATGATAACTTTGGGTATTAAAAGAGACGTTAAATGACGGATCTACCCTCACATGACCTACACATGACCACATTTAACTGAAAAATCAAACTGGGTTATGCCAAAAGGACAAAACGTGATAGATTTTAAAAGATAAAGTACAAAACTCATCAATTTTAAACATAAAGAACATCGCCTAAAAAATTGGTATAAAGAAAAAGAGCAATCTTTGAAATTCACACAAAATTATATATATATATATATATATATATATATATATATATATATATATTAAACCCATTAAGTCTAACCGTTTTGCAAATCAATATTCACCGTAGGATCATGCTGAGATGAAATCTCAGCTGTTTAAATTCCCAAAAATAACCACTCTAATGGCGGTTCCCGGAGGTTATGGTCGGTTTTTGAAGCGGGTGGTTACCTCCACCTTTTGCTGCCCACTATCTCCACTCCACGACTCACAAAATTAACTGCTATCTTGGCAGTTCTCAGCAGTTCCCTGTAAACTCCTCACTCCCTTGAAATAACTCCACTCCCCTATCTTTCTCTACGCTCCCATATTGCAGCAGTTAGCAGTAGTTTCCTAAGATAAGCCAATAAAAATACAAAATTAGAAACTGAAAAAAACAAAATACAGTTTTAATTCCTTTATTTCAGCAAGTTAGTGGAGTAGTGGAGGATGTAACTACCCAGTATGATGATTATATAATACGTACCCCAAGCTTCTATATTTCTTGCTTACATATCATTTCCATTCAGACAACAAAGATTTGCAGCCATGGATGACTACTACCTATTCAAAGCAGCCAACTATGCAATGAAGGTAATACTAAACCAAATACAATGTTGTACATATGTTAACTACAGATTTTTTAGTTTCCTATACAGCTAGGGTGGAGTGATGTTCTTATTAGAATTAGTGTCTAATAAACACGAAGTCGTATGGAGCAAGAATAGCAGACTGAAAAGGTACATACCAATTATCTTCTTGCTTTGTGTTGATTTACAGACCACGTCTTTAATCAGTATTTTACTTCTTGTAGTCATCAATTGTGATTGAACAGCAACAAACTGATGGAACAGATGACCTACAAGTGAAGGCAAGTATTGGTTTTGTTTCGTTAACATAAATTATGCATTGTGAAGTCCATGTTTCAAAATAGTTACTTTTATCATAATTTAATAAAAAACCAAGAGACTGACAAGACATTTTAGGCGCCTTTATTGGTCGGTTGCGACGTGCGATCAATGAGCAAAGAAACATACTACATACTCAGTAGTTTTAGCAGTGAATCAAGGTCGGTTAAGACAATTTATAATTATTTTCTTTTTATAATTTTTTGGATATTTACTCACCAGCCTCGTGTTGATACAGAGAGCCTTGGAGTCCAAGGAAAGAAGGTTAAGAAAAATGGTGATTTGGAGGTCTGGGCTGGCCCACTTGCACATAACAAAGTTGCTGTGATTCTATGGAACAGAGGAAGCCCAACAGCCGAAATTACAACATATTGATCCGACATAGGACTCAAATCGACCACAGTCGTTAAAGCTCATGACTTGTGGGCAGTAAGACTATCAAAAAAATATTTTATTATTTTGAATTAAATTTTTTATCATTCTAGCATGCACTTGCAGTTAGAGGTGTACAAATAGTTATTTTTACCAACCGAACCGGTTTTTTAAGTGGTAAACAAAGTAGGTTTTTTTTTTTTCAAACCAGTTCAGGTTTAAAACCGGTTTCTGAGGATCAAACCCCAAACCTATTAAACCGGTTTGGTCCGGGTTATAAACCGGTCTGGGACAAAAAAATCGGTTTAAATCGTTTTTTAACTGGTTCGGATTATAATACGAACTGGTATCCAAACCCTCGGGCCGAATCGGGTTGAAACCGCTTTTTTTTTCAAACGGGGTCGTTTTTTTTTCGAACCGGTTTTTTTGTACATGTCTACTTGCAGCAACTTAAATGTCTCACTTGTTTTTTTTTTTTTTTGTAGTACAAGACTCAAAGATCAGTGAAGGGACAAATCTCGGCAACTGTAGAATCTCACGCTTGTAAAATGTACGTTCTTACTCTACGATAAGGAGTTTAGAGTACACGACCAGTTAACTGCAGATTGTGTTATGTGTTATAACACGTTCGTCGTAAGAATAAGATTTGCGAAGGCAAAGCCAAAATAAAGCTAATAAACAGAGTTGTGTTCTCTTTTTGAGTTTTTTAATGATGTTTTTTATGCGTTTCTATCATCTAGAATTTAGTACAAAACGAACTTACATGGGTTTTTGGAACTTCCCATGAACCCACACCCGGTGCATAGTCCTCTGTTTACGACGGTTTACTGATTTCACACAACAATATTCAAGCCCAACCTGCAAAACATATTTTAACACATGTGACGTCTAAATTAAGTTAAAATAATGAAAACATTTTTGTTCATTATTGTTTTATCCTTCAATAGAGCATTATTGTATTAGCAAGGTACTAATACTTCTTTTGTTTATTGTGTTTGAAATTGTTTTAAATACGTTGGAAAAATTACACGGATTTAAAGATCTGTATGATTCTCTCACCTATTATTTTTCAAGTTTTAAAGTCCTATTCCTTTTTCGTTCATTATTGTTTTATCCTTCAATAGAGCATTATTATATTAGCAAGCTGTTATTAGGTCTCTTAATACTTATTTGAATATTTTATAAAAAAATGATATTTCTTAAAAGCTCAAATATTATCTTAAATAATCCTAATCGTTAGACATGCCTATGAAAAATCCTACTTTGTTTAATAACCCTTCACCACAAGACTCTAATCACAAAATGGATTTTCGGTTCAATTTTAAAAACTATTTTCGGTTCATTCCAACCTTTTAGACCTGTAAACAAAATACAACACAAATTATACATAAATAATAGATGAAAGGTTCATACCTGGCTCGGTAGACCAAACCTTGTACAGGGTCAAATCCAGCCCATTCGCTTATCAGTAGCCCACTAAAATATATGAAAGGTCCATAACTAGCTTGGTAGACCAAACCTTGTACAGGGTCAAATCCAGCCCATTCACTTATCGCTTGTACAGGGTCAAACCCTGAAATATATGAAAAATTTCTTCCATTAAAATGAAGTAGAATTAGGGGTGTTCATGAGCCGAACCGAACGGAGGTATGCTCGTGCTCGGTTTGGTTTGGAACCGAGCCGCTCGGTCCGGTTCACTTTTGCTCAGTTTTATTTAGTACCCCTACACAACCATTCGAACTAGAACATATTTGTCAAATTCAAACAGAACATATTTGTCAAATTCAAAGGTAAACAAACAGAACATGTTTGAACTTTGAGAATCTGTCCTAACACCATATCTCATATGAAAATATGCAGATTATAAACTAACTAAAGCAACCAATAACTTTCTAAACCAACAAAACTCTCATATGAAATGCATATTATAAACTAACCGGTGGAGCGGTTGTACGGCACTAAGGTGGAGCGGCTGTACGGCACTACGGTGGAGCGGCTATACGGCGGACGGTGATGCTGGTGGAGTGGCGGCCTGCGGCGGACGGTGATGTCGGCGGATGAGGGATGTGACGGTGGAACTGGATGATGTCGGCCGGACTGGATGTGTTGAGAGTTGAGAGAAACTAGGGTTTTTTTTTTTTTTTTTGAACTGAAGATGGGTTAGGTGGAAATGAGGAATTGAGGATTTAGGGTTGGATATAGTTTTATGTTTATATTTAATAAATATAATATAATATATATATATACATATTAATAAATATAAATTTGATCGAAACCGAACGAGCGACAAGAGAGCGTACCTATGCTTGTGCTCGGTTTGTTTTTAAACCGAACCGAGCTGCTCGGCTCGGTTTTAACCGAGCAAGGAATCGAACGGGTGATGCATTGGGCCTTTTAGTGCATATATAGACATTATTTTCTAAACCCTAAGAAACTGGAATTGAAGTGGGGGGTGTGCGCAATTTTATGGACGAAAAAAGACATCCAAAAACACATCTGTCCATATACAATCGACATCAGACGCACGTATCATACTTGACGCACGTATCATACTTGGACGAATTGGAGGAGCAGTTTTTCAAGACTAGGAATTATTGGGAGTCAAGTTGGAAGCGGGAAGTTGAAGCTTTACGGGTTCAAACGAGTCATGTAGTTTAGGTGCATACTTGATGGGTCAAACGAATGAGCTTTAAACAACGGGTCAAGCAGGTCACGTTTATTAAATAGGTAGAACTGTCACTTTCTTCTACAAGGGTCGAATGGGTTTATTCTACTAAATGGGTCAAAAGGGCCAAGTCCATACTATTATTTCTATTGTTATTACTAAGCTAGATATATCAAGGAGCATGGAATAACAATACAAGTAAAACTGAGACACACTTGAAAATATTATAAAACAAAAATTGTAACATTTGAATGTCAAAGTTTAGTTAAATGGTATGACTGTTACTATCAAGTTAGTCAACAAAAAAAACTGAGTTTAATTTTAAGATTTGAACAATTGCGTTTAACACTTCGATGAACAATTGACTTAATGATGATGAGACTTGCGTAAAGAATCAGGTATTTACATGTATTTTATCCTCATTCATTAGGCTAGACGGTATGGGACCGTCCCGCATCGTCCTCCATCCGTCGCCGTTCACCTCTCCATTCCTGGCCCTCCGTCGCCGTTCCTTCCGCGTCGCCAACGTCGGGGTAAGGACGTTTGAGACGCTCACAAAAGGACAAAAAGGTTAGGGTTTGACCAATCTCCGGTATGTGTTTCATCACCGGTCGTGTTCAGTCCCTATCATCATCACCTTCTGTAGCTCAATCGGAACTCTCATCTACACCTCCGTGCCCTACTTCCGTTTCCGATCAACTACCGATCTCCGGTATGTGTTTATTTAATCTTTAATTGTTCTTAATTTGCTTCTGCAATTAATTTTGTTGAGATTATCTACTGTAGTTGTGTATATGTTAGTGTTTTTAGATATTTTGTGAAGATTTTGATTCTATTGATGTCCTGTTAGATCTCGATTTAGGTTGATTCATTGCAGTAATGAACTGATTTTGTGCAGTAATGAACCGATTCTGGTTAGAAAACACAAGCTAGGGTTACATGTTGTGCTGTAGTTTCTGTTTTTGAAGATGAATCGAGCGTAATGAAGCTTAATTGTTTGTTTCTGATCCGAAAACAGAGATTTAAGTTGAGTATGGTACTGAGATTTGTGTTTGTGAACGTGAATTGGACGTGATTGTGATGTGTTTCTTTGTTCGCTTGTTTATACGATTTGAATTGAAGTTCAGTTGTTTGTTTCTGATCGCCAACTCTGGCATTGACGACTAGGGTTTCGACGCACGGCGACGTCAGAGCCAGTTTGTTTCAACAATCAGAGGCGAAGGAGATTTTTAGGTTTGCTTTGTTCCCTGTTGCGACGCAGGAGACCGGCCGTGAATAAACGAGCTGTTGCCGCCTCCCGCCTCTTTCGTGAACCAACCACCATTCGGAGCCGCTGCTAGCTTCACTCGCCTGAGCCGAGGAGCTACGCCACCGGCGCTACCATCTGTTAGTGTAAATCGATTCCATCATGGCTAACTTTTTAACTCAATTAAAAAACGTTGAACACCTCATCAAAATTTGGTCTTGATTATTGCCTCTAAGTTTATTGAATCAAATTTCGAATATGTTGAATGGGTTAAAGAATCTGTAGATTGACTCATTTCCAATGTCAAATGCTGCAGTTCCAAGGAGCATTAAGGATCATGAGTAAGTATAGGATTTAGATATGTGGTTTGTTATCTGTTATTGCTTATTTCATGTTTAAAGCTTACAAATTGATTTTGTAATTTTTAGGCGAATTATACGGCTGGGTGACCTTAATTACCGCTTTAATTTGTCATACGAGGAAACACGCGATTTGATTTCCAAAAATGCATTGCTGTAACTTTGATTTTCTTGTATAAATCGATTATGAGGTTGTATGCGCTAAAAATACACGTTGAAAAACTTTTGACCCCTTTGGCCCGTTTCATTTTTATCCAAAATTCTTAGATTTTACCCATTTGACCCGTTAGCTAACAAAATACAAACCGACCTGACCCTTTCATAAGTAAGCGGGAATATGTTATATATTTTATTGTTAATTATTCTTATGAATTAATCTTTTGTTTAATTGTTAATTATTCTTATGAGTTTTCTTTATTGTTATACATAAGTTGACCGTATTAGGGGCTTAATGATTGCAGGGGTTGATGTTGGGCACCAGTTCTTTTCACCATGTGAGATGGTTACTGTAGGTTTTCATAACCACTGGCTCAGTGGAATTGATTACATTGGGGCAAGTTTTCAACAGGTAATATTTTCAACTAGAATAACTGACTTTACACACACACACAACTTAAGTAAACCGAGTCAGATTTGGTGCTTATATATACACACACAACTTACATATGATTCTTTTTATTGCTTTAAGATTTCAACCATGTTACCACCTTGTATGGTCGACTCCGCCGAACGCCCGGGTTCCCACTATTTCAAATACTTTAGCTGTTTTAAGAATTTGGTATTAAAAAAGATTACGTAAAATCGGCCAGGCAAGGTGCGCTAAAAAAAAACATAATTACCCGCGGCAACGCGCGGGCATTCCCACTATATAACAATTAAGTTAGCTGATTACATGATGATGATGTTGGTTACAGCTATGTATGAAGATACTTCGAATAAAGGTAGATGATGTCTTAACAAAACATATAGTCAAAAATGGTCAAGGGTTCACGAACTACATATACATAGATACAGGTATTGTCTATAGTAAGAGCTAGGTAGTTAAAGGCACAAAGGGTGACGTTTGGCGTAAGGAGCTTAAAAAGCACACTCCTAAGACAAGCAAGGCGCACGGTCCAGACCATTTTTGGCTGTTTTAGACTTGTTTTCAGCTGGTTCAGACCTTTTTGCAACCACTTTTGGCTGGGTTTTTTCTGGTTCAGTGCACTCAAGGCGGTTTTGCTGCGTCTCGCCTAGGCGCGCGCCTTTAACTACGTAGAGTAAGAGATTAATAGTGGTTTTGTTGAAATGTAACATCAAATAGCACGACATCTGCAGAATTTTAGGCTTCTCATGCAGCATAAATATCATAGCTATCAAAGGCGCAATGCGCACTCCAGGTGCAAAGGGCGCATAGCATAAATATACCTTTTCTTTGGCATTACTACTTGTACTGTTTGAATTTCAAAATAAAGATTTATACAGCTTTAGTGATTTGTACATTAGGCATTATTACTTGTACATAGTGCATAGAGATTAAAAAAATAAAAAATATAAAAGTGGTGGGGTAGGATCATCTAGACCATCCTCCCATACCCTCTAGTTTTGTGGGATGGACCATCCTTGGAAGGACTATGATGTGGCGCCTACGTGGCGGATCATCCTCCCTTGGAGGACCATCACCATACCCTCTAGCCTTAAATCAAGTAGATGAATTTAGTCATTATGTTGCCTTATTAATGCCATGATGTTGGTTTGATTATTATAACACTTTTCCCCAATGCTGCCTACCATGTAATTTTGCATTAAAATGACAGTATTTCATGTTTTATCTCTCGATTAGTTTTATTTTATACTGTTTGTGGTTGTACACCGTTCACGTAGGTTTTCCTTTTATAAATTAAAAATGGTACTTTTGTTTATAATGTTCTTTAGACTTGTGTTCACTTGATGTGGGTGTTTGGGATTGTTTATTTTCAGCTGATTTTAAGTTTTTGACTTCTTAAAAGTTAATATGTCATTTTTGTAGTGTTTGGATAATGTGTTTCACTGGTTTGAAAAGAAGAAAAAGAAAAGTTCGATGGTTGTAGTATTTTCAAATAGGAGATGGAAAAGAGAAAAAAGAGAAGCAAACCGAAACACCATCAATATACATTGTCTTTGTTTGTTACCTTAGCGTAACCCGTCCAACAGACGGGTATTAAACTAGTTATATTTGAAACCTGCCAAGAACCGAACCAGTCTCAGATAAGAAACTTCATCTTCCTCTATTGTTCGTTCCATCAATGGCGTCCTCAACATTAACCACCTTCTTATCCATCTTCACACCATTCAAATCTCCACCATCACACCTCTCATTCTCAACATCTTCATCTCCAACCAACAACAACAACATCAAAGAAGCGTTTGCTCCACTCGTCACTTGTTCCAGTTCGAATGATTTGATGTCGGTCGTGTGTCCGTCACTGGCGCACGCTAACACTCTGTTTTTCCGATCAGCGTACAACGTTCAGGTTGTTGTTGAGGATAATGAGCCGGAGGAGAAGCTTCTTGGAAGGTTCCGTAGAGAAGTTATGAAAGCTGGAGTTATTCAGGAGTGTAAGCGTCGTAGGTATTTTGAGAATAAACAGGAGGAGAAGAAACGGAAACATCGCGAGGCTGCTAAGCGAAATCGACGCAGGTGAACTCTAATTGTTATGAATTTGCATGATTGGTGTATCGATCATAGATGTGATTTTAGAGTTGTAATGCTCATGAACATGTGCATTTTTTGGTTAGGTTTAGTTTGGAAATCAGTTAGATTCCGTTAGTAGTAGTTAGGTAGGGCTGCAGCAAACGAAATGAAGTTTTAGGTGGTGTTTGTTAATCTAAAAAAGATCTGTGTGCAGGCTCTTCTGTCTGCGTCACGCAGACCACGCGCAGACATTGTTATCTGCAGACTGTTTGTTTTGTAGATAAATAAACTAATAGCGTTGTTGCAGGGGAGTGTTCAAATCAGAATCGAAATATGTTGAGAAATGTGAGAACCGCATGATAAACTAGTACTTAGTGCTTTGAATGTGATGCACAAGACGGTTACATACCCGCCACTTTTATCTCTCTCACTACCTTGATTATATCCAATGCGTTACATACAAAGACCATTATGCGGTTTTCCAGTTCTCAACACTTGGTTCTAGAAAGAATGCGTCCTTAGGGTTACATACAAGCAATTAAATGGATAATCATTGTATGATGCAAGATAACTTAAGTAAGTCATTTCGGCATTATTGGAAGCATAAACACATAAGGATGATACAATACAAGACAAGACAAGTGGAATTGGTTGTATGAAGTCAAAATGTGTTAAAATAGTTTTACATTTGAAGTAATGCATACCACAACACAAAACATTGGAAGATTGTTACCGGAAAGTCAAATAAAGTCAAATGATTTTATGGAAGTACTTATGAAACATATCATCATCATCATACTCAGTAAATCCCACCAATAGTAAAGCTAAGGTAGGGTCTGAGGAGGGTAAGATGTAGACAGCCTTACCTCTACCCGTTAAGAATAGAGAGGCTGCTTCCAGTGAGACCCCCGGCTCGTACTTATGAAACATACATTGTCATTTTCACATGCTTGTACTACCTTACTGTTTTCACTATAATTCTTTCTACTTATTATGTATCGTATATTGGAAATACAATGTCTAACAGAAGTTTGTTATTTATGGGAATTTACAGACGCGGCCCTTTCAGAAATTTTAATGATGATAAGGCGGAAACTGTGAACAAGAAGAGGGATGACGATAATGATAACTGGGAAATGCCTGAGGACAGCCCTCTAAATTGAGTCCGGCCAATTTTCCTTTTTTTTCCTGAGAGAACGGGCTAGATTCCTTTGCGAAATCATGTTATGATCCTATGATGTACGGTGTATATTTGTTGTTTAGAAATTAATATTCATTGATCATATTATTTGATTTAGTGCATCACTCCTAGTTATGAAAGTAGTTAACATATGATCCTTTTGCAAGCAAATGGTAGAATTTGTGACGTACACAATAGAAAAATGATTCCTAGAATACATGACAAAAAATCAGTTTAGTTCGAGTCCAAGCGGGTGCGGATCAAATGGACGCGATTCATTTTAGAAGGAAAAAAAGTAATCAAAATGGGTTCACTCGACATATATGTTTTTAAGGCGGCTAGTGGTGATAAAAAAGGTGTGGTCGTGTGGTGGCGACTCTGGCTATGGTGATGACGCTAGTTGTGTAGGTAGTGACTTGTATTGACCCAATTGGACCCATTCTAACGAATTTCAAATGTTAATAAGAGGACCATTGTATAATTTGAGTATACCAAATTAATCTATACAGCTAACAATTTTCATGTGTTAAAGAATAGGTTATGATTGTCAACTATGGAAAATATGATGAATTTTAGATGTGTTACAAAATAAAATAAAAAGGATAAGAGAAAAATACATAATTATGTGGCAGATATGCTAGAGTCTGATGTATCGTGTTCTACATACTGTTCCACATAATATGGTGTAAAAAGTTATGCTATAGAAACACCTCTCCTCCCATAGATGCTAGATGCACCACCCATAGTCATCACATTGATCCATCATCATACGATGTACGAGTGCATAACATTTCATACAATCATATACCATTACAATGGTTGTTTATACTGGTGCGAGCTGTATCGTTGGTTGCTTTATACAGGTGTATACATGCCATAAACACGCATATACCAATATTTCGTAAACTCATGTACGGTCATATACAAGCTTCAGTTAGGGGGTTGATTAGTAACGTAGGTGGATTACGTATAATCTACCTGTAGTATAAAACTATAAATATTAGTAACAATAATTTGGGTTGTTTTATGATTATTTCCTTGTTAACGAAATGGCATCTGATGGTTGCGTTGGATATTTAGACAAGTGAGACTCGTTAACGATAAGTTGAACAAAAATATCATTGGACCACTTTAGAAAACTCAAAATGTGAAAGTCAATACGCAAATAGGACAATACTATCTTGTCACGTTAACAATGTCCATGAGACCTTAACAACACACTAGAAGCGCTTTCCTATAATCATGGCGACACAAAATCATATATTAATAGCAGTCATGTATAGATAGATACCATGAAACTGTAAGACTTTTGTAAACTTAAAATGCGCTAACACACATTAAGGCAAACAACGATCAAACAAAGGGGATATTATCACATTAAACACCAAATCGATTAGGCAACATGATATTTCTCCTATTGTTTGTAACAGATTTGACCATGCCTACAAAACATACAATTTGACTTTGTGAAGATGTCAGTCATCCATACAAGCTGTTTGGCAACCTCTGAACGAGTAAGTGACCGGGTAAGAGGCTCTGAACGTTGTTTGGCTAAAGCTCTAAATAACTGTGCAAAATGACTATTTTACCCCTCTGAACTATTTTGTGCCGAATGAAATGTATCTGGTGGTTGGCGGGTGGTGATGGTGGTTGTTGGCGTGGTGGTTGTTGATGATGGTGGTGGGTGGTTAACGGTGGTGGCGGGGGATGGTGGTTGGCAGTGACAAACGGTGATAGTAGTGATTGGCAGTGGTGGCTAAAGTTTTAGGGTTAAGAAAGTTTATCAGGGCAAGGGTAAATCTGTCTCTTAACCATTCAACGTTATTCTATCACTTAACCATTAAGAGGTCAACTAAACTATTAGAGAAACCAAACAGCCCATTAGTAGAGTTGGCATCATAAAGAGGTCAACATCATCTTATCACTTACTAATTCAGAGTACCAAACAGCCCATTAGTAGAGTTGGCATTTAAAAGTCTGGTTATTTTGTAAATGTTGAGATAACCACAGTATATGTTATACAATAACATTTTCAATACTTGAAAGAAAAAGAGACCCATGTTTTACAAGCCTCAGTAAAGAGAAAATGATGCACAAACCGAAATGATTACTATCAGCAACAATAAAATCCATGCCCAGTGACTTTAATATATATACATATATAACCATCCAAACACCAGGGGATCACATAATACATCTTAAAGGATACGTCCATCAAGCGAGGCGGTTAAGACCTTACGGTTGATTAAATTTGAAGTTGTTTTTTATTAAACCCTTCATGGCAGTTGGTTATCCCCTGTCACTGATCCCAAATATGAATTTTCTTATTATGATCAGTCATCGGTGCCAAAGTAACGGTCACCAAATTCCCCAAGACCAGGTACAACGCGATACTCTTCATTTATTGCAACATCGATCTCTGAGGTTACTATCTTCACTGAAGGAAACCGTTTTGAAACACAGTGGATTCCTTCTGGGGCCTAAAGCAAATCGCATGAATATAATGAGTCAAAAGAAACGTGCAATTTTGAATCATTTACTTAAACAAGTAAATGGTGGATCGTGTTATGTTTTATCTTTAAGGGGTTAATGAGTAGCTAAATGGGAACTCACCGAGATGAGGTTGAGGAATATTATATACGATTCCGGCACTCCTTTCTGTATCAGTAGCTCAATTGCCTGATTAGCTGAATTACCTGTAATCAAAACAATTATATTGCAATATTTATCTCTCAAAAAAATTCAAGTTACAATGACCTATTGGTCTTTTGTTTATCATCATAAAAGGTTAAACTTTTGCAAAGTATTCAAGTATTTAGTTATAACTAAGTCAAATTTCAAGACATTCTTGGGATATTTTAGAGCAAAATACACGGATGATCCCTGTGGTTTGCACTTTGTAATGCATTCAGTCCCGGCCAACAAATCAGGGGCGAAGCTTCATAGGGGCCAGGGGGGTGCCCCGACCCCCCCTGCTTTTTCCCTTCGTAGTGTTAATTTTACCGAAATTTCCAATTTTTTTGTAGTGTAAAATATTGGAATTTGAGAGTCGGCCCCTGGTTTTTGGAAAAAGCTGGGGACTAAATGCGTTACAAAGTGCAAACCACAGGGACCAGCTGTGTACTTTTGGAAAGCTAGGGACCAAATCCAAAACTTTGGAAAATCACAGGGGACCATCCGTGTACTTTACTTGATATTTTATATAATTCACAATGAGCCAATACTAAAAAGCAAACAGTAAGCTGTTTATACGCAAATAAATGCACGCAGAGAGCATATAACAAACCTGTAGCAAGAACAGGGTCAAGGAGAAGTACGTGTCGTTCTGAAATGTCTTTTGGGAGTTTTTCGTAGATAAGCTGAACATGTTACGGAAGATATATATTGTTTGTTATTCAAAAATTGCACGATAATGCAAAAAGCGCAAACAAAACTAAAATAAAAAGATGGATTTATTCATTACTTACCTGCTGCCCATTGTCACCATCACGATGGATAAGGATTTTTCCGATTTTTATGCCTTTACAACATGCACGCAATGCATTTTCCATACTTTCACCACTATAAAACAAGAACCGAATATTCAAAGGTTATTAAACTGTTTTCACAATCAGGTCGTTAAGTACTACTCACCTTCGAACAATCGAGACACCACACAGTTTTTTGCAAAAGTCAACTCCACTATATACGGATCCTGCAACAACAGTAACTTTTCAATGATATACAGACAACTATCTGAAAAGATGCAAATTTACCTTTTTTACTGAATTTCTAACATTTACTCAAAGTCTCAAACAAAATATGAAAATAACATTAACAGGTGGTACAAGACTACATACATGATGTTAGGTATCTTTGGATTGCGAATCACAACCAAACAATCACACGCACAAAACAGAAATCAAACGGAGAAATGGAATACAAGATTTACGTGGTCCGGTCGGTGTGACATACGTCCACCTCCACCGAGCAACACATGATACTAGGGGTGTGCACGGTTCGGTTCAGTTCGGTTCGGTTTTAAGGTAAAACCGAAACCGAAACCGAAACCGTAACCGAAAGTTCGGTTTTCGGTTTTTGAAACAAATTACGTAAGATTCAAAAATAAAAAGTACAATTCAAAGTTTAAGAATCTTTTTTAGATGGTTACATTTAAGTTGATATATTTAATCTTTTTAACTATATTGTTCCATAAACCTAACCTTCTAATCTATTTTATTGTTTTCCAAAGTTTTTATTAAGACTTTTTTCTTTTATAATGCTTTAAAAATCATTAAATTTTATTTTAAATTCTGTTATTTCTTTTAGACAATGGATAAATCATTTCAATGATTATTAAACATGTTAATGTTCGTATTATAAATACTTAACATTCAAGAATAAAATTAATAATTCCTAAATCAATATATAACAAAGATTATAAAAAGTGATTTTTTAGGTTATTCGATTCGGGTTTTTTAATTTCGGTTTTTATAAAATGCAAAACCGTAACCGAACCGCAAATTTCGGTTTGGTTTTTTCGGTTTTCTGTGCGGTTCGTTTTTTTTCCGGTTCGGTTAAATCGGTTTTCTGCTCGCCCCTACATGACACAATGAGTAACTCCCAACACCTTTAGTAATTTCATGAAAAAACAAACAGTAAAATGTACCTGTTGGAGTGACTACTTGCATCTCCGTAAATGGTAAATGACCAAGGCCATGCTCCACAACCTGGGACCAATTTCATTTAATTATCGGCATTTAATACTAAAATATCCAGACTTTAACTATCAGTTTCCAAATATTCCATATAAGGTAAGAGAGTGATTTACCAGTCGTATCAGCCGATCTGAATAAAATACAAAATCATGCTTTGATATGTCTTTATCTCGAATTAATGTGTGCATGCCTCGAATCTGTAACACAGATCTTGAATTAATGTACATGTCTTTGTAACATAACACAAAAATAATTATAAGATGAACGTTGTTTCTCCATACATGACACACTATTTAATGATGAAAGAAAAATTTGTGAAGAGGATACCTGGAATGTCGACTGAATTACATATATGTTGGGATATAGTTTGCAAAGGTCATGTTGACCTAGCTTTGTGCGTATATGTTGCACTATCAAGTCTACTGCCACATGATTCTCACCACCTCTTGGTATGATGACATCAGCGTACTTTTTTGAGGGAAGAACAAAATCATCAAAAGCGGGTTTAACAAACTTTGCATACTGCACAGATAAATAGAGGTTTATATTATTAATAATATATTAATATGTATTAAATCCTCGGTCAAAATTCTTAATCAAACATCAGTTCAACTTCAACGATTTCTACCTCCCCTTTCACTTGTTAAGACATTATCAATAGCTAAATTAAGTAAAAAAAAACAGTGACTCTTGGGGCTAACCCTAGCATCTGAACCTTTAAATTTGGAATCTAGTACGTAAACCCTAAATCCCAAAATTTGAGCCACCGTGCGCTATAAGACCATGTGTAGTGGGGCGTGATTTTTAAAAAAAAATTGAAAAAAAACGCCCCAAAACGCCCCTCCCCCCACTACACCGGGCGTTTTGGGCGTTATAATTCAAAAATTTTGAAGCCGAGCGTTTTAAAAATCACGCTAAATTGGAATTCATGCTGGGCGTTTTATTTGAATAATATGGATGGGTCAAAGGGTCAAATGCATGGGCCAATGGGAGGCTTCCAAGAACCTGCCATGCTTCCTGCCATGTTTGACTTGAAGGGGGATGTGGCCAATGGGATGTCTCCATTGTTTGACTAGCCTCTTTGCTTTATTATTTTTTTTTTATTGTTTTTTTTTCAAATGATTGAATGGGGGTTATTGGCATAATGCCCCACTACGCCACTTTTGCTATAATGCCCCAACGCTGACTAGGATGCCACGTGTCGAATAATGCCCCATGGTAGGGGCATTATACAAACTTACCACTACACATGGTCTAAAGCTGGAGATTAATCACGTATTTATTAGTTTTGACTTTTGGGAAACATTTTATTGCCTGGTGTTGGTTAGCACCAGATGATTAATAAACCTTAAGAAAACTCCAAACAAGCTATGCAGTTAAGATCGGTGATATATCACCGATATATCAGTTATCGGTCCCTATATATAATATCAGTGTCAAATATTGGTCGGAATATCGGTACCAACATTATCGGCGATATCAACCGATATTTGACTGATATATCACCGATTTTCCCAATAGCAGTACCTTTCTTCTTACTGTGTTCCCGAGTTTCATTAAATGAGAGAAAAGAAAAGATTTGGAAAGAAATAATTTTTAGTTGTGTTCCAGAGTTTCATTAAAGGAGAGAAAATAAGAGATTTTTTGGCTAAAATTAATCTTTCCAATTTGGAAAGAAACGGAGAGAAAGAAAAGAAAAGGAGAGAATCCTTTCTTTTCTCTCGTTAACTTAACTCGGGAACACAGTGTTAGTTCTACCATTCATCTTTCTTCTTATTGCTGCTATTGGTGTTTTAAGTTTTAATTGTTAATTGCTGGTGTTAAATGTTAGTGTTTTAAGTCTTAATCAGTTCCTACTTGCTACAATTGTTAATCTTTTGCAAGTTGCGAAAGGTTAATTTGTTAATGGTAGGAGAGTATACTGAATTGTTAGTGTTAAATTGATATATATATAAAATCTACATGATTTTAAGAGTACCGATATCCCACCGCGATAACCTATATCTCAAATACCGGTCCTTGACCGATATCCGATCTTTTACCGCATTAACTGCTTAGCAAACAAGTACTCTTGAGATTTTTAAAAAAAAATAGAGCTTACCTGCTCAAGTACAGAATTTACATCCCTACCCCTCTCAACTGTGTCTCGCCTTATTCTACGAGCAAGCCTCACATCAGCATCTAGTACAGTTATTCGTCAACACATAAAAATGTGAGACATGTTGGTTAAGGCAATAAATACGTATAAGTGCAAACTGCAGATACAGAGGTAAACTTTACACTTCTTTTGATGATTTTTCCTGTGAACTGATGATGTGGCAATGGTTGATGCCACTACAGCCGTAAGTCAGACGTGCACATATGCAAAAAATGCTTATGTGTACAAAAATATGCAAAAAATGCTTATGGTTGATGCCACTACAGCTGTAAGATGTGCATATATGCAAAAAATGCTTATGTGTACAAAAAAGTTAAAAAATTACAAGTTTAAAAAAACTTTTTTTATTTATCCAAAAATAATTATTAAATGTCAAAACATATAATATAACCTAAAATCACAATTCACAAATCACAAATAAGATGCCAAGTCATCACTTCTTAAAAAACCAGCAAAAAACGACCTGCTATCATTTGTTGCTACTGTCGGTAAAATAATGTAACTTGGTTGCTAAAATCGGTAATAAAGTAAAATCTGGTTTCTGTTTTGCACCTAATTTGAAGTTGGTAGCTGGAACCAGTAAATAACTAATTGATATTTAAATCAGGCTTAAGACTCAGAAAAGAGTAAACAGAGACGACAGAAGTCAAACCAAATGAGGTCAAAAGATACTAATTGCGACCATTTTATGAATATAGGAGGACTCATTCATACAAAAATACGGTAACAATAAGGAGAGATAGAATATTAGAAAGAAAGCTGAAAAATAAACACCTGTGTCAACAAATATCTTCATATTCATCAAGTCACGAACCCTTTGGTCATGAAACACCAGTATTCCCTCCAAGATAATAACATCGGATACATTAACCTAACAAGAACACGGAAAATAATTTAAAATGTAATCGTTGACAAAACTATCTTGGTAATTAATGTACGGATATACAATAGCATTCAGAATTAACATTCTTGAATCCTCTGCCTTCTGACTACCCAACCCTCCTCACCCTACATTTCTCACCCACCAAACTCTACGCATTCAGTAAAAAGTTCAATTGATGTTCCCTGGTGTAAGATTATTCTAATATAACCCCAATAAAGATGAAAAAGGTACCTATTCTTATGATAAGATGCCAAAGATAGTACATTATTTAGGAATGTAATGTAAAACATAAACGTATTAAGAACTACTTTCAAATATAAACAAAAGTCAAGCACATGTGCCCTGGTTTAAGGATGTCAGTCCAAATTTGACAATTAACAGTGATAAGTCCTCTTATATTCCCTAACAAAACAGAGAGACGCTACCTTGGTTCTAAAAGGCATGAGACACAATTCCAATAAACGCGAGGCGGAGACGCTAGCCTCGCTTAAGTGAGGAGCATGATATTCGTAAAATACTTATAAAAAAGTTCTAGACATCCAGAAAAAAATTAACACACAAAAAAGGTCTACGTACAAGCAAAGAACCTTTACGTATAACTAAAGAAGGTTAGTTCTCTATGTACAACCTACGGAGCTTTCTATACAACCAAATCAAACCATTAGATTGGCTATAATAAACAATGAATCTTGTTTTTTATTGTGAATTGTAATTAGTTTTGCACTTTTGGTATTAATTTGATGATTCTAATTGCTAACTATATTAAGTTTTATAACATATTTGTGGAATGGTACTACCATTTGTTAAGTTTCTTTGGCTATTATATATATTTTTGTTTTACTAATTACGGCTTTGGTCTTGATCATGCACTGTTTTTTAGCATTGCGCCTAGGCAACACGCGAACCCTTTGCACCTTGCAAATTTGACTACCTAGCTGTGAAGGCCACTCAAGTATTCATTTTTTTTCACTAAAGGACACTCATATTTTAAAATTAGTTTATAGGCAGGCATGCAGCCAAGTATCTATCGGATTTCTTTTTGGTAAACCGACAAAAATACCCTCATTTCCTTTTCATCGATTTATTGCTTTTTGATAGGTTGATGCAAGGGTACTATGTCTTTTCAATATTCTAATGCATTTTTGTCATTAGGGTTGATGCAAGGGTACTTTGTCTTTTCAATATTCTAATGCACTTTTGTCATTAGGCATGTTTTTTTAACTGAATTTGGTATATAGAAAACCATATATGTACTTGGGTGGCTTATAACGTAGTTTCCATATTTAAATGGCCTTAAATGAAAAAACCCGCTCCCATTATAATAAATGAGATGTGTTTCAATGACGTAACTCGTAAGGTTAATAAATTAAACAGGTACTTGAAAAGTAACACTCAACACTGAACTATAGAATGCGCTGCTGGTCAAATGAAACATATCAACAAAACTGAAAGCTGTACTCTATTCAAGACTGTAAGTTTAGAAGCGAGTACCTGGCGGAAGGATTCAGAACATCTCCTGTGGTTTTTGAAGTCATATATTGGAAGTTGTACCGACTTTCCTTGTTTGAGTGTTTCAATACACTCTAGCATTTGCTCTGTGTCAAAAGCATCTACAACAACAGAAATATTTTTATTTTACAACAAGAGACGGCAGCATTACAGAAGGCAAAATGAAAATTGACACGACCCAAAACTAATAAGAACATTACCAGGGTGATCAAAATTATACTCGTGAGCACGTGCAGATTCTTCAGCAGTCAAACCACGGTAAAACGAATCCTACATAAGAGAAAAAGGCATATTGGAAACTTTTCAAGTATACAGTATACCTTTCATTCAAATATAGAAGTTTGCCACTTGCAACAGAAAAACAATCATGACGTGAAGAGTATATAACAGGCAACCTGATACATGCATAACTTGATCAAAATACCTAAACACTACAAACCTTGTATCTATCAAAACTAGCACGAGTCAGTTAAGAAAGCACATTAATACTCAACCATTCTTAATATTAATGTTTAAGTAAACTTCCGTTTTGCTCCCTGTGATTTGGTCGTTTTAACGATTTTGCCCCAATCCTTTAAAAATAGCCATTTTACTCCCTGATCTATGAAACTTATCTCTATTTCACTCCCTGCCCCTAACGCCATCCAATTCAACTGTTAAATCCTGGTCACATGCCCCTCACATGAGGGGCATTTTAGTTTTTTCCCATCCCAGATCTGAACCAGGATTTAACAGTTGAATTGGATGGCGTTAAGTGCGGGGAGTGAAATAGAGATAAGCTTCATAGATCAGGGAGTAAAATGTCTATTTTTAAAGGATTGGGGCAAAACCGTTAAAATGACCAAACCACAAGGAGCAAAACGGAAGTTTACTCTTAATGTTTTCTAGCATCTATAATTACAAGTTAATCGGGGCCTGATCTGCTTAACGGATTCAGTAATACCCTTTCACGAAGCCAGGGGTTAGCATTCCTCTCCAAATTACTGAATCTAACAAAGGTGTTTCAAAACTGTAATATATGATATATTAAACAATTTTCACCTTCAAAAGAAATTCTAACTGAGTTAAGTAAATTTCACCCCCAACGATTTCATTCCTTCGTAGTCCGCATAAGCCAATACACTAATTCGCTAAATCTACCCTCCCTAAGCATTAAACAGATCATCAATTACATTCATACACCAAATATTAAAACTATATCATCAGCCTATACTACAGTAATGAATGTATAAAACTACCACATCTCACAATCAAACAACTCAATTACACTCCAAAACCTAATAAAAACACAGACGCACCTGATTAACAAGAACAACACGATGATCATGAAGCTGTTGAATAATCATGTCGCAAACCGTCGTCTTACCGGAAGCACTACCACCAGAAACACCTAACAACAACAAATTCAAAATAATAAACAAACAAAAACTGTATAAAACTGTAATAAGTGATTGAGTAATCGAATGAAAAACCTACCGATGACGAACGGCTGTTTGATTGAATCGGTAAATGAAGAAGAAAGGAATCGATCGTCGAGATGCAAGCCGGAAAAATGAGGACCGGAGGCGGCCTCCATGACGTAATCAATCGCCGTCGTGTGCTCCGGCATCGTTGACGGAAAATCTGCAATCGGAGTAAAAGTTTAGACTCTAAACTTTAGAGTAGAGTTTGTTAGGGAAAGTAGACAAAAGGAGTGGGCTTTAGTTCGATAATAATAATCGGCATATTCCGGGATCTTTTCCACGAATATATATACACACATTATTTATATTAGATTGTCAAAAATAGTCATTTTAATGTTTAATTTTTTTATTTTTTTTTTAACGGCAAACACACATGACACACTCTTTCAGTTCTACTTGTAAATTTCTTCTAATGCTCATTTTGTGAGGAATTTAACTTGTACTACTTTGGAGAACATACTAGCATAAATAGTAGATGCTAGTAAGCTAAGAGGTCATCGGCTTTAATGTTTAAATTAATTAAATCAATAGTAAGATGTTATTTTCTAATGTTTTGACTAGTTTCAATAAGACTAATGTATAAGTGGATCCTCGGGTGGGCAATGAGGGACGTGTGAAGGCCACATACGCAAAGGTAAGTGAGGGTTGGTCATTGTAACGTTGTGACTACAAGAGAAGTAACCCACCTTGAGTAATGGGATTGAAAGATTCATCTCATCTCTAATTACTTAGTTAGTAGTGATAAGGCTAAATTTCTTTTTTATGGCGAGTGAAATAGTGTTTTTGAGTGAATTATGTATTCTATGCTTTCACTTGAAAATGTAAAGGGTTGTGTTCTATGTACATACCATCCACACATTCTATCTGCACCATCTAATCACTACCAGGCAAGATCCTATGTTAAGATATGTGAGCCACATCAAAACTAGGATTTCATAGACACATCTATTCTATAATGACTTATACAATCCTACTTATAACTAAAGGTGTGAATTTTTGTCACATAATCTTTCACGATTTAAACCCTCATAAAGAGGGTTGTTGAAATATATACAATATATTTTATGTCCTTTATTATTTCTCAATTCTATATGATGCTTCTTATATGTTTCTTTCTTTTTTTCATGTTGCTTTGAGAGATTGTTGATGGGCTTATAAGAGATGGTTGATGGGCTGTTGTATGCGCATAGGGTTTCTTGGTCCGGCTTCTTAAAAGGTTGGTGTCTTGGGTTTCTGATCATTCATTCATCCGAGATCCTCTGCATCCTCTTTCCCTCTCTCTAGAAGTTTCATCATTCAAAAGGTTTTCTGTTTTGTGTTCGAGAGCTTTGTGGTGATCGGTTTTGATCATCTTTTAGGGCAGATCATCATATTGATGATCTGCATAAGCTGAGTGTTTTTTCCTTCAGTTTCGTTTCGTTGTTCTTGTTCAGTTATTTCTAGGGTTTATTCTTTGTAAGATTGACTGGTGAATAATAAAGCTTCTTTACATTGATACTGTGTTTTTGACATGGTATCAGAGCACTAGATGCTCTTGGGGTTGATATCTTTCGCTGCGTTCAAGGTTTTCTCTCAGATCCGTTGGGGTCGAAGTGGTTTTCTAGTGGTTATTGGATTCTTGGTTGTTCCAGTTGGTTCTGCCGACTTCATACCTGGTGATTCTGGTCTTTTTGAGATCTGTGCCTGCTGAAGTTTGAAACCCTAATTTTTAGGGTTTCTTTTGGGGCTTCTTGAAGGTTCTCGTTGGTCTTTTTTTAGAGCAAACCAACAGAACGCTTTTGTTCATCATCTGATCAGATCCTTGTAACCCTAAGTGAAGGTTACAAGTCTGATTTGCTGGAGTTATACGCACCCGCTGTGAGATCGTTCTATCCTTACCTTGTCTTTTATTTTTTGCATCACTGAGTCAGTGTGTCTAGGCATATTGATACTGGGTTTAGCAAGACCGGTTTGATTATTGGGATACAGAGAGGGTTCACTCTGTTGCATTTGTCGTGTTTTGCCTTAAGTGTCTATAGCTCCCTGAATATTGTCCGCGGAGGCACCTTTGAGTGACGAATCTCTGATCGGACCGTTGTTCAGGCTTCGCTGGTCATTGTTTCTTTGTGTCTGTTATGTGCTTTATTTGCATATTGTCTTGATTGTTTCTTAATTGGTTCTGTGTTATTCAGTTTGCTATTCTTTGTGTCTGATTTGCTTATTATCTTGATTGTCTCTTGATTGATCTTAATTCTGTGTTATTCGGTCTCCTATTCTTGATTTTGCTTGGTTGTTATTTTGTTTTTTGATTGATTACTATGACTGGAGATGATGTTGTTGTTATTACTAATACTATGGGTTCTACTAGTGCTACTTTGGTTAGTAAGATTGATGCAGGTGACCCTTTATTTCTGCACCATAGTGATTGTACTAATCTGTCTATTGTTATTAAACTTAAGGGGACATAAAATTATATAGTTTGGGCAAACTCTATGAATTTAGGTCTACAAGTTAAGAATAAAATTGGGTTTAATGGTTTATTGGTGGTTCTTGTCGTAGGTCTACCACTGATAGACAGTGGGATAGATGTAACTCAATTGTTCTCACTTGGATTTTAAATTCTGTGTCTGATGAACTGTATCTTGGTCATGTGTATTCTAAGCTTGCTTTTGAGGTATGGAGAGACTTAAAGGAAACTTATGATAAAGTTGATGGATCGGTTGTGTTTAATTTGTATCAGAAAATTAATTCATTTACACAAAGTGGCATGCCTGTTTCTGAATATTATCATAAACTGAATTGCATGTGGAAACAATTTAATCAGTTACTTGCTTTACCTTCATGTACTTGTGATGCATCTAAACAATTTAATGATTTTAATCATCTTATTAAACTGATGGAATTTTTGATGGGTCTTGATAGTACATACCAGTCTATGAGAACTAATCTTTTAACTAGTGAAACTCTTCCTACTGTAAAAGATGTTTTTTCCATTATTTCAAGAGAAGAGTCACATATTCATATGAAAATTTTTTCTGAAAAGATCCCTAATAGTACAGTTGGTTTTGCTGCTAAAACAAATCAAGGTTTTAATTCAAAGAAAAAGGGTATTAGACCTCCTAATCCCAATCTTAAATGTTCTCATTGTAACAAGACGGGTCATACTATTGAAAAGTGTTTTGAATTGGTTAGTTATCCTACTTGAATGAAATCAAAGAATAATGGGAATAAGGGTAGCAGGGTTAGTAATAATGTTATTGCTGAATCGTCTGATACTGCTCCTCCATCTTCTACTATGAGTTCTTTGACTAGTGAACAGGTGGCTTAACTTCTTAGTCTTTTGAATGATAAGTCAAAAAATGATCCACAGAGCAGTGGTTTTGCTGGTAGGTCTGACAATTTTGTGTGTTTTAATAGTTTTGTTGATATATCTTGCAAAACCTCATGTGATATCAAACTTGTTTACTGTTTCTCTAATTTTTTCAAGGATGGAAATAGGGTTGGGTGGATCATTGACTCTGGGGCTAATCAACATATGGTCATGACTGATGTTGGTTTTATTAATCAAATTAATGTTACTGAATATAATATAAACATTAAACATCCAAATGGCACTAGTGCTTTGGTTACTAAAATCGGTGATATCAAGTTAAGTGATAAGGTCATTTTATATGATGTTTTTCTTGTACCTGATTATTGTGTCAATCTTGTTTCTGTTTAGAAGTTAGCCAAAGATTGCAAACTAACTGTGACATTTGATGAAAATAACTATTATATTCAGGATTCTCAAATTAAGAAAATCCAGGTGACTGGTAATCAACTTGATGGTCTCTATTTCTGTGGTAGTTCTTCTGTTAAGTTGTGTAATGCTAATTGTGATGTTAATATATGGCATGCTAGATTAGGCCATCCTGCTGAACCTGTTTTACATGTATTAAAAAACAAATTGGATGTTAAAAATGTTAATCTTTCACCATGTGAAATCTGTCATAGAGCCAAACAACATAGAGATCTATTCCCTTTAAGTGATCACAAGTCTGAATTAGAGGCATTACATAGAAATAATACATGGGAAATTGTAGATTTGCCTCCTAATAGGAAACCTATTGGGTGTAAGTGGGTCTATAAGATTAAGTACAAAGCTTCAGGAGAAATAGAAAGGTATAAGGCTAGACTTGTAGTCAAGGGTTTTAGTCAAAAGGAGGGTATAAACTTTTTTGATACTTTTTCTCCTGTGGTTTAAATGGTGACTGTCCGATGTGCGTTAGCTATTGCTGTTCATTATGGTTGGAGTTTACATCAACTTGATATAAACAATGCTTTTCTATATGGTAATTTGAATGAAGAAGTTTATATATGTCTTCCTGATGGTTACAATTCTGGTCAAAAAGATAAAGTTTGCAAATTAAATAAATCGCTTTATGGCCTTAAACAGGCTCCTCGTATGTGGAATGAAAAGATTGTTAATGTCTTGATTGAATTAGGTTTTGAACAAAGTAAATGCGATCATTCCATGTCTATTAAAACCAGTGATTCTATTTTTATCATTCTTCTTGTTTATGTTGATAATATTGTCATTACTGGTGGTTGTTCTATTAAAATTAATAAAATTAAAAGTCTTCTTAAGTCTAAATTTTTTTTATTAAAGACATAGGTATGTTACAGTATTTTCTTGGTATTGAAGTTCTTAAAACCACTGAAGGTTTATGTTTGTCTTAGAGAAAATATTGTTTAGATTTGTTTGCTGAGTTTGGTATGACTGGTTGTAAACCAGTTCATAATCTCATTGAGGCTAATCATGCATTTTATCACACGGGTTGAGGAAATATAAATATAACCTTATAAAAATGTGTAACATGGTTAATAAATGTAATAATATTATAACCTTATCATACGGTAGAATATTGTGTATTGTTGACGGATATATTAATTGTTTCACAAATTAAAATATTATTTAAATTTTTCGTGTGATAAATGTAATCGTTTTTTATAAGATTTGTGCGGAGGTGGTAGTTTATAATATTATAAATTAAAATTATCCACATATACATTTAGAAGTGACAAAAGGAATAGTGCCAGGCAGCTTGTCTGGCACTTTCCTATTGGACCAACCATTTTTGATTTAGTTTTATTTCCAGTTTAAAATTACGTTTTTGTCCTTCGTTTAAAATTACGGTTTTGCCCCATCTAAAAAATAAAATTAGGTAAAATTACGTTTTCGTCCCCAGCTCAAAATAAAATTTTAATTTTGCCCTTAGCTCAAAATTACGCTTTTGCTCTCGATTCAAAAACTCAATTTTTATTTTGTTCCCAGTTTAAAATTACGGTTTCGCCCTCCGTTCAAAATTACGCTTGTGCCCCCAGTTCAAAATAAAATTTTGTTTTTCCCTCTGCCTCAAAATTACGATTCTGCCCTCAGCTCAAAATTACGTTTTTGCCTCCAGTTTAAAATAAAATTATGTTTTCCCACTAGCTCAAAATTATTAGCTCCCTGTCACTTCCCTATTGGACCAACTCATTTTTTTTAAATTTTTTTCCCAATTTAAAATTACGCTTTCGTCCTTTGTTTAAAATTACGTTTTTGCTCCCAGCTCAAAATAAAATTATACTTTTGCCTTAGCTCAAAATACGCTTTTTCCCTCGGTTCAAAAACTCCTTTTTAATTTTGTTCCCAGTTTAAAATTACGGTTTCGCACTCCGTTTAAAATTACGTTTTTGCCCCAGTTAAAAATAATTTTTTTTTCCTTTAGTTCAAAATTACGATTCTGCCCTCAGCTCAAAATTACGTTTTTTTCCCACAGTTAAAAATAAAATTATGTTTTCCCCTAGCTCAAAATTATGATTTTGCTCTCACTTTAAAATCATGATTTCACCTCCAGTTCAAAATATAATTACGATTTTACCCTCTGTACAGACATACATGTTATGAGAGAGAAATATTCGGCTTCTTGCCCCGCATCGCGGGCGGGGCGAAAACTAGTTCTAATATTATTTGTGTTATTATATAACGTGTTTGTTGTAATGTTTTTTTTTATAATATTAGGAAGTTGACCAATTTTTTAGGGTTATATATATATATATATATATATTAGGTTAGAACCCCGTGTAATATACGGGTTGAATAAATGTAACTTCATATACTAATTTTTTAAATACACCAAATTATCAATCACGAAAACCAAACTTTGTATTAATATATTATTCATTTTTCTTTTCATTAATTAAAAAAATATTATGTTGATTTTATTACTTAATTTATTAATCAAATTGTACATAACTTTCAATATTATCTGATATATAAAATTAGATTTATTCAACCCTACACAAGGTTCTTTAAAGATTAAACTTTTTTATTATTTAATATACAAATTAATTTATTAGTTAGTATATGAAATTACATTTATTCAACTTGTGTATTACACTAGGTTCTAACCTAGTAATATTATAAATGAGAAGGAGATTAAACTAAATATAATTATTCACAAGATATTAAACTAAATAATATTTAGTAGGAGGGTTATCTATAATTAATTAGAAGAGATTAAATTAAAATAAAAGAGAAACCAAATATACCCATCATATTAAGTTAAACTTGAAAATTATGATTTGGATAAACGAAAGTTACGAAGTCATTTGTGATTATGAATAAAAAAATTATTTCTCATATGTTATATAATTTTAATTAGTTACGTAAATTGAAATTGATACTTATCATAATTATTCGAATTTGAACAATTAAGTAGGGACAAATGGGAAAAATCATTTTAGACGGGAAATTCGTAAAAGGTGTCATGCGTCCACCATTTGATTTCTTTTATTATATGGTAGTATAGATATAAATAATTTATAAGGTATAATTTCATTAGTGAATCATGATTGATGTATTAAAATTGAGAGAAGGATAAGGATAAATATTAAAAAAAATATTTTAAAGTAAAACATCAGTAAAATTGTAAGTTTGAAAGAGAATGTCACGTGACATTAACTGGAATTGTTTATTTTAAATTAAATAAATTAGATTCAACTCATGTAATATACGAGATTATAACCTAGTAAGAAACATATAGAAAAAAAAAAACTTGAACGAAGATAATTCAGATAATATGGCGGGTTGATGTTATTATTTATGTGTTAGCTATTATTTCGTCAAAATATATTTTTTTACAGCTATAACCTATTTTTTTTTTAATTTAGTACATTATATGCATTAAAATTACACTTTAGACAACATTTGACTTGTTCTCTTTTTAGCTAATTTGTATGATATTACACATTTGACCCAATCAAACATATCCCGAATTATCCATCAAAGTCCTACGATAAAACTGATACATCTACTTCAAATGACAATCCTTCTCCTTTAGTGTGTACGGCAAATTAAGCACAAAATAGACTCAGGCGGACCCAAGATTTATTTTCTTAAGGGTGTAGGTCCGCCACTGAATTTGAACCATGTTAAAACTTACTGACACCAACTAATTGGTATGCAACAAGCACCATATATAAAAGATCAATACTTGGTCTATTCATAACAAATCACTTGTTTAGCCATGAGATAGAAGACTCTCGATAACGTTACACTGTATCACGTCTAGACTGTTCAATGCATACATTTTATTATTCATATATGCAATAAAATAATCAGATTGTACACAACTAAAGGTAATATGCGAATAAACCCATATATACAACCAAAAATTCACGTATCTTATGCATGTTCTGATACGGGCATAGAGATATAACACACAAAAAATAAGAGTTTCTTGATTTCTTCTCCTACAAGAGAAAATATACCAACAAAAAGTCAGGGTCGTTCCTACGTTTTCGAAGGCCCTAAGCGAACTACAAAGTGGAGGCCCTTTTGCAAAATTATCCTTTTCAACATATTTAGTAACAAAACCCTGATTCTTTACCCGAGCTTGTGACATACAATTAAAAACTATAAATTTTACAGTGGGCGTAGTTAAAAAAAGTAAGTTCCATTTTTTATAGATATAGCATATATTTAAATAAAATTTATTTTTCTAGCTTTAACCGAGGCAAATTGTTTGATGAAATTATCGTAATCAAGTTCTTCTAAAAATCTTTTTCGATTGATATAATAGCTAATGATTGTAGGCCTTTCAATTTGGGTAATGGACTAATGGGTTGTTTAAATTGCAGGCCTTTTCAGTGGGTTGTTTAGTATATTATCTTATAATAACTGAGGCTAGTATAAAGAAAGCACACCAAATTTTAGAGGTCTTTTAATTTGGGTGGCCCTAGGCTTGGGACTAGGGTCTGAAGCCCTTTGAGACGGCCGTGAAAAAAGTCAAAAACCACCGTAACAAAGCTACTATATTAATCAAGCAATGAACAATCAGAAGACCACTTAAATAAACAAAGATACCAAAAAGACCCGAGAAATAGTGTCACAAAACCCCATATGTTCATTACATTTCAAAAATGAAAATCCAATAAACCGGAATCCAAAAATATTAAAAGCTACAATTGAAAAAAAAATATAGAAATTCTGGACTATAAACGAGCCAAGATGTTCGTTACTTAAGATCGGCTCGCTAAAAGTTTGAATCGAGCTGAGCTTAATTAATGAGTCTGAGCCCAAACATGAACCTAGAAATAAGTTTATTTAATAAATGAGTCCAAGATCGAGCTTCACTTGTCGAACTTCTAAAGGAGCTTATTATTTATGTAACTTATATCTAATATATTTTATATATATTACTAGGTTATTGACCCGTGTAATACACGGGCTGAATCACAATTAATAAAACCAATTAACTGTAGTTGAGAAAATATTATGTGTATTGCAATACTTTACATGTACAACTAAACCAAGGAAACATATTTATAAGTGAAAATAAAAACAAAGACATAAGACACTATACGACAGCTATATAAATCAAAATTTAAAAAAAATATGATATTTCGAATGTAAATATACCTTTCACAAACCTCTACGTGTTAGTTACAGCTCGTGGTACATGTATATCATTAGTATATAATTACATTAAAAATATTAGGAAAAAATTCTGCATGTTAAGAGTTTATAAGGTACCTTGTTTTAAAACACATGTTAGTTACAGCTCGTGGTACATGTATATCGTTAGTATATAACTCGATTATTGGGGCAAATGGAGTTCCTTTGTAGATATGTAATTTTGTAGTTGTTTTTTTGGTCGGCCCGGTTTGGGTTGTCTTGTGTGTTTTAATGAAAGTTACCCTTTCAATTTTTTTTTAAAATAACTCATAGTTTTCCTTCTTTGATTAAAGGGGAATAAATTATTACTTATTTGACATGGTAAATTTGTCTAAAAAACATGATCTTTTCTATGTGATCTATATGGATAATATGTATAGCATATGAAGAGCAAAATATTATACCAAGTATGTAGAATGAAGTGGAGTTGAATTCTAAGGGGTTGTTCGGCAACATCTGAATGGTTAAGTACTGAACCAGTAAGATGTCTGAACCACTAAGTGCTGAACCAGTAATAAGTCTGAACCAATAAGAGCTAGTATAAAGTTTAACCGTTCAGAGACAAATGTCTGACTAATTCAGATTAGAGGTCTTAACCATTCAGACTCAGTATATTGCTTAACCATTCAGAGGCAAATGTCTGAACCATTCAGACATCTGCTCGTGAAACAAACAGTCTGAACCATTAAGTGCTGAACCATTAAGAACCCATTAAGGGGTTGTTTGTTTACCTCTTAATGAGGCTCTTAATGGTTCAGATCTCTCACTGGTTGATCACTTACTGGTTCAGACTGTTTGTTTCACAAGCAGATGTCTGAATAGTTCAAACATTTGCCTCTGAATGGTTCAAATTTATACAGAGTCTGAATGGTTAAGCCCTCTAATCTAATCTGAAACATTTGCAAGCATGAGGATAACGTAAAATATGTAATTTTTGGGACCTAAAACCATAGTTTTTTTTTTTTCTTGTTTACTGAACCGGCCCGGATGTTATTCGTTAGTATTTTACTTTTGAATATTTCACAAAATCTAAGTTAAAAGATAATTACACGTTATATATTCTCAATACTATTTTGATAACTTTAAAAAAATTTAATTTTATCCATTAAATCCTTTGTATTTAATGTTAATTAATTAATTTATATTAGGCAGAAAAATAAAATTATGGATGCCCTCTATGAATGACAAGTGTCCCAAAGTTGGTTTCTTTTATTATATAGTATAGATATAATAATTACCATACATAGTTTGATTTATAATAAAAATAAAAATAGACAATAAATTATGTTATAAACAAGCCAAACTTAAGCTTAAAAAATCATTCACGGGCCTAGACAAGTCGAGGCTCGAATAAACAAGTAGTAATCAAGGGTATGGAACAAAATCGATACCAATATCAATATTGCGAGAATCAGCGGTTGAACGAAGAGAAACCCGCCGAGGTTTAACAGCAACACTACCATGGATGATCGGAAGTTTTTCTTTGATTAGCGAACGAGGGGTCACGACGTCATTGTCCGGTATAAGCTTACAGCTCCCAGATGTTAAGTGTGCCTCCATTGTAGATGAATTGTGTAATTCCAATGTCATTACTGATCTTCTGTGATTATGAAGGTATAAATGAGGTGTAAATATGGGCTTCAAGAGAGTATATATAAGGATGATCATTAACTGTAATAGAATAATTGAAGAGACTGAGGGAGGGCATGTTAAATAAAGAATATTGATTTGAAAAGTTATTCAAAACATGTTTGCTTTTGTGTAAGAATATTAATATTAATTTGAAAAGTTATTCAAAGTTTAAGAATATTAATTTGAAAAGTTACTCAAAACATGATTGCTTTTGTTTAAAGCAAAGAACCAAGATAGTAATATTGATGCGGGTTTGAAGAAAATCAATTAAAACGCTTTTTTATATTCTTTTAAACAGTTGTCCCTGAGTTGTAGTGTGTCAAGTAGTACTAATGCTATACCACTGTCAGTGACCATCAACACTGGAAAAGCTCGTAAAAACAAAATAAATAAAAACGGAAAAAAACAACGTTGCGCGAAAAGCAGTCGTAAAATCTTTGAATCACGCACGCTCATTGCAGAGAAATTAAACTGAAACGTAAAACATAGAAAAAGATAACTAAGTCAATTTATGACCTGCACGTTGTGACGAACTTGTCAAATGGAGAAAAATAGATGTGTTGCGACGGGCTAGTCAAACAGGGAAAAATATACAAAAAAATATTGAACCCCAGACGCACGTTGCGGTGCGTTAACTCATAAAATATTGAACAACACGAAAAACTTGGGAAAGATGAAATGTATGGTGGACCAAAATTGAAAATAACAAAGAGTTGGGGTTAAATTGCAAAAGATGAAAAACTTTGAGTTAAAAGTAAAAAAACAAAGGGTCTAAATTGCAAAAGAAGAAAAGTTGTTGGTTAGAAATGAAAAGAAAAAAGAAGTCTATACATAAGGTACAACACCATAAATTACAAAAAAAAGTTAGAAATCTAAATTTTGTAAAACTTGAATAAATTATTATATATTATATATCAATAGAGTAAACTCTAGTTAATGGTTAAATACTTATTTATTATGTGCATAATACACGATATGGTTTCAATTTATTTTTTATTCTTTGATTAGTTTAATATTTGTGAATTAATTCTTTTCATATTAGTTCAAGATATATTAATAATTTATTAGATATTAGATTTAGATATGAATAATAATATTATTAAAATATTGAAGGAGAAAATGTCATCTAACATTAATTAAAATTATTTATTAGTCTTAGATAATGATAAGGATAAAGATAAATATAAGTGATATCTATATATTAGTTATTAATATTAAAAGAAATACATTCAACAAATATAAATAAAATTCATGAGGTTAAAGGAGAGAATCTCGTGTGACATTATTTGGAGTCTTTTATTATAAGTTAGATTAGATATATATGTGTTTTGTCCATCACAAGACTCGAACCCTCAACTTCACGTAGATATACACATTATCAACACACCCTTGGTGCCACTAGTTTAAATCCTATCGTGAAGAGGTATGGTCCCAATTCCCTGCCTACATGGCAGGGACCACACCACTTTGGAGCATACAGGGCGTCCACATCAGCGAAGCAATCCAGAAGCTTCTAGAAACTTTTGGAAGATCTACAGGTGGCACCAAAGATGCTCTATCCAACATAAAGGACAACACGTGTCACCACTTGCAGAACGCCACATAGGCCTGCGGCAAATCAGGGAGCAGAGCTGACAACACCGGTACGAGGTCTCCAGCGTGGGCAAATGTAAGAACGCCACGTGTATCACTACACCTGCCGTGACAGAGCAGACCAAGAGGATATTCCCCTTGGTCGGACAGCTGGCACGCGCCCACAGCTGGCACAGCTGCTCCTTCCTTCTTCACCCTCCGGCTATAAATAGGACCCTTCATCATTCAGGTTCAGGATCTTTTGGCTCTTTTTCTCTCACACTATACACACACTGTTTATTTCTCTCAGAACAGTACTTATTCTCACGCCGGAGCCTGGTTAAGAGGGAAATCCCCTTTCTCCCCCTCTTAACGAGACTGACGGTGGTTACTGTTTTGCAGGTTTCGAGCCATTGTCACGAGTAAGGAAAGAGGTTGAACCCATAAAAGAAATAACCCCATCGGTTAACCTTGGTGTTAATCGGTGTTTCATCATTGGCGCCATCCGCTTTTTTGCAAAACCAATCTCATCTCTTTTCTTTTCAAGAAACACTCGTAAAATGGCTGAGCAAAACCCTTCACACCATGTAGATGGAGAAGTTTCTTCCTTTGAACTCGTTTCGGACTCAGCACACGTCCAAAGGGGTCAGAGGAACGAAATCATCCAGGAAGGGCAAACAAACAACGATTTTCCTAGCATTTTCGGAAGTGCGTCCAGGGTTGCTAGCCAAACCACAACTGGACCCATTTTCCAAACTCCCACCAGGATAATCACCCAGACCACAAACGGAGCCACTTTCCAACCTCCACAAGGGGTAGTCCAGCAAATACCCCCATCCGGGTTGGTTCAAACACCTCCACCGGTGCACACATCAAGCCATGGAGCTGGCCCCTCAGCTCCATCGGAACAAGTACAACTAAATTTCTCTGCACTATTAGGGCTACCCGAAGGAAAAACTTTGGCTTCCTGGTACGCCGAACAAGTGGCATCCATAAACCTGTTTTACACACAACTGAGCGCGCAACAGGCCCTGTTCCAAGCACAGGCTAACCAATCGGCGTTCGCTACTCCACCGCAACGGTCTCTGAGCACACATACGACTCAGCAGGTCAATGCGTGGACTTTACGCCTAGAAAAAGGACCTGCAACAAACATTAGAAAGCCTAGTGCGCACGACACGCGCGACACTTACGGTGAAACAGAAAGCAACTATGTGCAGCACTTCAACTTACAACGAAAGCCGATTCAAAGCCGCCTGGGCGTGCGCAACATGAACAATGAGTGGGAAGACGAAGAAGAAGACCCAACGTACAAGGAAAGCATGGTGTTCAGCAGGTTACATCCGGAACACGCGTCATACAAGCCCGCTAAACGCGCAGGGTACAACCCAAAGGCAGAACATGATTATACCCTAAGCTATCGTCCAGACGACATGGCTGAAGATTCAAAATTCATCAGGGAGATTGCCACAGCCGCTATAGACAAAACCAAGCTGCCGCACAACGTTGGCAAATACAATGGCCTGACAGATCCAAATGACCACCTCCAGGTTTTCAAAGGCGCAGGAGCAACAGGTGGGTGGAACCTACCAACTTGGTGTCACCTGTTCGCACAAACATTCGTAGGCGCGGCGCGCGTCTGGTTCGACAGCTTAACAGCAGGGAAAATTAAGTCATGGGTCGACTTCAGAGAGAAGTTCCTAGCACACTTCTCTCAACAGCGGAGACACACCAGAGACCCAGCAGATTGTCTAAACATATGGCGCCGAGACCACGAAAGCGTGGAAGATTTTATCACAAGATATAACAAGGAATGTCTGGAGATTGGAGACGTAGGCGAGAAAATGATGCGCGCGCACTTCATGAGGGCAGTCAAGTGTGATGATCTAATCAAGCGCGTGAAAGGAAGAGACGGAGGACCCAAAGATTGGGAAACCTTCATTGAGGCCGCCAAAACAATAGCGCAGACAGACAAACAGTTGACCGGTGACGACCACCGTCATCGCGCACATAACTCTAATGACCGACATGGCAGAAAAGGCAGAGGCCAGTCATTGAAGACTTCCAATCACAGAGAAAGAAGCCCACCAAGAGAAGATGCGCGACACACAATCAATCAGATAGCCCACCGAAAAGAAGTAAAAGGAGAAAACAGAGAGAAGCAGTGGACGCCATTGACAAAGACCCCTTCAAAGGTCTTGGCCACTGAAAATCACCAATTCAAACCACCCCTGCAGATGCGCAACAAAAGGGGTCAAGATCCCAATCTCTACTGTGAATTCCATAAAGACACGGGTCACCTAACCGATGACTGTTTTAGCTTGAAGCAAGAAATTGAAAGAGCCCTGAGAGATGGAAAGCTCACTCACCTGGTCAAAGGCGGAAAGCGCGACTACCGCCAAATCCAAAGAAGAGATGAAGGGCCAGATAACAAAAAACTCAGGAAGTTGGAAACCCACATGGTGCAGGGAGGTCCACGAAGACCAAGGAAAAATTACAACAAGCGCACGCAGGATGATTCATGGCGCGAGAAGCAAGTTATTTTCCCAATTGTTAGAGGAGGCCCGAGGGAAAAACGACCAATAGTTATTCCAGGAGTGATTGGTCACTACCAGACAGACTACATCTTCATCGATTCGGGGAGCACCGCGGATATCATATATGAACAATGCTTCAATCAATTTGATCAGGAGGATAAGGCGTGCTTGGAGCCAGTTGACTACCCATTAACTGGTTTCTGCAACGAGGTCGTCTTTCCCCTGGGACAGATATCATTCCCGGTGTTACTTTCGGACGGAAGAAATTCAAGAACAGAAGAAGTCACGTTCATGGTGCTACCCGCACACTCAAGACACGACATCCTCCTAGGAAGAGAATCCCAAGGAGACTTCAGTATGATTTGCTCTGCACCACATTCAGCCGTTGGATTCCCAACAGAAACAGGCATCGCACTGATATACGCAAGCAAGGAAGTCTTAGCAACAGATGAAATGAGGCCTGCAAAAGCAAGTAAACTAGCGCCATGCGCAGAGGCAGAAAAATGGGTGTTGAACAGCCCTCACCCAGAACAAACAGTTACCCTAGGACCGGCGATGTCCGACTTAACACGCGCAGCGCTCAAGAAGTTGTTACACGAGAACATGGACGTGTTTGCCTGGACACCAGCTGACATGGTTGGTGTTCCACGGCACATTGCAGAGCACCGTTTAAACGTCTCAGAGGACGCAAAGCCAGTGGTACACGCCAAGCGCTACCTGGGCGATATAAAGCACGACGCCATGAAAGAGCAAGTACTGGAATTACTGAATGCAGGCATCATCAGAGAAGTCAGATACCAAACATGGGTAGCAAGCCCAGTGATGGTAAAGAAACCAAACGGCAGCTGGAGAATGTGCGTCGACTACAAAGATCTAAACAAGGCATGTCCGCGCGACTGCTACGCCTTACCAGACATAGACGAAAAAATCGATTCTCTGGCAACATTCAGGTGGAAATGCTTTCTTGATTGCTACAAGGGGTATCACCAGGTTCAAATGGTTGTCCAAGATGAGGATAAAACCGCATTCCGCACGCCGACAGGGCTGTACTGTTACACCAAGATGCCTTTCGGCTTAAAGAATTCGGGCGCGACCTACCAAAGATTGATGAACGAAACGTTCAGCGACGCCATCGGCAAGTACATAGAAGTGTATATGGACGATCTGGTGATTATGAGCAAAGAAGAAGGCATGATGCTGGCTAACATCCAAAAGACTTTCAACACGCTACGCAGCGTGAGTATTAAGCTGAACCCAGCAAAGTGCTCATTCGAAATGGAAGAAGGAAAGTTCTTAGGTTTCATCGTCACAAAAGATGGTTTTAAGGTGAATCCAGAAAAAGTCCAAGCCATAGAAAGGATGCCTTCTCCGTCAAACTTCAAAGACATGCAAAAATTAGCAGGGCGACTAGCCGCGCTCAATCGTTTCCTAGCTAATCATGCTGCAAAATTCTTCCCGTTCATCAAAACCTTGCGCAATTGTATGAAAAAAAGCCCGTTTCAGTGGACTCCGGAAGCAGAGAGCGCGTTCCGCGAGATGAAAGATTGTCTCATCAAACTGCCAACATTAACCGCACCAAACAAAGGAGAACCTTTGGTACTCTACCTATCAGCTTCCGATAGGGCAGTCGGAGCAGTCTTACTTGTCGATCGTCAAGGTACTCAGACACCAGTCTACTATGTGTCACGAACCTTGACCGACCCAGAAACCCGGTATGCCATCATGGAAAAGCTAGTCCTTGCACTGATTCATGCTTCAAGGCGGCTGCGCAGATACTTTGCCAATCACGTCATCCATGTGCTAACAAACTACAACATCGGCAACATCCTTGCAAGGCCAGAAATATCAGGAAGGCTAGCCAAATGGGCGATAGAACTGGGAGGTCACAATGTGGTTTTCAGACCACGACCATCAATCAAAGGCCAAGTCTTGGCAGATTTTATGACAGAAGTTCCAGATGACAAAGATAGAGAATGTAAAGCAATGGAAAAAGCTGAGAAAAAGCAAACAGAAGAGCCATGGTTGTTATACACCGACGGCGCGTCTAACGAAGACGGAGCAGGCGCAGGGCTAAGGCTGGTAAGCCCCGACAAACATGAATTCGCGTACGCCATACGCCTAGATTTTAAAAGCACAAACAACGAAGCCGAGTATGAAGCTTTCCTGGCAGGCTTACGATTGGCGGTCAAAATGGGGGTCCGGCACATCGAAGCGCATGTGGACTCCATGCTAGTAGCGGGGCAAATCAACGGCCAATACGAAGCCAAGGGGGATGTAATGGCACTCTATCTCAGCCAAGCAAAAACGTTGCTACAAACCTTCTACTCCTACAAGGTGCACCACATAAACAGAAGCGAGAACAAGCCAGCAGACGCGCTGAGTAAACTCGCATCAACAAGTTTTCAACACCTAGCAAAGGATGTGCGCATAGAAGTTTTGAGCAACCCATCCGTTCCACTCAGAGAAGTAAGCGTCATCCAAACAGGGACAACTTCTTGGATGACCCCAATAATCATGTACCTTCAGTCTGGGATTCTCCCGGAAAACAAAGCGGAGGCAAGAAAAATCCAGTACAAGGCCGAGCACTACCAGATGGCCGATGGAATTTTATACAGGAAGTCATACCTAGGCCCGTTGCTAAGATGCGTAGATGCCGAAGACGCAAACTACTTAATCCGGGAAGTTCATGAAGGAATTTGTGGTATTCATGCCGGGCCTCGAATGGTGGTGGCAAAAGTGATGAACGCCGGGTACTACTGGCCCGGGATGCATTTAGATGCTGTGAAAGAGTTGAGGAAGTGCAGTGGATGCCAGAGACATGCGCCCAAGACCATGCGCCCCAAAAATGAACTAGTACCAGTCACAACCGCATGGCCCTTTCAACAATGGGGCATAGACATGGTAGGTCCTTTCCCGGAAGCACCAGGCGCGGTCAAATTCATAATAGTCGCAGTCGACTATTTCACTAAGTGGGTAGAGGCGAAAGCACTTGCAGCAACCACATCAACAGTCGTCAAGCGATTCATATGGGAACAAATCATCTGCCGTTTTGGCCTACCTCTCAGAATCATCACCGATAACGAAACTAACTTCGCAGCAGACGACCTCGAACGATGGTTCAAAGAACTACACATCGAACACACCTTCTCTTCGGTTGCGCACCCGCAAGGGAACGGTCAAGTAGAGGCAGTCAATAAAAGTATCGTTGATGGTATCAAAGCAAGGTTAGGCGAGAAAAGAAGAGGCTGGGTAGACGAACTGCCCAGCATATTGTGGGCCCATAGGACAATGCCGAAGACAAGCAACGGTGAGACACCGTTCAGCTTAGTCTATGGGTCTGAAGCAGTCATTCCAGCAGAAATCGGGCTGCCATCTCCACGAATGCTCTCAATGAACTTAATCAACAATGAAGAAGAAAGGAGGATCGATCTGGACCTCCTAGAAGAACGGAGAGAGATGGCAACAATCAATGAGGCCAAGTACAAAACGAAGCTGGAGAAATATTACAACTCCAGAGTCCGAGTCTGCACTTTCAATCCGGGAGATTAAGTCCTAAGAGACAATGAAGCTTCCAACGCAGAAAAGCCCGGAAAACTGGCCCCCAAGTGGGAAGGCCCATATATCATCGATGCAGTACTCGGCAAGGGAGCTTACAAATTGCGCACCATCAACAACAAGGAGGTTCCGCGAACCTGGAACGCTCAGCAACTTAGAAAGTGCTACATGTAAAACAATTATGTAATCGCAAAGGCCGAATCGCCAACACATTTACTATAATACAAGAAGTGTTTGGCTACTTTTACTTCATGCAAATTTCTTGTCATAACTGCATTTATTACTTTGGGCGTACACGAAAACATCAAATGGCTCGACCATAGGAAACGTTGTAGACCTCCAAGGCTCGTCACAACCAAGTGCACAGCCGGGTCGGAAACACAACCAAAGCCTACAAAACGCCAAAACAAAACTTCGTGCCCACATAAACACGAAAATATCGATAGCAAGGTAACTAAACATTGTAATGCTCCCAACGCTGAACACAGCTGAGCTCACACAATAACCTGCAACTTGATCACTTCGTAGTCACAAATCAACGTACGCGTAAAAACGACAGAATAAAACGTTATATTAACACAACATCACCTGTCAGCGCCATCATTCATTCGTGACACCTAATCAAAGTAATTCCACATGCACATATTATGACGATAGCAAAATTCGCATAAACTAAAAGACAAACGTGTTCAAATACCCGCACGCATAACAGGTAAACAAAAAATAAAATTGTCTAAACAAACAACCAACATTACAGGGCCGCTCAGGGCCATACGCGGCGCACAGGCCGGAATCCACCCATCAAGTATGACTGGTGCCAGCACCTCCTGCCGCACCACCGTCGTCTCCAAGAGCCTTCTTCAGTAAGGCAACCCCATCCGCTTTGCGAGCCAACTTCTCTGCAGCTCGAACAACAGCAAACTCAAGGGTCGAAAACTCCTTGCGCTTAGCAGCAAATGCACCGTCACAATCTTCCTTATGCAGCTCGAAATGATAATCTTTCTCTTTATTGATAACCGCCGCTTTGCCCTCAGCATACCCAAACTTTCGACCACTATTGTAAGCAGCCAAACCCAACTCAAACATATACGTTGCAAGTTCAGGTGAGTTTAAAATACGATCGGCAAGCTGCGTAAAAAAGGCGATTAAATGAAAGAGAAGTCACAAAAATAAAAGAAAAGGAAAGAGCAAGGCAAACACAGAAAATTACCAAGGGTACACCACGAGAAAGTAACCACTTGCTATCAGCAGATGCCTCCTCAGCAAGAAATTCGAAAGCTTGACACTCAGCCGTCTTCTCGTCAAGAAGGCGCTGGGCAGCCTCACACTCTGACGCTTTCTGCTGTGCAAGGACCTCCAACTTATCGATCCAGTCAACATACTCCTTCTCTTTCTTCTCGGACGCCAGGCGCGCCTTATTAGCCTCTTCTGCCAATTCCTTCTTCTCATTGGATAAGCGTATAACTGCATCACGTTGAGATTGCATCTCAACATTGGTGCGCTCACACGCAACTTCCCAATCCTTCTGTTTCTGAAGATTAAGTTGCTTTTGTTCCTCAAGTTTCTGCTCCGCATCAGCAATTCTCCACTGAAAACCCTTCTTTTCAGCGTTAAACTTCTCCTTTTCCTCAGCAAACGCTTTCTTCGCGTTCTCAAACTCACCGGTCTTTTCACCCATCAATCGCCATTCGCGCAAAATCTCCTGAGAGGTGGCAAAGAAATTAACTCCAGCATGACATAATCGTCCAACAACTCAAACCGATTCCGCCTCTTTTGAAACATTCTTTCCGCAGGGGGAGAGACATAGAAATGAAGTCGTGACAATTGGCCAAATCACTCATCCGGGAACCCTGAGTAAGATTCCAGTGAGGAACGTGCGGTAGGTCATCACAAGCCGGATTGCGTGTATCCCATGAATCAGCATGAATTTTCTCAAACTCAGGGCTACGAACAACACCGGAGGTAGCACCATCACCACCCGGCGTACGCTTGGTATAGATAGTTTGGCACGGAGTGGTTTCACTAGACTCCACCTCCGTCTCAATGCCCTTACCCCTATCAACACCATCAGCACCACCAGCACCACCAGCATCACCGCCTACACCCACGTTTTCAGCAACTCCCTCACCTCCCTTCTTCTTCGCTTCAGGATCATCCCGGGGAGGGGTTATGCCAACCGTCATTGAAGGGGGGGAAGCAGGAGGCGTAATCTGGGAAATATCCACCATTCGAGGTTTTTTGCCAGTCTTAACTGTGGTCACAAAACAACAATTACAAACAACTTGAAGAAACACAAAAGTATACAACCAAAAAACAATTACCAGCAGGAGGAGCAGACACAGCGAATATCTCTTCCAGAAGATTCCCCCGACCCCCACTAAAAACACCCAGATCAATCTCAGACTCGGAGGGCGCGGGAGGAGCTTCCTTATGGAGTTTCGCCTTTTTTGAAGCAAGAAGAGCAGCGGACTGCTCATCAAGCTTGCGTTTATGATCCTCGAGGGCCTTTTTCTTCATAAGCTCAGTTAAAGTCGCACCGTCGTCCTTATCGGACTCTCGAGGCTTTCCACCAACTCCTAGACCAGACAACGTGTCAGAGACAACCACATAATCTAGACAAGGCAAAGTAGAGGGTCGCTTACGAGAAGTATCAGCAGCTTTACCCTCCGCCTTTTCTTCTCTCTTCTGGGACTTATCAGTTTTCGCCTTTTTCCTGGTCTCCAACTGTGCAGAAGGGTCAACAGACACCTCTGCATCGTCACCAACGACCTCATGAACAGGCTCGTTAACAGCAACTTGCGCAACACCTGCACGCGCGGAATGGGACGTTAGACCCTCACGAGAATTACCAGAACTACTACTCGAAAGGACAACAACTTCCTCTCGAGCTAGACCAACAAGATCATCCCCAACATCTTCACCTAGAGCAACTCCAGCATATCTAGCAAAGCTTTCGTCTGAAGGGTGCAAGAAACAACCACGAATTTGATCCAACCAGGCTGGTTTCCCCTCCTCTTGAATGGCCTCAACCATAGCACCAACAGCTTTCGGATCCAAAGCATTTATCAAGCTGTATCCAACTGCAAACAACAAAGCCATAAGGAAACACACAAAAACAAACATCAAGGCAATACAAAAAAAAAGAAGAAGAGAAGGAGGGTCACATACATTTGCCCTGGTAGCTATACACAGGCACACCCAAAGGATTCTTGGGCACCCACAACAGACTCATTCCCGCACCAACTACAGCCATTTCCTCTAACTGAGCAATGGCAGTTGCTTTGTGTGTTATCTTTTTGTACCAATCTTAGGCAGCATAATCTCCCATGACATCAACTTTCGGAATCCCTTCACTCTCCGATCGATAGTGCATATCCATAGGAATAACCCCACGACGGATGTAGAAAAATTTCTGTTTCCAGTCATGCAGACTCTTTAAAGGAACAGAACAAACCGGAGACACACTGGACCGGGCAGTAAACGAATAGAAGCCATTCGTATAAGTGACACTGTAAAAAACGTTGAACATACCAAACGTCGGCTCAACCCGACAAGTCTACAAACATACACAAAGTGAGTAATGCGAGGGAGCCCAATCGCATTAATCTGAGAGATATGCAACCCATAGTTTCTCAAAACGGCAGCCGTGAACTTAGTAATGGGCAATCTAAAGTTACCCTCCCGAAAGAAGGCAGCATACAACGGAATGTAGCCAGGAGGAGCGTCCACAGCGGTGGAACCAGGGGTAGGGTACTGAGCACCCCACTCAGGGCGAAAACCCATGCCCTGAACAAGGTTTTGAAACTCATCCTCTTTCCACCCTATAACGGCCTGATCAGGACCAGGAGGACCTTTACTTTTATTCTTCCGCTTTCTTTGGGTAGGATTACTACTAGCCATGGTAAAGAATTAGGGGAAATCGAAAGGAAATATTCAAACAAGGTACGAAAACAAACAAGAAGAAATGAAGGAGATAGAGGAAATCACACTTCAAATTTGAAAAAGTAAGGAGAAAAGAAGTAACCCACCTCCTATTTATACCCATCGCATTTAATGCGATGGGTAGTGGGCCGTCAGAATCCAGGAAAAGCAACCAACAGGGGAAAGACACGTCAGAAGAGAGAGAAGACGTCACCTCTTTTTTCGGGAGCATGGGTTACAGGGCCTGACGACGTGACAGAAAGTAACTGAAAAGGCGCCTGTTTATCTCCGACAAGATAGGGACATCAGACAGTCACATCAACACCTTTTCCAAGACGCCAAAACTTCCAGCAGAAGGAAACAATAAGTGCCATGCGCGATGCGCCATGCGTCCATTTGGCTCAACTTTTTCAAGTTGCCAAAACCCACGCGCCATGCGCCGTGCGTCCATTTGGCTCAACTTTTTCAAGTTGCCAAAACCCATGCGCCATGCGCCGTGCGTTCATTTGACTCAACTTTTTCCAACTTGCCAAAACCCATGCGCCGTGCGTCCATTTGGCTCAACTTTTTCAAGTTGCCAAAACCCATGCGCCGTGCGTCCGTTTGGCTCAAATTTTTCCAAATGACCAGAACCCATACAACCCACCATAAAAAACCACTACTCTCATAAGTCCAGAATCCCTCCTAGACGATCAACTCAACTAAAAGGCACACTGGACTGGGGGGACTTGAAGAGGTATGGTCCCAATTCCCTGCCTACATGACAGGGACCACACCACTTTGGAGCATACAGGGCGTCCACATTAGCGAAGCAATCCAGAAGCTTCTAGAAACTTCTGGAAGATCTACAGGTGGCACCAAAGATGCTCTATCCGACATAAAGGACAACACGTGTCACCACTCGCAGAACGCCACATAGGCCTGCGGCAAATCAGGGAGCAGAGCTGACAACACCGGTACGAGGTCTCCAGCGTGGGCAAATGTAAGAACGCCACGTGTATCAGTACACCTGCCGTGACAGAGCAGACCAAGAGGATATTCCCCTTGGTCGGACAGCTGGCACGCGCCCACAGCTGGCACAGCTGCTCCTTCCTTCTTCACCCTCCGGCTATAAATAGGACCCTTCATCATTCTTCAGGATCTTTTGGCTCTTTTTCTCTGACACTATACACACACTGTTTATTTCTCTCAGAACAGTACTTATTCTTACGCCGGAGCCTGGTTAAGATGGAAATCCCCTTTCTCCCCCTCTTAACGAGACTGACGGTGGTTACTGTTTTGCAGGTTTCGAGCCATTGTCACGAGTAAGGAAAGAGGTTGAACCCATAAAAGAAATAACCCCATCGGTTAACCTTGGTGTTAATCGTTGTTTCATCATATCGTTAAATCTATTTTTTTGTCCTGCGGGACTCGAACCCTCAATCTCATGGAGAGAGACACATTATCATCACACCTTTGACTAGGGCTGTAAACGAACCGAACGTTCAGCGAACAGTTCGTGAACCGTTCGGCGGGAAGTTCGTTTATGTTCGTTCGATTAGCTTAACGAACGAACACGAACAAAAAATTTCGTTCGGTTAGCTTAGCGAACGAACACGAACACATGTTTCGTTCGTTCGACTGCGTTCGTGAACGTTCGGTAATATGTTTGTTTACGTTTGTTCATGTTTGTTCGTGTTCGTTTTCTTATATTAAAAAAATAAGTAATAAATCTTTTATCTAAACATATTGAAAACTTGAAACCCTGTCTTTTTCTAAGTTAGCTAAAATTTGGACACTCGAATACATTTTTTGGGATAATTATGTTTAGGTTAGTTAACATTGATTTATCATTTAGTGGTGTAGTAGACTTCTTGTGTTTTGATTTATCATTTGATGGTTGCATTTAACTACTTATATCCAATGTTTAAGGATAACAATGTTTTTTATTTTTTATTTTCAAGTTAAATGTTCGTTTACATTCGTTGTTATTTGCTTGCGTTCGTTTGTGTTCGAGACCAGTGTTCACGAACTGTTCGTGAACAACTGAATTTCCTTAACGAACGAACACGAACATAAACTTATGTTCGGTATGCGTTCGTGAACAGTTCGCGGACATGTTAATTTTCTTAACGAACGAACACGAACATGGCCTTGTTCGTGTTCGTTCGGTTCGTTTACAGCCCTACCTTTGACACTAACTTAAATATAAACCTTTTTGTCCTCCACAGGACTCGAACCTTTAATTTCATAAAAAGAGACACACTATCATCACACCTTCATACCACTAGCTTGAAATTTAAAACTATGTTATAAGATAATTGGAAAGAAAAAAAAACTAATAAAGAATCATCTTTGCCTTAAATTCTTAGTAGGTAAACCAGGCAAAAACCCATTCAAGGACAGTTTTATTAAATTTGAGGATGATACCTCATTAGTAACTTTGAAAGAAACCTAGTTAGAAAACACAAGATATATCGATTCGCACTTGGTCTAGTGACATTTGATTTTATCTTTCATCAAAGCGGTGTAAGTTCAAGTATTATAAAGGTAGATTATAGAAGTATTCGCCCTTAAAAAAAACGAGAATATAGTAAACAAGGGCGTAGCTTTCAAGGGGCCGGGAGGGGCACCCGACCCCCCAAACTTTTCGCTCAGTAGTGTTATGTATGTACGTTTCGTGTAGAAGTTTTTAGGTATATACGTTTTCGACCCCCCGGTTTTATAAAAAAAATTACTTATATAGAATTTTTAGGTTCGGTGACTTCCGACCCCCCGATACAATTTTCAAGATTCGCTAAATGACTGGAAAATAGTGTAACGCGTGTTTTCTTTGCATGATGTAAGTTAGCATGATATAACGTCATGAAGTAAGTTCTTTTTATGTGGAGATGACAACTAAATAAATTCGCTAGGTTCTTGCTTAAACGAATTTGTTGACAACTTTTGTACAAGTCAACAGTAAAAAGATATTAAAGTAAATATGTACAAGCAATATTTTAAATATCGATTTGAACCGGCTGGTAATACCGGTTATACCAGCTACCATTTATTGTTCCGGGACGGTTGAGCCCGGTATAAATAGGGTTCCGATATAGTCTTCGAATCGCCGGTATATCTAGTAATACTGATTCATACCGGTCTACCGGTTTAATCCCATGTTAAATATTTGAGTTTAAAATAACGATAATAGCGAATTTCATCTTTTACGTGATAGTGAACTTGATGGATTCAACACTCAAATACCATAAATCTATTGTAGACTTTTATTTAATAAGACTTTGTTGAAAAAATTAATTTTCGATTATGGAATCATGTAGTTTTTGGATTATTTTTAAGTTGAAATTGTGTTTTTATGGAATTATATGGTTAGCTAACTAATCCAGTTGAACCGTCTAGTAAAACACGGTACAATTGGTTAAACGGTTTCTAAGCCTAACCATTAAAAAACGGGTTTTAAAACATTGTGTACAAGTCATAAATAAACATATTATTAAAGTAAATATTAAAACACTAGATTAGAACCCCGTGTATTACACGGGCTGAATAAATGTGAATTTCTATACTAAATAGTAAAATAAATATATCTTTAAAAACTTTGTTTATTACATGGATTGAATACATATAATTTTATATACTAAAAAATAAAAAGTTATATCTTTAAAACCCCTTGTATTGTTGCACAGGTTGAATAAATATAATTTTATAAATCAAATAATGAAAAAAAAACTAAATAATAAATTATTTATATATTTAAAAAACCCCGTGTATTGTACGGGTTGAATAAATCTAATTTTATATATCAAATAATAAAAAAAAAGTTATATTTTTAAAAACTCATGTATTACACAGGTTGTATAAATGTAATTTTGTATAATAATTTATAAAAAAAATTATATCTTTAAAAAACCCCGTGTATTACACGGGTTGAATTTATATATCAAATAATAAAAAATTATATTTTTAAATACCTCATGCATTACACGGGTTGGATAAATGTAATTTTGTATAGTAAATGATAAAAAAAAATTATATCTTAAAAAACCCCGTGTGTTACACGGGTTGAATAAATGTAATTTTATATAGTAAATAATAAAAACTTACATCTTTAAAAAACCTCGTGTAGTACACGAATTGAGTTCTGATTAATTTCAGATTTTGATTTTCTGCATTTTCTCTCTTATTAAATAATAATAATTTTTCTCTCCTTAAAATTACATCTTAAGTCATATTCTTATTTTTATAAAACATGTTTAAAAAATATATAATATTTTATTTAAAATAAATATATTTAAAACATTTACTGATTATAAAGAGTTAAATATATTTAAAACATATTACTGATTATAAAGAGTCATAGACAATTTAAATATGTTACCTAAATTTGGATGTAAAAGTATAAACGTAAATATTAAAATAAAATCTCTCTACGATATAATAAAATTATAATGTAACCTATTCCTATATATAAGGAAATATATTATAAAAATAATAATTTAATATTAATAGTATATTTTCTAAATAAGTTTTTAATCTATACTATATCTCTATGTATATCTCATAATTATATATATTAAATTGTATATCTCTACGTATATCTCATAAATAATTATTTAATTTTAAATAATTATTTAATTTTAATAGGCTAAAAAATAGATGGCTTCAATGAGTGACATGTGTCTCCAAAATGGTTTCTTTTATTATATAGTATAGATTGTGTACTATGATCTATGCCTTAAGCGAGTTCTAATAATAAAAATCGCATGAGTCACAAACATTAACACTTGAGGCGACGATTCACACCCTTAGCTACAACACGGATATGCATATTTATATTCATAAATTCAAAATCAAGGTGCAACTGTCTTAACATAATTACTAGATGTCCAAGATACGACGACTTCATATTTCTATACGTTCACAAGTAGAGTTCAAGAAATGGTTCATGACCGTTGATCAGTCAGGGTCACAAACTCACGACTCAGGCTTTCTTTCTTCTCATTTCTGTCTGTAGTTCTGTACCTTCGGTATGCAACCATGCGCCTGCACAATCTCCACCCATCTCCCCCTCTTTGGCTTTAATCCACCACCACGAACTGCCACCGCTTCAAGGCTCCCTACCGCCCCATTTTCATCGTCACAAGCATGACCCTCTCTTTGGCTTTCATTGAAAAGTTCGGAAAGTCTCTTTTTCTTCTTTAACGGGCTTGGAGGTGGTTGAAGCAGGGTCACGGAAGGCTTGCCAGGTGCACCACCCTTCATTTGTGGCGCGAAGTTATGGTGTAATGGAGTGTTGCCTCTTGATGGTGTGAATTCTGAATATATAGCAATTTGATTCAGAACACCAAATAAGAACAAGCAAATAAATAAATAAATAAAAATTAATTAACTTTTGATCAAAATGTGTGAAAAAAGGTGTATAAGAGCTAAGAGCAGAGCTAAAAGGGATTGAATAAACTTCTGTTTTTATAAGAGGAGTAGAAGATACCTTCATTAGTGTCACTAGTAATATATATGTATATGTAATTACATTAATTTCTTACCTCCATTAACACTCATGAAATCAGATTCACAATCCGAGTCTAACCAAGCTTGGGAATCGAAAAACGTCTCTTCTGCAAGGTGAAAAAAGAAAAATATATCAAAAAGTCGAGCGACAGGTTTTGAAATGATTAAGAATATTAGCAATATGACACATTCATGATGTGTTTACAAGCTTATAAACATTATTTCAACGAAATATATTATTTCAGTAATAACCTCATTTTTTTTTAAATTTAGAATGTTGTATGCATTAGTAGTACACTTTAGACAACTTTCAACCCTGTTCCCTTTTTAGCTAATTTGTTTAATGTTTAATATTACACATTTGACTCAAACATAGCCTGTATCAAGTCAATCAAAAGTGACAAGTCTCAAATTATATAGAATAGTGATGACACCATATATATAGCAGCATATATCTTCTGAAGCACCTCTATAACAGTGCTTAATTATTTGGCCCTTCACCATGACTTGAACTAATGTGCTACGCGCGTAAAGTTATTAATAGCGAATAGCGGACGATAGTGACAAGCTACCTATATGTTATGTAGCAATAATGATGAAATAGCGGACGCTATTTTATGTTTAGTGGCACACTAGGAGAAAGTTTTAAAATATTTTATATGTATATTATATCCAAATACGCTGTTTTATACGTATGCTTAACAAAATACCTAAAATCTTGCTAGTTTATGCCCTATAAAATTCCACTATTTAATATAAAAGCAGAAAAAAAAAACAAAAAAAAAACTAAAATCCCGTTATTTGCCCTATGGAGGCGCAAAATCAAATAGCGACACATGAGTGCTGCGCTACGCTATTCGCTATAGCGCTGGCTAGGAACGCGGTTAATAACTAATTAACTATGGCTACGCGACAGCATATCGCATCTAGACTGCTCAACACGTATGTTTTATTATTCACGTATTATATGAAAATATATAGGTGTTAGGCGAGATAACAAAGGGGTGTTCATTTTATAAACCAAGAATGATAATTGCGAACCGCATAATGCATTTGTCTATTTTTCTTTAAGTGTGATAGAGAAAACGCAATCGCCTTTTCCCACTATCTCATTAAAGCTCTCACACTTCTCAACATAAAATTGGTTCTAAAAGACATGATGATCATACAACCATAATAACACACTCCGGAAAAAAACAACATTATTTTGTAATTTATATAGTCTTAAATTGAATGGTCGGTGGGGTTTCCCACCTACCATTCTTACCCCTAAACTTTTAATAAATTACAATTTAGCCTTAGATTTCTAATTCATTTTAAAAACTTTTAGTTTTTTAGTTTTTCTAATCTTTTGGCAAATGACAATTTCAACCTTTTACTTCTAATTCATTTTAATTTTTTTGGTTTTTTCACTTCACATCCTTAAACTTTTGACTTAAAACACTATTAACCCTCATCTTTAAGTAAGTTAAACACTCATTGACCCACAAATCTTTTATTTATTACTATATATTTTAAAAGGCATGATCGTGGTTCCGGCAATGCCATTTTCACTTGAGCCCCCTACTTTATAGATTTTATACATCCAACCCCTATCTTTCAGTAAGTAAGTGACATGTTGACTTTTGGTAATTGTCAACTTTGACACCCAATTTTTTCTACTTAATAACTTTACACCTCATCTTCTCTGATATTTTAATTCTTTTGTTTAAATTACTTTTATAACCTTACGAGACATTGTACTCTTCCTTATCTATGTCTAACCACGTTAATGTCACAAACTTAAAGTGTGTGACAAAGTAAAAAAGGTCATGTCACGCGTACGGGCACCACAAGTTAATATCATTGGTGTAACGAAGTCGCAAACGTGATGTTGCCGCCCAACGCGCGACATGGATAAATATCTAGTTCTCTACAATAAAACAAAAATACCCACAAAAGGTCATAAACAAGTAACCATAAAAGCTACAGTATGAATAAACAAATAAACCAAAAAGACCCACCAATGTCACAAAACCCCAGATGTTAAATAACATTTCTACACTAAAATTCCAATAAACCAGAAACCCATTTAATCAGAACACTAAAGCTACAATATAAACCAAAAAAAGAAAACTCTAAAAATACCAACAATCAAATAAAAAAAAACCCTAAAAAGCAAAATAAAGACATAGTATGAAAGAAAATCCATACCAACATCACAGTGAGGTTTAAGAGCAACATGGTGATTGATGATCGGAAGTTTTTCTTTGATTGGGGTCCGGGATGAGACGTGTACCTTCATTGTAGATGAATATTTGTGATGTGATGAAATACAGGCACCCATATTTTTTTTGTGTAAGGTGAGTGTTGTAACGGTGATTATATATTGATGTTATGCGATTATGAAGGTGAAAAAAGAGGGTGAAATGATATAGGGATGAAGTGGAGAATAGTGATTGAAGGGGTTGAGGGAGGGAGGGCATGATTAAAGTTTGTATCAATTTGTAAAGTTTTTTCCATATTGGTTTCGTTTTGGATTTAAAGCTAAAAGCCAAAATAAAAGGCAATTAAAAAGTTTTTTTCTTTTTTGATTGTTTATTTATATAAATTATTATGGACCATGCTAATCACACACGCCAAAATAATTTTCACACCCCTAAGCGCTCCGCTTTGGCCAAAGCGCGGCGCTTAGGGCGACAAAAGGTGATACGAGGTTTCGAATGACTGACTGAGTGACAGACTGACAGACATAAAGTGTGACTAGGTTTCAGTGAGCCCGTGAACCCTAAGCGCCGCGCTATGGCCAAAGCGCGGCGCTTCGATCCCACATTCTGGCTTTAAATCACTGGCCAGACAACGGATTCATCACTCGAATTGTTTTCTGTCGATCTTCTTTGCTCTATTAGTTAAATTTTTTGAAAAAACGATGTCGTGGTTCAGTAACTATCTTTTCGGTGATTATTCTGACGAGTCGGTTGTTCCTGATTCTTACGAGGGGACCGCTATTTCTGACTCGTTTGAGAAACCGGTGTCGTCCAACTTGAGGGAGACAGAGGTTGTCTCTGGCATTCGTTATCGTGATAACACGGTGCAGCTGGATTTGAATACCCCTGTGGAGGACCCTTACGCACAACAAGGTTATTCGAATTTCGGTTACGGTGGCGAGTATAGCTTTGTACAGCAGGAGTGTTATCCAAACGAAAGTTACGGTTGTCAACAAGGTTATTCGAATTTCGGTTACGGTGGCGAGCAAAGCTTTGTACAGCAGGAGTGTTATCCAACCCAGAGTTACGGTTGTGAACAAAGCTTTGAACATCAAGTCTATTCGAATGTCGGTGACGATGGTGAGCCGGAGGATGTGTCTGTTGACGAGGAAGGTTGTTACCCGGTTACATTTTCGTTTGATACAACGCAGACCTTTTCGTCACGTAAAGAGATGGTGCGTTGGGTACAAGACACGGCAAAAGACAATGGTTACCTCATTGTGACAAAGAGGTCGAATAAAAGAGGAGAGAATTACAAGATTTGGTTTCAATGTACTTTTGGTGGGGAGCATAAGAGTGTAGCTACACAGAGGAAAACGGGTAGCAAGAAAATAGGCTGCCCGTTCGAGATGATCGGGTTTTCGGAATCATCCGGAAGTGTTTGGAGGATCGAGGTGACGAAGGCGAAGCATAACCACACTCCTATTGAAAACTTCGAGGGTCACGCGTATGCGAGAAGGCTTTCTTCGGAGGACAAAAAACTGGTTAAGGAGTTGGCAGAGCAAGATATTCGCAACCAAAGTATTTGGCGAACGCTGACAAAAAACAATCCGGCTAGAAAGCTTATTCCGAAAGATATACACAACGCTGTTCAGAAGATCAACGCCGAAAAAAATGTAGGTAACTCTCCGATGCAAAAACTTGAAAACATTCTTATCGAAAAAAATTACACTTATTACATGCGCACGAATGAGATATCGAACGAAGTTGAAGACGTCTTCTTTGTTCACGAAAAATCATTCACTATGTGGTGTGCCTTCCCGCATGTGCTAATGATTGACGCCACATACAAAACGAACATGTACAACCTGCCATTTGTTCAGGTCGTAGGCATGACGTCGACAAACAAATCGTTTACGGCTGCTTGTGCTGTAATTTCCGCCGAGAAGTCAGAGAACTACCTATGGGTGTTGCAGAGGATCAAGTCTATGCTGGCAGGATGTATGGAACCGCGCGTGATTTTAACAGACAGGGATTTTGCGCTAATGAACGCGTGTGAACAAGTTTTTCCAAAAGCGCATAAGTATCTTTGTCGGTTCCATATTCAACAAAATATTAATAAGAACAGCAAGAGGAAATTCTCTGACAAGGAGTGGAAAGAATTCGTACGTACATTTTGGACATTGTGCGAATCTACGACCGAGGAAATTTACATGTATAACTTGGAAAACTTTGAAGCACAGCTGAAAGAGGCTGACCGTGAACGTGAGTATTTCTTACATAATTATGTTCAAATTTTATATAATAACAAAAACTGACTATTTACGTTTTTTAATTTTAGAGGTTTATGATTACATGAAGAAATCCTGGTTGGATCCGTACCGTGAAAAGTTTGTATCTTGCTGGATTAACCAAACTATCAACTTTCGCCAGACTACGACCAACAGGGTTGAGAGCATGCATGCAACATTAAAAAGTCACTTTCCAAGTCATCGCAACACACTGGATAAACTTGTACTGTATGTTGATCATGTTGTTGCTAAACAATACGCCGAGATTAGAAGTACCTTTGAAACAAGCCTCCGAAAAGTGATGACGCACCACAAGAAGCAGCCCATGCTTGCATATATTCTCAGAAAGGTTTCAATATATGCGATTGAGCTTTTGAGTATCGAACTAAAGCGTAAGGAAGACGGGTTGAGAGCCTACGGTGCAAGTTGTGGTTGCCAACTTTTTACCAGCTGTGGTTTGCCATGTGCCTGTCGTTTGGAAAAGTTGGAAAATAAAGGTAATTATTATTTTTGAACTTTCTCGTTATGATTATGCCACCTAATTTGTTTTCATCCACAGGTCAGCAAATCCGGATCACACACATAGACGTGTTTTGGAAGAAGCTTGACTTCAAGCCTGCCAGGAATAAAATAGAGGATATTGATGTAGACGCGGAATTTGAAAAATTGAAAAAACAGATCGATCCAACACCCCCTCAAGTGAAAAGGAGCTTCTTTGAAAAGTTTCAGCAAATCCTCAATCCAGGGGACAGTAACAAAAAACCTCCTGCTGTTCTGAAGAAAACTCGTGGTCGACCAACATTGAAAAGGCAGGAAGAAAGAAAGGCTGAAGCTGCTAGACAAAGCTCTTACAATCCGTCAGAAGAAACTTGGGTCGATGCCTCAGACGATCTTCCCCGTCACAGCTCGTACGTATCAGCCGAAGATTCTTGCAGAGGAAAGAATACCAAACCGCTCAACCTACACCCTGATTTCCCGAATATCAAGCTCGGTCCTAAGACGGATATAGCGATCCGCAACTACGCATCTCAGATTCCCAACGTGATCCATCCATACATCGTTAAAATAAAGGACGTGAAACCAGATGGTCATTGTGGATTTAGATCGGTGGCTGTTGGGTTAGGATTGAAACAAAATTCATATTTGAAGATCCGGGAACAGCTTTTAAAGGAGTTACGTATGCACGAATCGCTTTGGAGGCAGGTTTTCGATCCGGAAAATGTAGGACATTATGATGAGCTGGTTAAACGGATCGATTTCAAGGGGGTGGGACGAGCAGATATCGAAAATTACATGACGATGCCTGAGACGGGGTTTCTTATTGCCCAACGATACGGTGTGATTGTTCACACCTTCGACATTCGTGGGAGCGATACAATTTTCCCTATGCTGGGCGGCCCAAACGAAGCTGATGAACCTCACCTGGTAGTTGCGGTTGTGTTTGTCGACAAGGGTCATTTCATACATGTAGAGCTTGGAGGTTCTTATCCAATGCCTCCCCCAAACCTACTATGGACAGCGAACAGAACAGAGCGCGCAGCAGGCTGGCATACATTATACAGGGATCAGATCGACACGTACGAAATGCTTACGTATCGTGCCCCCGACCTTAATGCAACCCCATATGTTCACGATGTATCTTAAATGTGTTTAATAATAATCACGTTTGTGTTCGTGTATCCTAAATGTGTTTAATAATAACCACGTTTGTGTTTGTTCAATATACGCGTTACATCACGTTAAAAACCGAATGTCACCGACACGACCCAATCGGATTCAATACGCACTTGTACGACCCGAAAAGACAACATACATCATAATACTACAATTAATGAAAAATTAAGTCATGTTCATGTACGGTAGGCGGCTGTTACACATAACACTTCTCACAGGAGTACTTGTGATTTCAAACCTAAATGACACGAGATAACGGAATAAGACATCACACGTAACCGATTTGATCCGAAACTTGCCGTATAGTCCATATATATTAAAAAATGATGTATAAAAGAAAAAACGGCAAATTTAGACTATTTATAGACCCGTTTGTTAATTAAATACAATTTTAAAAAATTTAAAAAAACACCAAAACGCCCCGCTATGACCATAACGCAGCGTTTTGGACCCAAAGCGCCGCGCTATGGCCATAGCGGGGCGCTTCGGTCCCTCGTTATACCCTGAAGCGGGGCATCTTCCCCCTCACTTCACCCAAACAACAAAACACACACACACAGTGCGATTACACACACTCGAGCCATTTTCGTTGATTTTCCGAGGTTTTCAGCCGCATAAAGGTTAGATCTAAAGCCCTTTATCTTTAGTGTATCATTTCATTCAATTATATGGCTTGATTGTTGTTGTTTTGAGGTTGATCCGCTGCCATTGTTGTTGCTGTTCTTCAGAACGAAGAACCAAAGCGCCGCGCCTAGGCCATAGCGGGGCGCTTTGGTTCATGTTGATTTTTTTTTTATTTGTTTTATTAAATAATCTGTTTAATTATTATTATTAGTTTATTAATTTTAATTATTATTTGTTGTTTAATTTTTAATATTTGTTTAATAATTATTAATATTTGTTTAATTATTAATATTTGTTTAGTTATTATTATTTAATTATTATTTGTTTAATAATTATTATTTGTTTAATTATTATTATTTAATTATTATTTGTTTAATAATTATTATTTGTTTATTTATTATTAGTTTATTAATATTTGTTTAATTATTATAATTTAATTTTTATTTGTTTAATAATTATTATTTGTTTATTTATTATTATTTAATTATTATTTGTTTAATAATTATTATTTGTTTATTTATTATTAGTTTATTAATATTTGTTTAATTAGTTTATTAATATTTGTTTAATAATTATTATTTGTTTATTTATTATTATTTAATTATTATTTGTTTAATAATTATTATTTGTTTATTTATTATTAGTTTATTAATATTTGTTTAATTATTATAATTTAATTTTTATTTGTTTAATAATTATTATTTGTTTATTTATTATTGTTTAGTTATTATTATTTGTTTAATAATTATTATTTGTTTATTTATTATTAGTTTATTAATATTTGTTTAATTAGTTTATTAATATTTGTTTAATAATTATTATTTGTTTAATTATTATAATTTAATTTTTATTTGTTTAATAATTATTATTTGTTTATTTATTATTATTTAATTATTATTTGTTTAATTATTAATATTTGTTTAATTGATCAACGTGCAGGGATGGATTTATCCGATGAGGAGATTGAGCATATTGATGAGGGAGTGGAGGGGGGCGAGGAGGAGCCGGAGTGTCCGTATCTTCAGTTTCCGGTGGGCTCACGGGCGAGAGGGAGATGCGCTAGGTTGCGCACTATACCGATTGGGGAGCACGTAGGTATAGACTGGGAGCTGCTAGCTACCGTGGGGGAGATCGAGCGGGCGCGAGAGATAGTTGGGCTAGATACTCCTTGGTCGCGCCTATTTCAGTTGGCGATGGAGGACTCGTACCCGGAGCTTACGTACGAGTTTTGCTCTACGTTTACATACGCGCCGCATCCGGCGGATTACATGGAGGACCCTTTATTTCCGGTACACGAGGTTACCTTCCGTCTGGCCGGTCAGCAGTTTGAGATGAGTGTGCGGGAGTTTGCTGTCCACACAGGTTTGTACACTGAGCCTGAGCTTGATACTGATTTGTATACGCAGGCTGTTACGATGATGGACAGGCAGACGCTTATTAGTTTCTGGAGGGCCATTTCCAGGGTTCCCTTTGGGAAATCCTGGCAAAAGGCCACCACCATTGTAGATCCCTTGTACCGATACCTGCACCAGGTGATAGCGTCGACTATCGTGCCGCGGGGGTCCAGCAAGGAGAAGGTCAACCTTAGTGACCTTTTCTTTCTTTACTGCCTACTACGCCGCCAGCCCTGCGATCTAGCAGCCAGCCTGGCAGAGTACTTTGCTACTGCATACCACCGGCAGCTCCGCGGGTTTCTTCACACTGGCTCGTTTATCACTGCCATTGCACGATCGCTAGGGATCGTGCCCGAGCTAGATCCGCTGCTGTCCGATCCAGTCCCGTCATCTAGGTTGGGCCGCGCGTCAGTATCCGCTATGCAGATCACCCGTACCTTTGATGTCGGTCTGCGGTTCAGGGGTGCTGACGGGCTGATTTTTCAGCCAGAGGAGTTGCCGGAGGTCATCCCGGTTGTTATCGAGGCGAGGCCTGGGATCTTAGCCCCTCCTGATGTTCAGCAGGCCGCTCGGCGGGCTCAGCGACGGGCTCTGGGCATCGATGAGCCTGAGGATCAGCCTGAGGGTCAGGCTCAGGCTCAGGCTCAGGCTCAGGCTCAGCCTCAGCCTCAGCCTCAGCCTCAGCCTCAGCCTCAGGCTCAGGATGATCCGGCGCAGGAGGACCGGGTCGAGGAGGTCCACGTACCACCAGTTGAGCCAGCTCCTGAGCCTCCACAGTACCCGCAGCACGTTTACGCTGACCTACCTCCGGTAGCGCGTGAGGTGGCTCGGGACTTCGACCGGCGCCTCAGACGTCAGGGCGCACTCATTGAGTGGATGGTCGAGACGCTCGTTGAGCTACGAGAGCTCGCTGCGTTGCCTCCACGTCCCCTCCCACCGTCCCCACCGCACGAGGATTAGTACATTTAGTTTGTTTGTTTAGTGTTTTGTTATGTATTATTATTGACTCAGTTGTACCTTTTTGTTGTGTATTGTATGTACAAACTGATATATATATATATATATATATTGCAGTTAATCTTCTATTTACATCACGTTGGTTATGGATTGTTTACGTTTAATGCTTTCTGTATATTTTATTTAACGTGTTCGCTTTATTTAACGCTCGTTCAACTTATTATATACACCTTCTGTAAAAATAACGACGTAACGACGTAATTATAAAACAACGTTAATTTAATAAAATAACGACATTTTAATTCAAAAAAGGCAACATTCAATCATTCAAAAACAAATTCCCATTCATAACGGCAAATATCACATAAAAATTTTTTACTTCAAAAATATCTACCATACTAATTCAACCAAAAATCCCTACAAAACTAACCAAAATCAACCCAAATAATCCCCACCCCAAGTCCCAAGCCGTTTGTCTTTTTGCAAACCCAAAGCGCCCCGCTATGGCCAAAGCGGGGCGCTTTGGCTTGGTCAACAGACAAGGACTGACAGAAGTCAGTCCTTGTCTGTTGACCAAAGCCAAAGCGCCCCGCTTTGGCCATAGCGGGGCGCTTTGGGTGTGCAAAAAGACAAACGGCGTGTGCGAATAGACCTAGCCATTATTATATTGGGTTACACTTACACATGTGTTTCACGGTGAGGACGTGCAGTTTATTAAGAAACCTAAAACTAAAATATTAAAAATAAAAAATAAAAAATTTCTCTCTGTGTGGGTGGAGGGGGGAGGGGGGGGGGGAGGGGGGCGATATTCAAACCTGGTGGCTTGGATACGTGGCAACGGCATACCATTAAGCCATGATCAATTTGTTGTTTGCCACCTGGTGGCTTAGATACGTGGCAACGTCGTACCATTAAGCCATGATCATTTGTTGTTTGCCACCTGGTGGCTTAGATACGTGGCAACGTCGTAACATTAAGCCATGATCATTTGTTGTTTGTCACCTGGTGGCTTAGATACGTGGCAACGTCGTACCATTAAGCCATGATCATTTGTTGTCTGCCACCTGGTGGCTCAGATACGTGGCAACGTCGTACCATTAAGCCATGATCATTTGTTGTATACCAAACTCGGTATCTTGTTTTTATGTTTTAGATATGATCTGAAAAGGTTGACTTAAATTATATGGTTAAAGATTTGAATGTCTATTGTATGTAATGCTTTAACTTAGATATCAATTATTTAAAGGATTATGTTTGATTAAATTCTTAGGAGGTTAGCCATGAAAAAAACCTAATGAACAAAGATTTATAATAAGTTTGAGGATGATAGCTCATTAATAAGTTTTTACATATGGGATAAAATAATAAACAAGAGAAAACATACTTAAGTAAGTAAGTTTGGTTATGTCGCCTTTGATATAACCATTCTTAAGTTAATTAATGCATCTTTGTTACCATCTTGTAGGACTCTAGGTGCCTCTTTTCGTGAAGTATACCACAAGGTGTGTTAGTACTTCTAAACCAAACATATTCTAACTTTATTTCATAAAATTCCACGTGTGAATAATATATCCAATTTGATATCGACCCATAAATAATAAATTCTTTTTCTTTAAAACGAACTTATAAGCTTGTTTTGGATAGGTTCGTAGAATGTAAACTCATGTCTTCGTACATTGAAGGTAGTCGAATATTATTCCATTTATGACATATTTTGATTTTTGATTCATATCTCTATTTAATGACAATTTAATAATAAGATTATTATATCATATGCATCCTGATTTTTTTTAATTCGTGTAAGGATTTATTTAATAACTGTGTTTAATACCATCAATACATTTTGAGCTAATTGACTATGGATGTGAGAAAACATTTGAAATTAGTGTTCCAGAGATCTACTTAATAGGGGGAGGGGAGGGGAGGGGAGGGAAAATGGTGTTCCAGAGATCCACTTAAGAGGGGGAGGGGAGGGAAAATGGGGTTTTTTTTGCCTGAAAATAGTCTTTCCAATTTGGAAAGACATGGAGGGGAGGGGAGGGGAGGGGAGGGAAGGGGAGGGATTTTTAACTCGGGAACACACCTGTGTTGAGTGATAGTAATTCAATACAACTTACGTCATCATAAAAACAAATATTTGAGCTCGTTGTAAACAAAAAGAAAAATATTAATTAGTATTGAGGTTTCATCTTGCATTTAATACCATTCGAAAATCAGAAATAATAGGAAACAAATTAATATCTAATAATATAAAGTTACTATGTGATAATTTAATTTGAGAATTTAGAGTATAAATAGTACGCCTCGTTTGCGGTATGCGCATATAATTTATATATGTGTGGGCGCTCAGGGGGCAAAAGTGAAAGTGCACTAATTTTAACGCACTTGGTATAAATAGTATGATGATGATGATGATGATGATGATGATGATGATGATGGAGAGTATAAATAGGGATTGACTGAGTTAAAATAAGTGCCAATGTGGATAACGCACTTGATAGAGACATATATATTTTAAAAGAGATGTAGGAATAGTTTAGTTCGTTAATGGTTTACGATAAAAAAGGTTTACAATATAAATAGGTTGTATATTATAGATGATGGGGCGGTACAAAATCAACTTTATTAAAGAATTACTATAAGTCTATAAAACTATTTTCAACATATACAAATCCTAGTGGCGGCAATAGTTGTTTTCACCCATTGGGTGAAATGGACGGTGGAGGTAATAGTGTCAGGCAGATCCTAGTGGCGGCAATAGTTGTTTTCACCCATTGGGTGAAATAGGCGGTGGAGGTAATAGTGCCAGGCAGCTGCCTGGCACTCTCCTATTGGCCCAACAAATTTACGATTTTATCCCGCTTTAAAATTACGATTTTGCCATCAGTGTAAAATTATGTTTTTGTCCCCACTTAAAAATAAAATTACGCTTTTACTCCCAGCTAAAAATTTCAATTTTTCCCTTCGCTTAAAATTACGACTTTGCCCCGTTTAAATTTACAGTTTTGCCATTAGTTTTTCCCCCTTATAATTACGATTTTTCTATCAGTTCAAAATTATGTTTCTGCCCCGACTTAAAAATATATTTACGCTTTTGCTCTCAGGTAAAAATTTCAATTTTGCCCGCGGTTCAAAATTACGATTTTGCTCTGTTTAAATTTACAGTTTTGCCATTAGTTTTTTTTCTTCATAGCCACGTTACGATTTTGCCCTCAAATTAAATTTACATTTTCTCCATCGTTTTTGTTTCTTTTCCTGGTTAAATTACAATTTTTACCCCAGTGTAAAATTACATTCATGCCGGCAGCTGCCTGACACTACCCCATTGGTCCATTTAATTTACGATTTTATCCCTTAATAAAAATTATTATTTCGCCATCAGTTCAAAATTACGTTTGTCCCATCGTTTTAGTTTTTTTCGCAAAAGTAGAGAACGTTTTTTAATTGGTTGACTCGGTTTAATTTTATTCCCTGTCAATGGGTTGCCTAACACTCGCTCATTAGTCCTGAAAAATTGCAGTTTTGCCCTGAGCCGAAAAAAACGGTCTTATCATCGTTTTAGTTTTTTTACTAACAAAATTATAATAGTGTTTTTTTAATTGATTGAGAATTATTCGGTTATCGCCCCACAACGCGAGCAGAGCATCACCTAGTAAGTCTATAAATAGATGATGAGGCGGTACAAAATCAACGAATTACTATAAGTCTGTAACCAAAAAGTAACTAATTATAATCTATTGGGCTAATGTGTTTGTTGGGTTTTGGAGTCCTTTGCTTATTGGGCTAAAGTGGCGACAAGGAGAACAAAGGAGAATGGGCCGGCCTAGTTGACTAATTTTGTGGGTCCATATTTTTTTTACTTGTATAGCAAAGAATTAACCCTAGTTAATCTCTTGTAATCTTTGAGCATCTTAAAGAAACCATATTTGCAGTTGTGGACGTAGGTTTCACATCAAGACTGAACCATGTTATATTGTCGTTTTCATTTATTTTATGATGTCGCGTGACAATCGTTTTTGTGTGTTAGATTGCTTCCGTTGCGTATCACTTGATTCGTCCTAAAAAAGATTTTAGATGAAAATTAGAAAAAGAGAAAAAGTATCAATGTTTCAATATTGTCATATGACATGAAAACTCAGGTTAATAGTTAGGTTACTTTGGTTAAGAGAAAATAAACTTGCATTAGTTTTATTAAGTATAATGCTAAAGAACTTATTAAAAGAATTTAGAAATTTACAACTTGTTACAAGAATGGTCAACTAAAACATGAAGATGGTCAACTGTTTATAAACAGTTAAATATGTGACCTAAAATATGAATGAATTTTTATTTTTAACTTGCATATGCTACAACTACCACTACAAATAAGACGACTTTCACCGATTTGTATCTACTACTCTTATTCTTATTTCTATTGAATTTTCGTCGGTAAAAGTTTGTTTTCTAGCAGTGTACTAATTAAGTTGTTTTGAAGCTCGTGTCATAAGCTGCACCTTCTGATTTCTGTTCGGACTCCGCTGTGGCCTGTACTTGAGCCGCATACTGCAAGTTCCAGAGTACATCTTCAAACGACGGCCGGTTTGTGGGTTCTATAGATATGCATTTGTTGGTGATCGATATCACAATCGATAATGATTCTTGTGAGCACGTTGTTAACACCGTTGGATCCACAATTCTTTGCCTGCCATCTTGGCTTCCAAAAGATTTCTGACACATAATTAAACAAAATAAAAAATAAAATAAAAATAAAATCACATTTTTTTCAAAGATTTTTGTTGTATAAACGTAAGCGCATCCCCAATGGCGGATGTGGACGGATGCCAAACCCACAGTCAATGGGATATCGCGTACCATTTCATTAAGCAGAAATGCTTCGCCTTTTCCTGTAACGATTGGCCCGACAAGTGCTTCAAGCAAAATGAAACCGAAATCATAAACGTCGTCAGCCAACTTTTTCATATGCCTGCAACATTTGAATTCATACATCACGATATAATCAATATACTACTCTCGTATACGCATTGGGGATTGAATAAGAATGTAACCAACTTTGACCCGATTTCTATTTCAGGTAACCAACTTTATTTTTTTGAACGGCCAACAAACTCAATCCCGAGCACTCTCGGGGCACCCACTGGACAAACGGAGTACTCCGAGAGTAACCCGAATCCACCACCAATTCCGGGGAAAACCCGGTAACCCACCCGCCCGTAGGCACGACGGTGAAATTACCGGTAAAACCCGTTTGGCTCAAGGATCCAACCCAGGTTTCCCTGGGTCTCCTATCATTGCCCACCAGTACCCCACTCTGCACCAAGTGGGAGTCGAACCTGCATCTCACAAGAGAAATACAAGTCCTCCACCACTTGATCTAGAGATCATTGGCGTAACCAACTTTATTCTTCTTTATAAAACGTCTTAAAAAACCAATATGCACATACATAACAATAGTCTTTTTATTTAAAAATGTTGGTAAAAATAATCAAAACACATGTATTGGACTGTTGGTTACCTTTCTTTAGGAACTTTTTTTTTTCACAAACATATTTATTTTAACAAAAAATTAACCAAGAAGAGGTGTTTGTATGTTACCATGATTTTGGACCATCTCCTTTTACCTACATCAAGATATAATTCATGTCAGGACAAAATATGATCCAAAAATCATGTCAAAAGAAAAAAAAAGAATGAAAAAGAACCTCAAGTTGTTCTAATTCCTCTGTGATTATGGACATTCCGTAGTCACTTAGCTTTGCAATACGATGTTCATCGAGTAAAATATTATTCGTTCTTAACCGATTGCTTGAAGAAGCGGGGATTACACCCGTATGCAAAAAGTGTACTGCCTTTGCAGTTCCAATCAGCACTGCTAACCGATCCGACCATTTGAGAATCTGATCTGAAGAACACTCTGCAGATATCATTGCAAACAGTACTTGAAGTTGTTAACCATGGTCAAAATATGAACCTATTGTCAATCAATTTCTACTTTAGGAATGTTTTTTTCAAATTTAGTTTTAAGGCCTTTATTATAGTTTTATTGGCAAAGTGCATGATATATAGTTTATAGGAACAAGCTTGACATATTTTTTTCCCAATTTTAGCAACTAATTTTCGATTAGGTACTAAATAGGGCTGTAAACGAACCAAACGTTCGGGGAACAGTTCGTGAATCGTTCGGCGGGAAGTTCGTTTGTGTTCGTTCGTTTATTAAACAAATGAACACGAACAAGAAATTTCGTTCGTTTAGTTAAACGAACAAACATGAACATAGGTCACATTCGTTCGTTTATGTTCGTGAACGTTCGGTAACGTGTATGTTTGTGTTCGATAGATCATTAATGTTTTTAGTTTTTATATTTATTTAAATACTTCAAAATTCCGACAAATTAAATATTTAGTATGTGTCAGTGTATTATATATTTTGTTCATGAACGATTATTTGTGTTCGTTTGTTTCCATTTGTGTTCATGAATATTAGTTTGTGTCCATTTGTGTTCGTCAACGTTTGTTTATGTTCGTTGCCTAAAATTAACAAACAGACACAAACGAACACGAACAAGTTCATTTCCTTAACAAACGAACACGAACATAAAATCTCGTTCGATAAGTGTTCGTGAACAGTTCGCGAACACATATATTTTCTAACACACGAACAATGTCTTTTTCGTGTTCGTTCGGTTCGTTTACAGCCCTAGTACTAAACATAAACCAAGTTACATTTTATATTACTGATTTGTAGCAACCATGTTATATCGTAATATTGACCGCGTAGCATATGATTGGTTAATCTGTTAGCCGGTCAAAATCTGTTCAATGTAACATTTTATTTGTTATATTATTTTATATATAACACTTGGCATCTAATGTGACCTTTAATAATTATTTAAAAAAAAGATCATTTTTCAAACTTATAAATACTTTTTTTTAATTTCTTTTCACATATGTATTTTTGCATATGTGGCATCTGATGTGACAGCTGGCATGACATCAACCAGTGGAACATCAACAGTTTACATATAAAATCAGTTAAGACGTTGTTAGTTGCTAAAATCGGTTTAAGTTATATCTAGTGTCTAACTAAGAGCACATTGAGTCATTTACCCGAGAGATGAGCGCGAAAATTTCCATTAGATATATACTCATGCACAAGGAAGACTTTGCTGGAAGTCGAATCTTCTAAACCCGAATCATTAATGCAATAACCCAAAAATCCAACAAGATGTGGGTATCGAAGCTTTGATAGAAGATCTAATCGAACTTTTAAGTTTCGAACTGAATATTTTTTAAATAACGAGAGAGATCGTATAGCGATATAGCTTCCGTTTTGCAGTCTTCCCTTGTAAACCTGAAAAAACAGGATGTTTCAAATGACTACAAGTTTTGACTTTTGAAGTCAATCCTAATAGTTTAAAGATTCAAAGTTATACATATATTGTTATGCGTTTCGCATGTATATTCTTCTACGAGAAGTACGGTATTATAACATTAACGGGCTTGTCAAGTTATTACAGAAAATTGCTAGATGTGAACCAATTTTAAGTTTTACATTTAGTTCGTTTGACCTCAAAAGTCAAAACTTGCAGATTTGTTCAGGAACAAACTAACAATACCTTTCCTATCGACCCTTCGCCTAGAAACATCAATTCGGAAAAATTGTTAGTGGCTTCGATTAATTCTTCGATAGAAAACACACGACAGGACGGCGCAACGTGTGTCCCTAATTTAGATGCTTCCGATATGATCCCTGTAAAGAAAATTCGAAAAACAAAATAATGTTTGGCTATTGAAAACTGATTATTATGAATTTAAATATATATAATCTGATAATTAAATAGCTATAATAAGTTAATGTAATTAAAAAAAAAAAAAAAAAAAAACTTACTAGCATTTGCAAGAGCTTCAGAAGAGATTCCAGAAGGTAAAATATCCTGAATAACTTTTGGCACTGTGTGCTGTAGAACAACAGTCTCTCTTCGATGTTTTCTTTTGCGAAAAATTAACCGAACAAACGCAACTATAACTAGAAACATCACCATTATACCAATAACTACAATTACGATCCAAACAGCACGGCCCAATGATCGTTTCTTCTTCTTGACATTTTCTTTGCAAATATCTAAACTTGGTTGTTCATGACCCGTAACCAAGCAATTTCCATCGAACTTCACGACCCGTTTATTGCTAGAATTCGTGTCCAAACAAGACGGTAGACTACCCGTAAACCGATTTCTCGAAATATCAACAAATCCAAGATTTTCTCCACATTTGATGATATTATAAAGTGACCCACTTAACATATTGGATCCAAGATTCAGGTAACTAATGTTCCACAACGAAAACAGCCCGAATGGCGGCGGGCCCACCAACGAGTTGTAAGATAGATCAAGGCGTTGCAAGTGATTAAGTTTACCAAACTCTTTAGGAATTTGACCCTTAAATGAGTTATTACTTAATAGAACAGTAGTAACTCCTTTAGGCAATAATGGAAGTTGAGATTCAAAACAATTATCCCTTAAGTCCAGTAAATTTAAACTCGATAACGCGGTTAAATCCGGTAGTTCACCGGTGAGTTTATTGTGAGATAAACAAACATCAGTGAGTGTTGTGAGTTTTGTAACAGAAGATGGAAAATGACCCTTTAATCGGTTGTTCTTCAAGCTAAGAACGGTGAGATTCGACAACGAATTAAACGAATTTGGGACGCTTTCGTTAAAGAAGTTTCCATCTAATGTTAAACTATGAAGCTTTATGAGTCTTGAAATTTGATTTGGTATAGAACCAAACATGAAATTTGAACTCATGTCCAAATCTTCAAGTGAAGATAACCTATGAATTTTATCAGGAAGTGGGCCCCAAAGTCCTAAAGAAACTAAACTAAGAACTCTTAAACTATTAAATCTTGCTAATGTAACTACCAATGAATCAATGGAGAAAGTTTGTGATAAAGTTTTGTTTTCTATTGCATACCCATGAAACTCACTAACCTTAGAGACTTTATCACCCATTATTTTGAGCTCAATGACTGAATCATCTTCTTCACATTTGATGATGACATGTGGGTTGTTTGAATGTGAACCCATGTTACAAAAATTACCATTAAAATTTTCCCAACTGTTTAATTGTGAAGGGTACTCTAAATGCTTCCTGACTTGAAGAAGAAGAAGTTGGGTTTGAATTTGTTGTAGTTGATGTGTGTTTGAGATAAAGAAACCCCATGAAAGAAATAGTGTGAATAACAACATATTTGAGTGGTAGTAGCACCCCATTTGATAGATGGTTTTGACACAAAATGTTTCTTTAATGAAGGTTTAACACAGTTTTCTTGAAACTAACAAGACCCATTTCAAGATTCTAAAAAATTTGAATCAAAATAGCACAAGAAATAAGATTAAAGATTAAAAAAAAAAACTATGAAAGAGAGTGTATGAACGATAACAGTATGAGCAGTAGCACACCATGTGACAGAAAAACTTTGACTCTAAATCTTTTTTTAATGAAAGTTTAACACAGTTTTCTTGAAACTTTTCAAGATTCTGAAAATTTTGAGTCAGAATGGCATAAAAAATGAGATAAAGACAAGATCACAAGGGACATGTGTAGTATTAGATTAAAGTTTTGAACTTTAAAGTTGAAGATTACTTATAAATGAATTTGGCTATGGGTGATTATAAAATATGGAAATGGAAGCGAAAGATTTGTATGGGGATACAGTGAAGTTAGTTAAAAAGAGAATGTTTGGGGAAACTAGTTTTAGAGAGGACGTTAAAGACAAAAGTACAAAAGAAACAAGCATAGGAAAGACAAGACAGAGGGACAGTATGGTTTGGTTGTGGGATAATTAATGCACCTGTCTATGTTTGTATATAAAACAAGGGATTCATGTGGTGCCTATTTTATATTTCATACTAGGGTTTGTTCATATTCTCGTATTAGAGGGGACGGGGCGGTCCCGTTATCGGGCTTGAGCACGCGTGATCGGCCTTGAGCACACCGCCGCCGCACATGTGATAACGCGTAACAAGTTTAACGCGTTAACCATATAACGCGTTGAAAAGTTTAAAAAATGACCGTTGCACATGATGACCTTTGGTTTTGGGAGGGAGTGATAGAATCCATCACTAGTGATTCCACCCCTAGTCCATTTCTATCACCAGTGATGGAAATATGGTTGATGACATGGCATTAGTTGATTGGGTAGTGGGAGTGATGAAATCCATCACTAGTGATTCCACCCATAGTCCCCTTAGTAATATTGTCCGTTTGATTTATGTAAAACTCATGGATTTGTTTTTATGATTTTCTCAACTTCATAGAAAATCATCATTATAGATTGCTTTCTTCGAGTATGATCTTTTTATATACCTAAGTGTTTTTAGTAAAATGACAAGTGTTTATATGAGGTTTGGAAGTGTTTTGGTTTTCATGGAATTCACTACCCAAGGTAGCGGACTCTAAAAACTCTGAGTGACAAGCGAACTCCTCGAATACGTTGACATGACAAAACTCAAGAAATGAATCTTCTTATTTGACTGGCTCCTTATAGCTCAAAATAAGTTCAAAGACCTTCTAGTAACGTTTATGATTTTTTCTAGACCACTCAGAAATTAAAGAAAAATCGTTCAAACATGTCTAACAGCGGAGTTCTTCTCTCATCCACGGTCAATACGTCTAAAACGTGTTAATAGTATTTATGATGTGACCTTCCTTGTTAACTCAACATACGAAGTTCTTCTCTCATTCACATTCACAGTCAATACGTCTAAAATACGTTGATAGTATTTATGATGTGACTTGTTAACTCAACATATTTAATGCATAACCATGATGTTGGATATCATTGTTAGTAGAAAAGTCAGATTTAACATAAGGCATCACATGCATGAACATGATGGGATACTTACGTATATGCCCAACAATATACAAAAGTATAGGTAAAAGTAATGTTAACGTGAGTTTTATGAATAAAAGATGTGACATGAAGTGGTGTAAAAGAGGTGGGTAGTTGGAATCACAGGATAAGAAATAAAGTGGTGAAGAATTTAATGAAAGCTTCCGCCATTGTTGCAAGGAAGAACAAGAAGGGTAATAACGATGGATTGTGATTGTGAATTTGTGGGACCACTTGTTTTGTTTTGTTTAGTTATTTTTGTAAAAACAAATAAACAATTTTGTTTTGTTTATTTATTTTTGTAAAAACAAATAAACAATGATATACATTCATCATTGATGGGGGCATTTGCAGGGTAATATTTTTAAAGTTTGAGAAAAGACAAATGGGACATTGATGTAGAATGGTGCTAATTGACCAACTGACGGGAACAAAAGAAAGCTGGCAACAAGATAGACTACAAAAAATCGAAAAAAATGTTTTTAGGAAAATAATTTTTACTACAAATGAGAATACATAAAACTATTTAGTATATGTATCTACTTTAGTTTATCTTATTATCAATATATCTCTTGTAATATACAAACATCATATCTTGTAATTTTCTCAAAAATAAATCAACACCTTAATTTGTTATTGAAAAAAGGAAAGGCATTTTCTTATGACAAGGAATATGAACTTCAAATTAACTAATTTGTTGGTTGGTTTGGCTTATTTAAGCTACATGTATCTTATAGGAGTGATAATTTTCTAACACGCTATGAAAATAATTAAATTGGGTTATCATATCTAATTGGTCTAATATAGAACATAACGTTGTGTTCGGTTGCCTGTTAATTGTTTAGAATGACATGTTTATCCCGTTTAATTAAACATATCGACCCATTAACCCATTTTCCACAACAAATCAATCTGTTGACACGTTTACAACTTGATTGGATACAGTGGCGAAGCTTGAGATTTCCGACCGGGGGGTCGAAAACGTATATACCCAAAAATTTCTATAAAACCGGGGGGGGGGGGTCGAAAATGTATATACCCAAAAATTTCTATACGAAAACTACATACTCTCCACTACTGAGCGAAAAGTTCGGGGGGTCGGCCGCCCCCACTATCCTTCGCCCATGATTGGATACCAACCCGTTCGACACCTTTAGATAAAAGGGTTGAACGGATCATATTCGGGTTACACAATTTAAAATGTTTATAGCTTATGTTTTTTTACATGAATAAAAATATTGGTTGTGTTCGGATTGAACAATCCGACCCCACCAACGTATAAGATCGAGTTACAAGGCTATTTGGTAACTCTAGATATTAGCAGTGGGTCTCTTTGGATAACGTGTTAAGATGATTAATTTTTCTTGTGAGTTTTTGATAGTTGATGTTATGTATGAGTTAAATTCATTCCTTGATGTACATAACTAGATGAAATGGGTTAGGAATATAATCTTGTCATCATTATAAGATGTCTAAGTTTGAATGAACACCGTGTGTTTGATAAAATGCTTCAATGGATTATTATAAGTATTATGAAGGAATTATTAAGCCGAAATGACCTATATGTATGTGTGCTTGAACTCATGTGTTGAAAAATCAATCGACAAGGATATATTTGTAACCTTAGGTGGTTAAGGAATTGGATTGAGTATTCAGTACGTCAAGGATCCACAAATCAAAGGTATATCTTGTATCCTAACTATAAAGTTGTATACATATATATTCACATTCCTGGTATAACATAGGCATATTATGGTGCATTTGGTTGATCATGATGATCGCGTAGATACAATACATTTGAAATTATAATTTAGTAAACCGAACAACCCGGAAAAGGTCACAAGGATGCAAGTAATTGGATTAAAAGATGGTACTGGTTGTTAAGCAATCATGTAGATATATAGATTGAGGATTTAAATTGTCACAATGAAGAACGGTGGCAAAGTTGAACTGTGAATTTACAAAGTTTATATAATTTTGCAAAGTTTTAAATGTTTATTAAACGCAACTCAAGTTTATGAAAAACGAAAACAAAAAAAAAGTAAGAGAGACTAAGTTAACTGGAGGAGCCCACATTTGTTTGTCGTCTCGTCCACCCACACACACCTATGAATGTGACAACCCAATGCAACGTATGTGGGTTTCCCGTCCCATTTCCTACCCAGTTGTTATAGTCGTTCATCATTATCGAAGGGCACTCCTAGTACAATGGTCTCTTTGTAATTAGGGGATGACAATGGAATGAGTATCGATAATCTCAAACTCATCCTTGATTGTGAAACCGTGTTTCACGCTTGATGTCAAATATTACCCTGGTGGAATTTTCTCACACATTTACATTTTTATATGGGAAGTCGTATTCATGCTCACTTGTTTGGCGAATATGGATGGGCATAAATGTAAGGACCTTCAAAAATATCTTTAGTATACCCGTATACGAAAACCCGGACCCTAAAACCCTAACCTACATGAAAAATCAAGAAAAATCTGATTTTTGGGTTTTAGGCGGGCCGCGTAAGAGATAACTCAATCTTACGCGGGCCGCTACAACTTATAAATAAAACCGGATAAGCTTTAAGAGTCCGGGTGGGCCGCGTAAAAGATTTATGTAACTTAACGCGGGCCGCGACAACTCAAAATTATCCGGAAATACATACGGGCCACGTTTGGGCCACCTGTCAAACCTAGGCCCATGACCTAGCAACCCTATACGTAGAATAGGCGGCAATGCGGGCCGCGTAAAGGTTGCTTGTAACCTTACGCGGGCCGCGTGAAGGCTGTTTTCAGGCTATAAATAGCCTAGCTCAGGAGCTTTCATTCCGTGTCGTCAAAATCGTTTACAAACGAAGATTTACTGTCAAAAAGTATAATTTTCATATAGTAGCGAGGTGCTACCACAATACCGGGTAATAACTCGATCGCTATTACGATTCGATATCCGATCGATTGAAACTATCCAACGAGTGTTTAAGTGCTGCTCAATCTGGGTTTATACTTTGTTATTCGTCGTGATTCCAACAGGATATTTGAGTTATGCTCTGTTATTCGTTGTGAATCCGCTGGATATTAAGTATCGCACTTTGTCATTTGTTGTGAGGGTTGTATCTCGTGAATTATCGTAACTGCTGTATTAGTTACTAACCTGGTTGTGTGCATTATTGTTAAACTAGGTTATTCGGCTTATCAGTAGGCTAAGTACTACCCGTCTAAACTTGCAATGTGAGTCATTCTCTTTTTATCAATTGTTTTACAATACTACAAATTATTTTCCAAAGTTATAATTACAGGGATTAAGTTTATGTAGTCACCAAATTACAGCCAGTGTGTGGGGTATTGTGCACATTACTATTTTTATCACTTTAGGTGGGCGAGCCTAAAATTTGTGATACTCGTCACTATTGGGGCGACGGGATCCAATAGTGGTATGACCACAGTCACAGATACGGTCAAGTGACAAATACCTATTTGGGGTAATTGGTTGATAAAAACATTGTAATCTCCCTTAATACTGTAAAATATAACAACGTGTCTCTTTAGTTAAAATGAATGATTCACTCAGTATTTCCCGCTGACAAAATATTTTTACAATCTGTTTCAGGTGACCTACTTTGAATCAAGTACAAGTGCTCAGGTGCACTCCGAAGCTTAAAGTAGTGGCTCGAATAAAGAAATAAACGTGTTTGTAAAATAAAGAAGTTATGAAAATTCTCTACTGTAAATTACGGGGTTTATCCCGATTTATACATAAATAAAACTCGGGCATTTTCAAATTTAAAACGATCCTGATAAGACTTCCGCTGTGAAAATGAATACCACGGGATTTCTGTCCCGCGGCTCTTGGACCGGGTCAAACCGGACACGGGGGCCGTGACAGAAAAAGGTCGTATCAGAGCCACTAATTTAAGCCAATTAAGTATTTAGAAAATACTTAATTTATCTAATTGCCATTCTGTGATTTTGTGAAACTTTAGTTTACAAAATTTTAACTTAGGATTATGTGCGTCTTCATGTGTGTTAACAGCATGAATGAAATATCAGAAGCCCTACAAAATATTTCAATCCATAGTACAGATATGGATATCACCGGTATTACTACTGGATACCAGGCGGACGTAGAGGAGCCCATGGTATTTAAAGCCCAGCCTCAGGAAAAACCTAAAGTAGTGAAAAAGAGACATAGGTGGGCGGGTTGGAGGCGTGTGCGTAGGAAGAAGCCCGCAACTCAGAAAACCATGAAAAAGGACGAACCAAAAGACAAAGGAAAAGGCATAGAAATTGGAGAAAGTTCTAGACAAAATCAGGAACCCCTATCTTGGGAGGAAGAGCTAGATCGTAAACTGTCACTAGGAGACATCATTGGGCCAACCGATGAAACCCTCTTTAGCCACCCAGCAGAAGCTCTATTGCCTGTTAACCTAGAACCTGCCATTCCAGACCCTATTATGCACCCTAGACCTTTTCCAGGAACCCTAGAACACTGGTGGTCTGCCGACTAGCAATTTCAGAACATCATGAATAGCCCTAACACTTTTCTCCCTCAATTCGACCCGGAACCTATACCAAACCCACCAATGAGTAACGAAAACCTAGCTGAACTCCGCCACTATGGCGAGGAGTTGGTGGATGCAGGAAATAGGATTCGGGAGGTAGGAGAGCAGATCTCCTGGAAATACGACGAGAGGGAACGTCGTTTCTGAAAAGCCAGTTAACAGGAAGTGCCGAGGGTGGTGTGGTTGTAATGTATAATAGTAAAATATAAATCTTGTAAAATAGTTTTAAATAAAACCTTGTAAGATAATCGGTGTGTACGGAAGCATAATATTAAAAAAATATATATAAAAATTGAATAGTCGCAAAGTCGACAATTTTGGCCGTATCTGTTTATGTGATTATTTGTTTCCTTAATTGTTAATTAGTATTAATTGCCTACTTGTTAATGTACAGAATGGGTAAACAAAAGCTCTCGGATATTTACTATCAACTAGACAGTGCCCAAAAGACTAAGAAAACCTCATCCCAACCAAACTCCTCGAGATATTCAGTAAACACTAGTGAAGGAATATTTATCCGTAAAGCATCCAATGAAAACCCCCTTACTCCCAAGAAAAGAGATTGGATTATTAGAAAAAGCCAAGAGAAAGTAGGAACATCCAATTCCAAAGAAGTAGTAATTAATAAGGAAACCGGTAGAAACCCGCCGTGGGAAGACGGGTTAGATGAAAAATGGTCAAACCTTTATATGTTAGCTACTACTGCTGTGAACCTTGATCCGTAATTAAGATAAGTAGTCAAACTAAAACCAACCCTGGTAAATAAATAAGTACGAGGGAATAAACAAAATGCAGGGTGTAGTTGTTAAAATAATAGTATGTTTTTGAAATATCGGTTGTAATAAATCTATAAGATTGTGTGTTGCTATCTTAAATAAAGTTTGACTCAAGTATTTGTGGTAAATGATAGTTCATAAATATCCAGATGGAACACGCTGTAAATGAACCAGTTAATGAAGTTAACCAGTCAGAACATAATAACGAGGATCATTTCCTAAATCGACAAGACATAGAAAATATCGTGGCTCAAGGAATAGTTAATGCTATCCCAGCCATCGTCGCTGCGGTAAAAAGTCCCGTTGAGCCTTCGCAAGCTCACCCTAGTAAACGTACGCACGATGATACTGCAAGTAATAGTATCAACAGGGGTGGTAATAATAACGATAATAGAATTCAGGCCCCGCTACACAAAAGGATGAAAACTGCAACACCTGGTTGCACTTACAAAGAATTCCTTGCCTGTAAACCTGTAGAATTTGCAGGCAACGAAGGGGCAACTGTGGCACTGCGTTGGTTGGAGAAAACCGAAGCCGTAATTAAAATAAGCAAATGTGCCGAAGAAGATAGAGTCATGTATGCTTCGCACCTTTTCAAGGAAGAAGCGTTGGAATGGTGGAACACAGTATTACAAGCCAAAGGAAGTGACATGGCTTATGCCATGAGTTGGGAGGAATTTAAACAGCTGATAGAAAGGAAGTTCTGCCCTGAATACGAGAAAGAGCAAATGGCGAATAAATTCCTAAGCCACCGAATGGTGGATGTAGATTGTCGAGGGTATACCTCAAAATTCTTTGAGTATGCCAGAATTGTACCTACTCTGGCTTCGCCAGAACCGGTACTTATTTCTCGTTATATTTGGGGTTTAATTAGCGAGATTCGTGATATTGTCAAAGCCGCGAGACCACGCACAATTGACGATGCGGTGGAACTAGCCAACACTTTAACTGACGGACTGGTACGCACTCGAGAAGAAAATAGAAAGAAGGATTTGGCTCAGAAAATTACCCAAGGATTTCGTGTGGGTAGTGGTAGTAGTTTCAAGAAAAGGGGAACAGGACAATCCTCTGTCCTGCCATATTGCAAAAACTGTAAAAAGAAGCATTTCGGAAAATGTAGGGAAACCTGTAACTTTTGCAAAATGGTAGGCCATCGGGAAGAGAATTGCAGAAAGAAAACCACAGTCTGCTACAACTGCAGAGAAACTGGGCATTATAAGCCAGATTGCCCTAAATTAGTCAAACCAGCAGACAACAAGGCAAAACCGGCTGAAGGAACTACCAAGAGGAACGCTAGAGCCTTCCAATTGACTACTCAGGAAGCCGAACTAATTCCTGATGTCATAGCTGGTACGTTTTTAGTTCACAACGTTTTTGCAAAAGTATTATTTGACTCTGGTGCAAACCAAAGTTTTATAAATACTTCATTCTGCCAAGCCCTTAACTTACCTTTAGCCAACCTTAGGCAGATTTTTACAGTTGAAAAGGCAAATGGAAATTCTGTTAAAATAGACAAGATTTTGCAAGAAGGAAAAATAGAACTATTAGGCCATAGATTTTCTGCAAACCTGTTGCCAATGAACTTAGCCGAATTCGATGTTGTATTAGGAATGGATTGGGTAGTAGCCAACCATGCTCGAATTCTCTGTGATAAAAATTCCATAGAAATTCATACACCCACAGGAGAATTAGTAACAATTACCGGAGACAAACCACAAAAGCCACTGAAATTTATTTCAGTAATGAAGTTGGCCATTTATTCAAGAAAACAAGGAATAACATATATGGTTTCAGTAGTTGTTAATACCAAAGGTAAGAAACTGGAGGATATTCCGATAGTATCCGAATACCCAGATGTCTTTCTAGAAGACTTACCAGGATTACCACCTGATAGGGAGGTAGAATTTAGAATTCATCTAATTCCAGGAACGATACCGATAGCCAAGGCACCCTATCGGTTAGCGCCAACTGAAATGCTAGAATTAAGGAAACAGTTAGATGAATTACTAAGTAAAGGATTTATACGACCAAGTTCCTCTCCATGAGGAGCCCCAGTGTTGTTTGTAAAGAAGAAAGATGGATCGATGAGAATGTGTATCGATTATAGGGAATTAAACAAGGTTACAATTAAGAATCGATACCCGTTACCTATGATTGATGATCTTTTTGATCAATTGCAAGGAGCTAGATATTTTTCTAAGATAGATTTGCGCTCCGGATATCATCAGTTAAAGGTACAAGAAGAAGACATACCTAAAACTGCTTTCAGAACTAGGTATGGACATTACGAGTTTACAGTCATGCCCTTCGGATTAACAAATGCCCCAGCAGCATTTATGGACATGATGAATAGAATCTGTAAACCGTACTTGGACAAATTTGTGATCGTCTTCATCGACGATATACTTATTTACTCCAAAAGTCAGGAGGAACATTGTGAGCACCTACATGCACTCTTAACTTTGTTAAGAAAAGAAAAGCTTTATGCCAAATTCTCAAAGTGTGAATTCTAGCTATCAGAAGTACAATTCTTAGGACACATGGTGAATCACGAAGGTATTCACGTAGATCCCTCCAAGATTGAAGCCATCACCAAATGGAAAGCCCCGCAATCAGCAACGGAAGTTAGAAGTTTTCTAGGATTAGCTGGTTATTATAGACGCTTTATTAAAGATTTTTCTAAGATAGTCATGCCGTTAACCAAGCTAACCTGTAAAGCTGTAAAATTTGAGTGGGGATCAAAACAGGAAGAGGCTTTTAGGATTTTAAAGCAAAGATTAACAAATGCCCCAATCTTAGCATTACCAGATGGAACAGAAGATTTTGAAGTTTACTGTGATGCTTCTATGCTAGGATTAGGATGTGTGTTAATGCAACGCAAAAAGGTAATTGCGTACGCCTCAAGACAATTGAAGAAGCACGAAGAAAATTACACAACTCATGACTTAGAATTAGGAGCAGTTATTTTTGCCCTTAAGATTTGGAGACACTATCTGTACGGAAGTAAATTTACTGTCTATACAGATCATAAAAGTTTAAGGTACATATTTGGTCAAAAAGAGTTAAACATGAGATAAAGAAGATGGATGGAAATCCTAAGCGATTACGATTGTGATATTCAATATCACGAAGGAAAGGCAAACGTAGTCGCAGACGCCTTAAGTCGTAAATACCATGAAAAGCAAAGGCGAATTCGTGCTCTTAGATTAAATCTACAGGTAGATTTAATGGAACAATTAAAGAATGTTCAAACCACAGCAATCAAGGATGATGCTGAAGGAAAGAAAGGACAAACGAAAGAATTAGAACAAGGAAATGATGGAATTTGGAGATTCCATAAGAAAAGAATTTGGGTACCTAAACAGGGAAATTTAAAGAATAAGATTTTAGAAGAAGCCCATAAATCTAGGTATACTATGCACCCTGGAAATAATAAAATGTACCAAGATTTAAGAAATAATTTCTGGTGGATAGGTATGAAAAAGGACATAGCTAGTTATGTATCTAAGTGTCTTACTTGTTCACAAGTTAAGGCTGAACACCAGAAACCTTCAGGGTTACTGCAACAGTTAGAGATGCCTGTTTGGAAATGGGAAATTATAACCATTGATTTTGTTACTAAGTTACCCAACACCAGAAAAGGTAATGATGCGATTTGGGTAATTGTGGACCGATTAACCAAGTCAGCTCATTTTCTACCCATGAAAGAAACTTTCAGCATGGCAAGATTAGCAAAATTATACGTAGATGAAGTAGTATCCCTACATGGAGTTCCACTTTCTATTGTATCGGACAGGGATAGTCGTTTTACTTCACATTTCTGGACAAGTTTCCAAGAAGCCATGGGTACTCGGTTAAACTTAAGTACGGCTTATCATCCCCAAACAGACGGACAAAGTGAAAGAACCATTCAAACTTTGGAAGACAAGCTTAGGGCATGTGTAATAGATTTTGGCGGAAACTGGGATGATCATTTGCCCTTAATTGAATTCTCCTATAACAATAGTTATCATGCAAGCATTGAAGCTGCCCCGTTCGAAGCACTGTATGGACGCAAGTGTAGAACTCCAGTTTGTTGGGCAGAACTAGGAGAAAGTCAATTATCAGGACCTGAGATTGTACAAGAAACTACCGACAAGATCACTCAAATTAAAGAAAGACTAAAGACCGCTCCGGATCGCCAGAAAAGCTATGCAGATAACCGTCGTAAACCATTAGAATTCCAAGTCAGAGATAAGGTACTTTTAAAGGTTTCTCCTTGGAAAGGAGTAGTTCGATTCGGTAAGAAAGGAAAGCTAATTCCAAGATACGTAGGACCATTCCAAGTAGTCCAACGAATAGGACCAGTTGCTTATCGTTTACAACTACCAGAAGAACTAGCGGGAGTACATGATGTATTTCATGTATCCAATCTTAAGAAATGTCTATATGACGAATCTCTGGCAGTACCTCTCCAAGATATACAAGTAAATGAAAAGTTGAAGTTTGTTGAGAAACCACTCCAAATAAAAGATAGAAAGATTAAGTTTCTCAAACATAAACGACTGGTGCTAGTCAAGATCAAGTGGGATTCAAAGAGAGGACCTGAATATACTTGGGAGCTCGAATCGGAGATGAAACGCAAGTATCCACACTTATTTCAATAAATCTCGAGGACGAGATTTTTATTAAGGTGGGGAGGATGTAAGGACCTTCAAAAATATCTTTAGTATACCCGTATACGAAAACCCGGACCCTAAAACCCTAACCTACATGAAAAATCAAGAAAAATCTGATTTTTGGGTTTTAGGCGGGCCGCGTAAGAGATAACTCAATCTTACGCGGGCCGCTACAACTTATAAATAAAACCGGATAAGCTTTAAGAGTCCGGGCGGGCCGCGTAAAAGATTTATGTAACTTAACGCGGGCCGCGACAACTCAAAATTATCCGGAAATACATACGGGCCACGTTTGGGCCACCTGTCAAACCTAGGCCCATGACCCAGCAACCCTATACGTAGAATAGGCGGCAATGCGGGCCGCGTAAAGGTTGCTTGTAACCTTACGCGGGCCGCGTGAAGGCTGTTTTCAGGCTATAAATAGCCTAGCTCAGGAGCTTTCATTCCGTGTCGTCAAAATCGTTTACAAACGAAGATTTACTGTCAAAAAGTATAATTTTCATATAGTAGCGAGGTGCTACCACAATACCGGGTAATAACTCGATCGCTATTACGATTCGATATCCGATCGATTGAAACTATCCAACGAGTGTTTAAGTGCTGCTCAATCTGGGTTTATACTTTGTTATTCGTCGGGATTCCAACAGGATATTTGAGTTATGCTCTGTTATTCGTTGTGAATCCGCTGGATATTAAGTATCGCACTTTGTCATTTGTTGTGAGGGTTGTATCTCGTGAATTATCGTAACTGCTGTATTAGTTACTAACCTGGTTGTGTGCATTATTGTTAAACTAGGTTATTCGGCTTATCAGTAGGCTAAGTACTACCCGTCTAAACTTGCAATGTGAGTCATTCTCTTTTTATCAACTGTTTTACAATACTACAAATTATTTTCCAAAGTTATAATTACAGGGATTAAGTTTATGTAGTCACCAAATTACAGCCGGTGTGTTGGGTATTGTGCACATTACTATTTTTATCACTTTAGGTGGGCGAGCCTAAAATTTGTGATACTCGTCACTATTGGGGCGACGGGATCCAATAGTGGTATGACCACAGTCACAGATACGGTCAAGTGACAAATACCTATTTGGGGTAATTGGTTGATAAAAACATTGTAATCTCCCTTAATATTGTAAAATATAACAACATGTCTCTTTAGTTAAAATGAATGATTCACTCAGTATTTTTCCCGCTGACAAAATATTTTTACAACTTGTTTCAGGTGACCTACTTTGAATCAAGTACAAGTGCTCAGGAGCACTCTGAAGCTTAAAGTAGTGGCTCGAATAAAGAAATAAACGCGTTTGTAAAATAAAGAAGTTATGAAAATTCTCTACTGTAAATTACGGGGTTTATCCCGATTTATACATAAATAAAACTCGGGCATTTTCAAATTTAAAACGATCCTGATAAGACTTCCGCTGTGAAAATGAATACCACGGGATTTCTGTCCCGCGGCTCCTGGACCTGGTCAAACCGGACACGGGGGCCGTGACAATAAACGACATGATCTTCAAAAGCACTTTCACCTATCGGCAAAAGATGGTGGAAAACATAAAAGAAAATGCATTTTGGTGGATTCGCAAGAAGTCAAAGTGGAAGAACATTGGGAGAAATGGATTAGGAATTTTGGAGACGATGTATCTGTATTGTGATGTAGTAGTAGTGTCTATCGGTAGGGATGGATGTTGTTTTGCCCATCTTAGCATCTTGCTGGGGTAGATGTCTTTTGGTAATAAAATTTGGTTCCCGTTTGCCTTTAAAAAAATTATATGATTTTATTACCAAAGAAGAATATATATATATAAAGTAACAAAGTAAATTAGTAGATTATTGTACTACCCAACGATAAAGGAAAATTTAATATAAAATGTTTACGGGTCCATCTGATCCAGGGTAAACATGTATGTGTGTGTGTTTTGGATAATTAGGTTTTGTATCATCTAATGCCATATCTATCTCATGCCTACGATTTAAAAAAAAATACACAACCAAATACCCATCCTGACTTTTTTGGGTTGAACTTCCTTTGCAAATCCCATCCACTATACATGATATTACACATGTATCACATAGAAATATAAGAGTTAAATGTCTGGTTGGTCCCTATGGTTTACAAATGTTGCACGGTTGATCTTTGTGGTTTCAAAATTACACATTTGGTTCCGATGGTTTGCAAAAATGTTCACGAGTGGGAATGATTGTTGCATTTCATAACATAGATGGTCCTTACCATATAACGTCATTAAGTTTTCTAGTTAAATCTATATAAAATTACCAAATTACCTTTAATATTGAAAACAAAAAATACATAAATAAACTAATTATAAAAAAACACCCCACCCCTTTTCTTATTCTACAAACATCCATCCCCAACTCATTTTCTTGTTCGGAAAAGTTACACACCTTGTACAGTTCACACCTTGTGCAGATTGGAAAAGTTTGATGATTTGTTAAAGCTTTTAAGGGACTTGTTCAAAGATGACATTTTTGTTATTCGAACTATCATGATTGGGGTTAGGGGAAGAGGGTCTGGTGGTGGGTGTTGATCGGATGGTGAAATGGGTGTAGATTCGACGGTAAGATGAGCAGATTCAAGGTGGGAGGAAATGAGTGGAGATTCGACGGTAAGATAAATAGATTTAACAGTGGAGATTGAAGGTGGGAGGAAATGCGCCGCCGCAACTGCCTCATTCCGGTCATCTTCACCAGCTCAATCGTTATACCGTCCTTAGACGTCTATATACAAGAAAAGGAGGGAGGGGGTAGAGATAAGGGTGAAGAGGAGAAAGGTGGTGGTGGTGGTGGTGTGTGAAGGTGGAGGAGGTGGTTGTGACGGTCAGGGGCGGATGTACCATATAAGAAGGGGTAGCCTCCGCTGCCCCTTGGCGATTCGGCGGTAGTATAAATTTTGGAAAAATTTAACATTTTTTAACGTGTTTTCGATTTCGTTACCCATTTCTTTTAAGACGTTACCCCTATGAAAGTTTTCTAGATCTGCCACTGGTGACGGTGGTGGGGTGAGGATGATGATTGTGGTGGTTGATGTTGAAGAAGAAGAATTGAGACCCACATGAGTTTAATATTTATCTTTTTTTATTTAGGATTTTTTATATTGTTTTGTTCTAATCTTTAAGGGTAAATATGTAACTTCACACGTATTTAACTAAAAATTTAACGACGTTAACTACTAAGGAGTAAGGACCGCTCTTGAACCAAGTGTGTAATTTTAAAATCACGAGAATCAATTGTGCAATATTTGCAAACGACAGTGACGGTGGTGTAATTTAAGAAAACGGATAAAAACCCATTAGACTGGGTCTAACTAAACCCACAACCAGATAAAAACGGGTAACCCGACTTCCAAAAACCATCTCGTGATTTTGCTTATGAACTCCTCCGATCATCTATCAAATCCAAACGATCCAACGAAGCACCTAAAATCGCAAACAGTAATCGATACCAGAAGAGAGGATAAACATGAATGTAAACTCAGTGGATTCACTAGTGACCGAAATCCAAGGGTTATCAGGCAGTTCTCAGGATTTAGGTCACTTAAACAACCGTTTGAAACAATCAGAGGACGTAATTCGATCGCAGCCCGCAACGTTTGCGACATGTCTTACACGAATTGATCCTTCGATTCATTCCCTAGGTTATCTCTACATTCTGTAAGTATTATGTTTCTAGTTTTTAACCTTTTGGTGAACAATGGAGTGAGTTTTACGGGAATTAGGGTTTTGGATGTAGGGGTGTTCATCGAATCGAATATCGAATTTTCAAATTATTCAAATCGAATTGTTCGAATAATTTTTATTTTTCCTTGAATTCGTATTCGATTAAAACCTATCGAATTCGATTCGAATTCGTATTCGAATTCGAATAAAAAACCCAATTCGTATTCGACTCGTATTCGATTAAAAATTCGAATTCGAATCGAATTCGAATTCCAATTTATTCGATTTAATTCAGATTCTTTAAAAACATGTAAAAAACATTCAAAATGAAACATAAATTTTAAAGCAGCCATAAAGCACGATATCACATTAAAAAGTTCCAAGTAAAGTAACACAATTCTAAAATTCAAAACGAGAAGTCGGGAATAACCACTCCACATTACAAGTTAATATTTTTATTCTTAGAAATCTATTGATAGATTTGTTACTTAGATTTTAGTTATGGGCCATGTAGTGGGTTTGGTAATGGGTTATTTTAATACTTGGAAAAAAAATTGAAAATTATTTATAGTATAGCCTAATAAAAGTTATATATGTATTATATATAAAAATAATAAATAAAAATGTATAATTTTTATTCGAATTTCGAATCGAATCGAATTTGAAATTATAAATTCGTATTCGATTCGTATTCGATTTACTTGATTCGAATTGAATCGAATTCAAATTCGAATTCTTATAATCGAAACGAATTTTTGATAATCGAATCGAATTTAAACGAATCTTTCGAATTCGATACGAATTCTGCACACCCCTATTTGGATGAGTGTTTTGTGGTATTTTCGTAATTTCTGGTGAATTTTAGGAGAATTTGGGTGAGTGTTTTTTATGGATATTGTGTATTGATGTTGATTGTTGAGTGGTGGTTATGATTGTTTGTTTGTTTAGTTCTGTTGATTATGTTATGATTTTAACTGGTGTTGTTTGAATTGGTGCTTTTGGTTAATGTGATCATGCTAGGTTGAATGTATTCATGTAGTTTACAGTTTACTGAATTTTTTTTATTGATTTATGCTGTTTATGTTGCATGTTACTATGCTTTTGTTGGTTTTCGAGAGGCGTTTTTGAGGGAAAACGGCCACAAACTAATTAAACTAATTATGTGTGTGCGTGTGCGTTTTTTAGGAGCGTGGGAGGGTAGGTATCCACGTGGAGACGTTTTTGAGAGCTTCTCTATTGCGCTATGCAGTTAATATCGGTGATATATCGGTTCCCTAGTAAAATATCGGTGTCAAATATCGTTACTGATATTATCGGCGATATTGACCGATATAACCGATATTTGACCGATATATCACTGAATTATTAGTGTTAAATTGCTATATATATAAACTAGGTTATAACCCCGTGTATTACACGGGGTTGAACAAATAAATTTTATATACTAAATAATAAAACAATATATCTTTAAAAACCTCATTTATTGTACGGGTTGAATAAATATAATTCTATATATTAAATAATAAAAAGTTATATCTATAATAACCATAATAATAAAATAATTACATCTTTAAAAATATGTGCATTATTTAGTTTAATATCTTATATTATAGATGATCCTCCTACTAAATATTATTAGTTTAATATCTTATAGATAATTATTATTTAGTTTAATCTCCTTCTCATTTATAATATTATTTATTTGAATTAATTATATTTGAACGTTTTGTGTAGTTTGGTATCAAATAGATTTCACGAAACTTAAAATAAAATTAACTAATATTATTTATCATTTATACATTTACGGAGTTTTAAATAAAGGGTTAAATTTATTGTGACTTCGTTAACAAATTTTGCAACAGAATAATCTACTTTTATTACGAAAACCAAACTTTGTATTAATATTAAATATTTTTATTTTCACTATACAAAATTACATTTACTCGACCCATGTAATACATGAGGTTTTTTAAGATATAACTTTTTATTATTTGATATATAAAAATAGATTTATTCAATTCGTACAATACACAGGGTTATTTTTGGATATATATTTTTTATTATTTAGTATAGAAAATTACATTTATTCAAACTGTGTAATGCGCATATTTTTAAAGATGTAATTATTTTATTGTTATGGTTCTTATAGATATAACTTTTTTATTATTTAATATATAAATTATATTTATTCAACCCGTACAATGAATGGGGTTTTTAAAGATATATTGTTTTATTATTTAGTATATAAAATTTATTTATTCAACCCCGTGTAATACACGGGGTTACTACAAAATGAAAATACATAAAATTATTTAGTACATGTATCTACTTTAGTTTATCTTATTATCAATATATATCTTGTAATATACAAACATCATATCTTGTAATTTTCTCAAAAATAAATCAACACCTTAATTTGTTATTGAAAAAAAGGAAAGGCATTTTCTTATGACAAGGAATATGAACACTTCAAATTAACTAATTTGTTGGTTGGTTTGGCTTATATCTTATAGGAGTGATAATTTTCAACACGCCATGAAAATAATTAAGTTGGGTTATCATATCTAATTGGTCTAATATACACTATAACGTTGTGTTCGGTTGCCTGTTAATTAAACGTGTCGTGTTCAGAATGGCATGTGTATCTCGTTTAATTAAACATATCGACCCATTAACCCATTTTCCATAACAAACCAATTTGTTGACACGTTTACAACTTGATTGGATACTAACCCGTTCGACACCTTTAGATAAAAGGGTTGAACGGGTCATGTTCGGGTTACACAATTTAAAATGTGTGGGTTATAGTTTTTTTTACATGAATACAAATATTGGTTGTGTTCGGACTGAACAGTCCGCCCCACCAACCTATAAGATCGAGTTACAAGGCTATTTGGTCACTCTGGATATTAGTAGTGAGTCTGTTTGGATAACGTGTTAAGATGATTATTTTTTCTTGTGAGTTTTTGATAGTTTATGTTATGTATGAGTTAAATTCATTCCTTGATGTACATAACTAGATGAAATGGGTTATGAATATAATCTTGTCATCATTATAAGATGTCAAAGTTTGAATGAACATCGTTTGTTTGATAAAATGCTTCAATTGATTATTATAAGTATTATGAAGGAATTATTAAGCCGTAATGACCTATATGTATGTGTGCTTGAACTAATGTGTTGAAATATCAATTGACAAGGATATATGTATAACCTTAGGTGGTTAAGGAATTGGATTGAGTATTCGAGACGTCAAGGATCCGCAAATCAAAGATGACTATATCTTGTATCCTAACTATAAAGTTGTATACATATATATTCGCGTTCCTGGTATAACATAGGCATATTATGGTGAATTTGGTTGATCATGATGATTGCGTAGATACAATACATTTGAAATTATAATTTAGTAAACCGAAGAACGTGAAAAAGATCACAAGGATGCAAGTAATTAGATTAAAAGATGGTACTCTATCAGGTTGTTAAGCAACCATGTGGATTTATAGATTGAGGATTTAAATTGTCACAATGAATAATGGTGGCAAGGTTGAACTGTGAATTTACAAAGTTAAGTTTTAAATGTTTATTAAACGCAACTCAAGTTTATGAAAAAAGATAACAAAAAAAGTGAGAGAAACTAAGTTAACTAGAGGAGGCCACATTTGTTTGTCGTCTCGTCCACCCACACACACCTATGAATGTGACAACCCAATGTAACATATGTGGGTTTCCCGTCCCATTTCCTACCTAGTTGTTATAGTCGTTCATGATTCTCGAAGGGCACTCCTAGCACAATGGTCTCTTTGTAATTAGGGGATGACAATGGAATGAGTATCGATAATCTCAAACTCATCCTTGATTGTGAAACCGTGTTTCATGCTTGACGTCAAATATTACCCTGATGGAATTTTCTCACATATTTAAATTTTATATGGGAATTTGTATTCATGCTCACTTGTTTGGCGAATATGGATGGACATTAACAGAATATACATATATTAGGAAAGTAAATATATTATTCATCAATGTAAATCTCTCCAATAGAATAGGAGATATGTTATCATGTATATATACGTTTCAATGATCAATGAAGGAGGCAAAGGTTTGTATTCTAACATGGTATCAAACCATTAAGTTTTTTTTCGATCCCATCGCCCCCCCTTCCTTCTGCGCCGATTTTTCCTTCTTCCCTCCTTCATCGATCTCACGATGTCAACCCCGATTCACCCTGCCGTAACCGTATCGAATATCAAAGCATTAATCCCCATTACCCTCGACATTGAAAACGGTCACTACACCGCCTGGTCGGAATTATTCAAGATCCATTGCATATCTTATGATGATCATCTTCAACCTAAAAAGGCCGCTGATTCATCTTCGTCTTCCGACAAAGAACAAGCCAAAGATAAAGCGCTGCCCCCCTTCGTCTCCGTCGTGGGAGCGTCTCGACTCCATTGTTTTACAATGGATTTACGGGACGATTTCCACCGACCTTCTCCACACCATCTTGAAGCCTAATACCAACGCACATGCTGCATGGATGGCGTTGGCAAATATCTTTCAAGACAATAAGGCGACCCGTACTATTGATCTCAACAATAAGTTCGCTAATACCCGGCTGGAACAATTTCCGTCTACGACCGCTTACTGTCAGGCACTCAAAGTCATCTATGACCAACTTACCAATGTCGCTTCACCCATCACCAAAGAACAGTTGGTTCTACAACTGCTTATGGGACTTATAGAACCATATGAAAGCACAACCACTATCATTCTACAAACTTCTCCTCTACCGGATTTTTACGAGACACGATCTAGGCTCTGCATGGCGGAAACAAGAAAAGCAAACCAGGTTCGAAGTGTCGCTCAATCTGCTGGTTCGGCTCTAGTGGCCACATCTGACACTCGTGCTCCCCCGCCACCCAACTCGTATGAGAATCGCTCCAATTCCAGCCGCTATGACAACCGCTCCGACAATACTCGTGAGCAGTCCACACGCGGACGCGGTCGTGGCCGTGGCCGCAGCGGGCCAGCCGGTAGGGGACGTGGAAGTAATTCCCAACAGGCTCCGATGCCGCCCGGGTACCCCCCTTGGTCATATGGGTTCAATACATGGCCTGGCCCGTCTCCCAACTTTTCTCCTTGGGCTCCTTGGTTAACCATGCCACCTTGTCCTTATCCAGCGGTCCCACAGCGAACTACTAACAACAATGCATGTATTCTCGGACCACGACCGGCTCAGTCATATGCTGCCAGCTATGCACCAACTGACATTGATCAACCTATCTGCACCATGGACACAGGTGCGATCTCCAATATGACCCCTCTTCCTAACAATTTCTCCTCTTTTTTTAATGATGGCATTTTTAAAAATATACTCGTGGGTAATGGCAAAACTATCCCGGTTCTCGGGCATGGCAACCAAACACTTAAACTGTCACCCCCCGACCACGTGGAACAATCAAACGTGGCGGAAACGTCGGGGAGTGTTGTAACAGAATTAATTGTTTCACAACCATGGCATACAAAGTTATGTTTTATTTATCAACAATAGAGTAACATTGTCTTAAACATAAAAACCAAGAGTACAAAACATAGTTAAACTAAGTCTAGCTTCATTTTATGTCTCTAAGGCACAGGTCCGCCCTAGTGTCATGATCATCGTCCTACGCAAAAGCTCCTGAAAACACATGTGAAAATAGGTACGCCAGCATAAAAATGCCTGTGAGATACATAGGTTTTGTGAAAATAGGATTCATGACTTAAAATTTAAGAACTGTTTAATAACATTCAGTCATGAACCTTGTAAATTGTTTTGTTTTGTAAATCATTTAAAAGTGATAAATAAACCAAATGATATATATGTGTAAAAGAATAATACATGGTTAAATGAATAACCACGTAAAATGAGTTGTATAAAATAAACTGTAATGCAAACCAAAGCCTTGTGAAAACGGGCTACTTGTGTAAAATGTATAGTCAAAAAGGAATAATTTAAGTAACGCTATGATATGTAATATAATACAAACACTTATATATAAAAAGTACCAGCGGCGTATTTACCATGTTTGTATTATACTACTCACATCTCGTTACTTAAGTCACTCAAACCAACCAACAATGTATAATGTCTATGTTTAAACCAATTGTCAAAAGTCCTTGTATAAACCTTGGCAAATGTTAAAAAGTCCAAATGTAGTCATGTTATGTGTAACAAATGTTATGTATTGTAAGTAAAGTATTGTCACATAACCAAATGTAGAAAAATGTACAAAACAGAGTATTTTGAGTATATCAAAAAGTTATGTTTTGCAAAGTAAAAGCATGTTACATTGAAACATACATTTATGTGGTAAGTTAACGCATACATTCAAGCCTTGAGACAGTCGGATAACCCTAAGTCAAGGTTATCAAAAGAAATGTTTTCGGATTCAGTCATTCCTTACATCCAAACAAACCCGGGATGTCAGGAATGGGATTTGTCAAGTCCTATGGTACCACTACTTACTATCGAGCGGTGTAGCTAATGTTAATGAACGTATATAAGTCCCGTTTGTGCAAACCAAATGTCATAGCAAATGTAAAACATGTTATATGAAAACAATGTACTAAGTATGCTAAGTTAACATACAAAGCAGAAAAGTCATGTAAATCAATGTGCTAGCATGCTATCAGTCAACATACATAGCAGAAATGTAAAGTAAAACAATGTACTAGGTATGCACACAATGGACATACATAACATAGAATGTAATGAAATCATGTACTATAATGTACTAATGAACATAACAAGCATATGATATGAAAGCATGAAAAGCATGAAAGTAGCAAGTAGGCACATGTGTTTCACCCCAAAACAGTTTGGAAAACAGTAAAAAAGGGATCTATGTACTCATTTGAGATTGCTTATAAGTCCTTGTGTAACAACCAAACAATGCTAGAGATCACGGATATCAAACGGCACCTAATATAGGTAACTATGTTAATATACCGGACCTAAATCGGAGGATTGGATAGAATGAGGGTTCGTAAACCATACGAGTATGGAGACTTGTGTAATATGGTTTAACAAAGCCTACATACTAAAATGAAACCTAACCTAAGTGCTTACGACCCGTTTAGGTAGCTTATGCTACTTTAACGCGTCGTTCGCGTAAAACGCGTTCGGAACGCCTAACTAGTCCTATGATAAGTAAAATATGCCTTAATATATCTAATATTGTTGCCAAATCATTTTAGATGTCAAAAGTTATGTTACATATGCTTAATATGAAATTTGGCGTAAAAGGGCATTTTGGTAATTTACCTAAGGCATATAAACTACTTATCATACAACTAAACAAACGTCGTGACCATAAGGTATAACCTCGGAAGGTTATTCCCTATATAACTATGGTCACCTAATGCGTTTGGTCGGATCCTAATGATCGACCAAATGGGTCGGGTTCGAATGTATAAGCGATTGTTTAGATCGCTTACCTTACGACCCTATATAAGCACTAAACTAAAAGTGACGAGCTAAGCATGTTAAAACATGCTTAACTAAGTTTAGAAAACAGGTTTGGTATCAAAACAAACGGTTTTGATACCTATGAGTAGTTTGGTTACAAAATACGCAAGAATACGCATTTTGGCCGAAACTACGACTCGTCACTGAGCCTAGATAACGTGGTAATCAGTAGGTATAGTCACTAGGGACTATAACCATCGTGATCACGCTCACGTTATGAAGTTCAAACGAACTTCGCATTGACCATAAACTGGTCAATGCAGAAAGTCAAACGAAGTTTGACTTTAGGACTCGAAAAGCGATAAAAGAACGAAAGAACACTTACGAAGGGTCCCCGAAAGCTAATCTTGATCCAGGAGCTCAGGTATGAAGCAATGGCCTCAACTTAGAGCTTTTAGATCAGATTTGTGGGTTTTAAACAAGAATGGGGGGGGGTATTTATAGGATATGCAAGACCGTTAGGATCATTTATCGATTTACGTGCTCGAATCTCATCGGTACAAGTGTCGCAATATTGTGGTATCATAATGTGACCCCAACCCTAGAGATTTGCAAGAGGCATTGCCCTTTGGAGGGTGGAAAGGCTGTTTACAGCAGTAAAAACGACCTTTGCTGATCTGAAGGGCTGTCGCGGGCTGCGTAAAGGATCACCCTGGGCTTACGCGAGCCGCCTGGGTGTCCTGATCAGTAAACAACTTTCAAAAATGACAGTTTAGGTCCCTGTTGTGGTTTAAGGCCATTTCCGACATATTTAAGGCCCGTTAAGCCATCTTTAAGGCCCTAAAATGATGCTTAAACATTGTGGACATGAAACATGCTCAAAAATATGTCGGATGTCGGTTCGTTTGGTCGTACGATCACGATGTTCGGTTAATTACGACGGAATGTTCATAAGCGCGAAAAACGATCCAAAATGCGTGACGAATGGATTTTTCTCATGCCAAACACTAAGGCATAATATTATAATGCTTACATAAATTTTTGGATGCCCGGATGTATTCAGAACGTAAGTTATGCGCGAAAGTGCAAACTTTTGCACTTTTTGACACTTTTAGTCCCTGAATGATCCAAAAGTTTATTTTAGCATACCGAACCCCTCAAAGCCCATTTCTAAGCTATATAAAGGATATTTAAGGTGTGTTTAACTTATGGTCATGTTCCGGAATGTCTGTTTTAGTACGAATAGTCATACTTTCGCAGTTTGTCGTATTTAGTCCCTGTAAGCGAATTAACTTGTTTTTGCCATACCAAAGCCTTCAAAACTTATTTCTAAGTTATGTAAAGGTTATTTAAGGTATGTTAGGTATATGTTGATGTTCTGGAGTATTTTTCGCATTAAACTGAGTACGTTTACGCACCAGTTTGCGTATAATTCTCCAGAAAGCGATGTAGAGTTTAAAATCGAAAAAAGTCAAAACATGAAAAATGTAAAACATAACCAAACAAACGTTGGGATCAAATAACATTGTTTTATTGATAACTGAACTGTTCACAATGATTTCAAGCACAAATGTTACCGTCTCCCCTACTTGTGGAAATTTCGTCCCGAAATTTATTTAGAGGAAACTCGCGGAAAAAAATGCGGATATTTTGCCTTCATTTGATCTTCGCGTTCCCAAGTAAACTCGGGTCCACGTTTAGATTCCCAGAGAACCTTGACCAAAGGAATGCGCTTGTGTCTAAGCCACTTGACTTCACGTTCCATGATTTCCACCGGTTTCTCAACAAATTTCAGTGTTTTATCGACACGAATTTCGTCAAGCGGTATGTGGAGGTTCTCATCAGCTAAACACCTCTTGATATTGGCCACGTGAAAGGTTAGATGAACATTTCCAAGTTCAAGAAGTAACTCAAGTCTGTAGGCTACCTTACCGATTCTTTCGACGATCTTGAATGGTCCAACGTATCTAGGTGCAAGTTTTCCTTTCTTTCCAAATCTGATCACACCTTTCCAAGGTGAGACCTTGAGTAATACACGATCACCGACTTGAAAATCCAAGGGCTTGCGTTTTAGGTCCGCGTAACTCTTTTGACGGCTTCTAGCTGTCTGAAGGTTATCACGAACTTTCTTTACCTTATCAGCTGTCTCTAGGATGAGGGTAGGTCCAGTAAGCTGAGCCTCACTGATCTCATTCCAGCAGACTGGTGAACGACATTTTCGACCATAGAGAGCCTCGAAAGGAGCCATGTTGATACTGGAGTGATAACTGTTGTTGTAGGAGAATTCAATCAACGGAAGATATGAATCCCAACTACCACCAAAATCGATCACACAAGCCCTAAGCATATCCTCCAGAGTCTGGATTGTTCTTTCAGACTGACCATCCGTTTGCGGATGATAAGCTGTGCTCAGATTAAGTTGGGTCCCCATGGCAGATTGAATGGTTCTCCAAAAATGAGAAGTGAAACGAGTATCTCTGTCAGAAATGATGTTCAAAGGAACACCATGTCGAGCTACAATTTCATCCACATAGATTTTAGCAAGTTTGTCAGCTGAAAAATCCTCACGGATTGGCAAGAAATGCGCTGATTTAGTAAGACGATCAACAACTACCCAGATGGCATCATGACCTTTCTTTGTGCGCGGGAGTTTAGTAATGAGATCCATAGTAATGTTTTCCCATTTCCAAACTGGGATCTCTGGTTGCTCCAATAAACCAGAAGGACGCTGATGTTCAGCCTTAACCTTAAGACAAGTAAGGCATTTTGATACATATAAGGCAATGTCTTTCTTCATACCAGGCCACCAATACTGACTACGAAGATCCTTATACATCTTATCTGAGCCAGGATGAACAGAATAACGAGATTTATGGGCTTCATCCATAAGCAAGGTACGAAGATCATCTTGGCTTGGGACCCACAAACAGTCCATGAAGTAATACGATCCATTGTCCTTCAGTTCAAGAGCAGGTGTTATGTGATAAGGGAATTCCTTATCCATCAAACCTTGTGAAACACAAGATTGTTGAGCCTGAGAAATACGGGTTTGGATATCAGATTGAGCTTGAATATCAGATTGAACACGAACGCAATGAAGCTTAGTACGTTCCTTGTGACTCAAAGAATTGGCTACGATGTTCGCCTTACCAGGATGGTAGCGAATTTCGCAGTCATAGTCGTTTAGAAGCTCCACCCAATGTCGTTGCCTCATGTTGAGTTCTTTCTGATTGAAGATATGCTGAAGACTTTTGTGGTCAGTAAAAACCACACATTTTGTACCGTATAAATAGTGTCTCCAAATTTTAAGAGCGAAGACAACTGCACCCAACTCAAGATCATGAGTGGTGTAGTTCTTCTCATGTATCTTCAACTGCCTCGATGCGTATGCTATGACTTTGTTTCTTTGCATCAGGACGCAGCCAAGACCTAATTTAGATGCATCGCAATAAACGACGAAATCATCATTGCCCTCGGGCAAAGTCAGAATAGGCGCGTCACAAAGTTTCTGCTTCCAGTTTTGAAAAGCTTCCTCTTGTTTGAATCCCCAATCAAAGGGCTTGTTCTTCTGAGTCAGAGCAGTTAGAGGAACTGCAATCTTTGAGAAATTTTCAATGAAGCGGCGATAATAACCCGCAAGACCAAGAAAAGAACGAACTTCAGTAGGAGTAGTAGGCGTATCCCAATCCTTAATCGCACTGATCTTGGAGGGATCTACATGAATACCTTGTTCGTTGACAATATGTCCTAAGAATTGAACTTCTTTAAGCCAGAATTCACACTTGGAGAATTTGGCGAAAAGTTGCTCTTTCTTTAGGAGTTCCAGAGTAAGACGAAGATGTTGCTCATGATCAGCTCGCGTCTTAGAATATATCAAAATGTCATCAATGAATACGATGATGAACTTATCCAAATAAGGCTTGCAGACCCTATTCATCAAGTCCATGAAAACAGCAGGAGCATTAGTCAAACCAAATGGCATGACTGTGAACTCATAATGCCCATAACGAGTACGGAACGCTGTCTTGGGAATATCTTCTTCATGTACACGAAGTTGATGATATCCAGATCGCAGATCAATCTTTGAAAAATAAGAAGCGTCCTGCAATTGATCAAAGAGATCATCGATGCGAGGTAGGGGATATCGATTCTTGATGGTGAGCTTGTTAAGCTCACGATAATCGATACACATCCTAAAAGATCCATCCTTCTTCTTGACAAAAAGAACGGGAGCACCCCAAGGTGAAAAGCAAGGACGGATAAAACCTTTGTCAGAGAGCTCCTGCAATTGCTTAGATAACTCTTGCATCTCGGATGGTGCAAGACGATATGGAGCTCTGGCAATTGGGTTTGCACCAGGTACGAGATCAATACGGAACTCGACTTGGCGTGCTGGGGGTAGACCAGGTAACTCTTCAGGAAAAACCTCAGAATAATCCCGTACAACAGGAATATCTTGAATAGACTTACCTTTGCCCTTATCTGCTACAACATGTGCCAAAAATGCCACATAGTTCTTTCGTAGATACATCCGAGCTTTAAAACAAGACATGAGTTTGAGACCACCAGCAGGTTTCTCACCACGAGCCTGTAGGATCTCACATGTCGAAAGCGGCACACGAACGATCTTCTCAAAACAAACTACCTCTGCAAGATGCTTGGTTAACCAATCCATACCCACAATAACGTCGAAGCTTCCAAGTTGCATAGGCGTGAGGTCAATGGGAAAAAGATGGTTGTTAAGGTTCAACTGGCAGTTGCGGAGAACAGAATCAAGAACAATGGGATCACCACTAGCCACTTCTACTGTCAATGGTTTACCTAGTTTCGTTCTAGACACGCGAAGAAATGGCTCAAAAGATAAAGACACAAAACTCTTATCGGCACCCGAATCGAAAAGAACAGATGCTGGCTGATTATTAATAAAGAACGTACCGTTCACCACATTATCATCTGTTTGTGCCTCTTGTGCGTTCATGTTGAAGACTCGACCTCGAGCCTGAGCCTGAGCCTGATTCTGATTCTGGTTGGCTAGTCTTGGGCACCGATTTCTGTAGTGGGTCAGATCCCCACAATTGTAGCACGAACCAGGAGGAAAATGAGGTCGTGCAGCTTGACCTTGTTGCTGAGCAAGAGGCTGAGTAATTTGTTGGGCTTGGTTCTGAATTGCCTGATTCTGGTTAGCAGGAATGCGGCAGGTGGCAGCAAGATGACCATTTCTTCCACAGTTGGTGCATTGACGACACTGAAGATGAGGTGGGTGATGGCCGTTACACCTGTTGCATAAAGGTGCATTGCCAAGATAAGGCTTCTTGGCTAGTGGTTGCACAGGCTGATTTGGTGCAACTTGAGCCTGTGTAGTAACGGCATAGTTTTGGGAAGCCTTTCACTTCCTTGACCCCCTTGAGGAACCAGAATCCTTTCCCTTCTTGTTTTGACCTTTCTTGTTATCTTCTTTGTCATACGCCTGCTTCTTACCCTCGTCACCCTTTTTGTGCAACTTTCCCTTTCGAATCTGCGACTCAGTCAGTGTCGCTGCTAACTCGATCGCCTGACGGAGTGTGGTAGGGTTACTACCAGTAATGATGTCTTGTACCGAGTCAGGTAGGCCGTCGGTGTACCTTTCGATAGCCTTGTCGAGTGGGGCAACCATTGTTGGGCAAAGCAGACACAACTCCTCAAACCTATCAGTATATGCCCGGTGCTCGCCACTGTATTGTTTTAAGTCATCAAACTCTTTCTCCAAAGCTCGCTGTTCATGACGAGGACAGAACTCCCTCATCATAAGGGCCCTAAGTTCAGCCCATGTCTGTGCTAGAGAAACTTCTGTACCACGGTCTCTCATTACCCCGTTCCACCACGTAAGAGCCCTCTTCTGAAACACACTTGAGGAAAACTCGACCTTGCGATTTTCAGGACACTGCACGTGACGGAAAGTATTCTCAATGCTCTCGAACCATTGAAGAAGCCCAGTTGCTCCCTCAGAGCCACTAAACTTGAATGGTTTAGCCGAGTTAAAATTCTTGAAATTGCATGGAGCATTGTTGTTGTTATTGGCTTGGTTCCATTGAGCAAAGAGATTTGGGAATTGAGCAGCCATTTGCTGCGCAATAATTTCTGCCAGTTCGGCAGTCGCTATCTGGTTTTCGCGTCAAGGAGGCATTCTAAAAGAGGAAAACATGAAAGGAAACGAGTGAGATGATTGGATGAAGAGTATGAGATGAAACAATTTCAACAAAAGCAAAGATGGTGGTCATTCGTCAGCATCGCAAAGCAAACAAGCGACACACAGTGTCTAATCAAAGTAAACGGGTCAAAAATAATGTATCGCGAAGACATGTTCGCCTATAAGTGAACACTCACCCCAAGAGTTCCCAGGTAAGAGTGACTGGTCCGATTATGTGGATTTGTACGAACACTCTAGCCTTAGACAGAAAACCCAGGGTACAGGCATTCACTCTTCCAGTTTGCACGTGTTCACACTATTAAAACCCAAAACTTTGACGAGATTTTTGAAAATTCAAAGGGGTTCAAAACCTTATAACAGAGGGTTCAAAACTTAGTAATCAATCATCCTAGAACAGATGATTAATTTTCAAAGCGGATTCGGAATCGATGTTCTCGTTGTGGTTATCACCTAAGGATAGGTGAAGTGCATGTTTTAAAATCTAAACACAAGATAACTTGTGTTAGGGTCCTAAAAAGTTATAGTCTAGGTCAAAGTATTACTAATAACCTAATTCCCTATAACCATTGGCTCTGATACCAACTCTTCTGTCACACTCCGACCACGTGGAACAATCAAACGTGGCGGAAATGTTGGGGAGTGTTGTAACAGAATTAATTGTTTCACAACCATGGCATACAAAGTTACGTTTTATTTATCAACAATAGAGTAACATTGTCTTAAACATAAAAACCAAGAGTACAAAACATAGTTAAACTAAGTCTATTTTCATTTTATGTCTCTAAGGCACAGGTCCGCCCTAGTTTCATTATCATCGTCCTACGCAAAAGCTCCTGAAAACACATGTGAAAATAGGTGCGTCAGCATAAAAATGCCTGTGAGATACATAGGTTTTGTGAAAATAGGATTCATGACTTAAAATTTAAGAACTGTTTAATAACATTCAGTCATGAACCTTGTAAATTGTTTTGTTTTTTAAATCATTTAAAAGTGATAAATAAACCAAATGATATATATGTGTAAAAGAATAATACATGGTTAAATGAATAACCAAGTAAAATGAGTTGTATAAAATAAACTGTAATACAAACCAAAGCCTTGTGAAAACGGGCTACTTGTGTAAAATGTATAGTAAAAAAGGAATAATTTAAGTAACGCTATGATATGTAATATAATACAAACACTTATATATAAAAAGTACCAGCGGCGTATTTACCATGTTTGTATTATACTACTCACATCTCGTTACTTAAGTCACTCAAACAAACCAACAATGTATAATGTCTATGTTTAAACCAATTGTCAAAAGTCCTTGTATAAACCTTGGCAAATGTTAAAAAGTCCAAATGTAGTCATGTTATGTGTAACAAATGTTATGTATTGTAAGTAAAGTATTGTCACATAACCAAATGTAGAAAAATGTACAAACAGAGTATTTTGAGTATATCAAAAAGTTATGTTTTGCAAAGTAAAAGCATGTTACATTGATACATACATTTATGTGGTAAGTTAACGCATACATTCAAGCCTTGAGACAGCCGGATAACCCTAAGTCAAGGCTATCAAAAGAAATGTTTTCGGATTCAGTCATTCCTTACATCCAAACAAACCCGGGATGTCAGGAATGGGATTTGTCAAGTCCTATGGTACCACTACTTACTACCGAGCGGCGTAGCTAATGTTAATGAACGTATATAAGTCCCGTTTGTGCAAACCAAATGTCATAGCAAATGTAAAACATGTTATATGAAAACAATGTACTAAGTATGCTAAGTTAACATACAAAGCAGAAAAGTCGTGTAAATCAATGTGCTAGCATGCTATCAGTCAACATACATAGCAGAAATGTAAAGTAAAACAATGTACTAGGTATGCACACAATGGACATACATAGCATAGAATGTAATGAAATCATGTACTATAATGTACTAATGAACATATCAAGCATATGATATGAAAGCATGAAAAGCATGAAAGTAGCAAGTAGGCACATGTGTTTCACCCCAAAACAGTTTGGAAAACAGTAAAAAAGGGATCTATGTACTTACTTGAGATTGCTTATAAGTCCTTGTGTAACAACCAAACAATGCTAGAGATCACGGATATCAAACGGCACCTAATATAGGTAACTATGTTAATATACCGGACCTAAATCGGAGGATTGGATAGAATGAGGGTTCGTAAACCATACGAGTATGGAGACTTGTGTAATATGGTTTAACAAAGCCTACATACTAAAATGAAACCTAACCTAAGTGCTTACGACCCGTTTAGGTAGCTTATGCTACTTTAACTCGTCGTTCGCGTAAAATGCGTTCGGAACGCCTAACTAGTCCTATGATAAGTAAAATATGCCTTAATATATCTAATATTGTTGCCAAATCATTTTAGATGTCAAAAGTTATGTTACATATGCTTAATATGAAATTTGGCGTAAAAGGGCATTTTGGTAATTTACCTAAGGCATATAAACTACTTATCATACAACTAAACAAACATCGTGACCATAAGGTATAACCTTGGAAGGTTATTCCCTATACAACTATGGTCACCTAATGCGTTTGGTCGGATCCTAATGATCGACCAAATGGGTCGGGTTCGAATGTATAAGCGATTGTTTAGATCGCTTACCTTACGACCCTATATAAGCACTAAACTAAAAGTGACGAGCTAAGCATGTTAAAACATGCTTAACTAAGTTTAGAAAACAGGTTTGGTATCAAAACAAACTGTTTTGATACCTATGAGTAGTTTGGTTACAAAATACGCAAGAATGCGCATTTTGGCGAAACTACGACTCGTCACTGAGCCTAGATAACGTGGTAATCAGTAGGTATAGTCACTAGGGACTATAACCCACTATTACGGCCCACTGTTACCACCTCAAATTCCGCACCTTCAAATTCCGCACCTTCCTCCACTATACCCACTTCCCCATATATTGACCCTACTGTTCCTTCTCCTTCTATCTCTACCCCAACCCAAAGCCCACTACCTACTGCCCAAAGTATTACCCCACCTGATACCACCCACACTTTTGTCCAGCCCGCTCACAACAGTCCCTCGGCCCACTCCTCACCCCACCTTTCGGCCCACTACTCACCTGCTCACAACACAGCCCACATCGACCCCCATTCGGCCCAATCCTCTTCTCCCATTCATCCAGCCCACATCGATTCCCCACCTTCAGCCCACATCGACTCCGTATCTCAAACAACCCAACCTGATCCTGTCACTTCAGCGGATCCACCCGTCACTTCACACTCTCAACCTTCTCAGCATACTTCTACCCGTACTATGCGTACTCACGCCATGGATGGGATATCCAAGCCACGGCGGTTCCTTAATCTTCTTACCACATCCGTTGCCTCTTTACCCAAATCCCCAAAGGATGCCTTGTCCATTCCGTAATGGTTTAACGCCATGACCCTCGAGTTTAATGCCCTTATTAAAAATAAGACGTGGGAACTTGTCCCCCGGCAACCAAACATGAATGTACTACGCAGTTTGTGGTTGTTTCGTCATAAATACAGGTCGGATGGTACACTGGAACGGTACAAAGCACGGTTGGTTTGTGATGGTAGTAATCAACAAATTGGGGTGGATTGTGGAGACACTTTTAGTCCGGTTGTTAAACCGGCCACTATTCGTACCGTTTTATCTCTTGCCTTGTCAAAATCATTGAAGATTCATCAATTGGATGTTACAAATGCGTTCCTACACGGTAATTTGCATGAGACCGTTTTGTATCAACCAATGGGTTTTAGGCATCGGCAGTTTCCTGATTATGTATGTCGTCTCAAGAAATCTCTATACGGATTAAAACAGGCACCACGGGCATGGTACCAACGGTTTACTGACTTCGTTACTTCTATTGGGTTTCGCCAAAGCCGGTGCGACAATTCTCTATTTGTTTATCATCATGGTACTGATGCGGCTTACCTACTTATATACGTTGACGACATTATTCTTACAACCTCCACTGATCAGCTTCGGGATCATCTTATGCGTCGTTTGGGTGACGAATTTGCTATGAAAGACCTCGGCCCGCTCAGTCATTTTCTCGGCATTCAAGTTACTCGCACTGGAAATTCTATGTTTCTGTCTCAGCTGCAATACACTAATGACATAATTGAACGCTCTGGTATGACTTCATGTAACCCGGTTGCCACACCTGTTGACTGCAACCCGAAACTTAGTGCCACATCTAGTCCGGAGTATGACAACCCCACTCAGTATCGCAATTTGGCAGGTGCACTTCAGTATTTGACATTTACCAGGCCTGATATTTGCTATGCGGTGCAACAGGTATGTATATATATGCATTCTCCGCGCATTGATCACTGGAATGCGCTCAAACGCATTATCCGTTACTTAAAAGGCACGACTTATTTTGGGCTTACTTTGGGTTCCATTACTGATTATTCTTTGCATGCTTACACGGATGCGGACTGGGCCAGGTGTCCAGACACACGTAGATCTACGTCTGGGTATTGCGTTTATCTTGGTTCTAATCTGCTGTCGTGGTCGTCCAAGCGTCAAGCTGTGGTTTCTCGTTACAGTGCAGAGGCTGAGTATCGGGGTGTCGCTAATGTGGTTGCTGAATTATCTTGGATTCGAAATCTATTATTGGATCTTAATCGACCAATGCTCAGGGCTAGTATTGTATTTTGTGACAACATTAGTGCGGTCTATCTTTCAGGAAATCCGGTTCAACATCAGCGTACTAAACATATCGAGTTGGACATTCATTTTGTACGTGAGCTAGTTCAGCGTGGACAGGTTCGGGTGTTACACGTCCCTTCCAGATTTCAAATTGCAGACATCTTTACTAAAGGCTTGCCTCGCATTCTCTTTGATGATTTTCGGTCCAGTCTCAACATTCGGCCACCTCTCGCTTCGACTGCGGGGGTGTCACAGAATATACATATATTAGGAAAGTAAATATATTATTCATCAATGTAAATCTCTCCAATAGAATAGGAGATATGCTATCATGTATATATACGTTTCAATGATCAATGAAGGAGGCAAGGGTTTGTATTCTAACAGACATAAATGACAAGATCGTCAAAAGTACTTTCACCTATTGGCAAAAGATAGTGGAAAACATAAAAGAAAATGCATTTTGGTGGATTCTCAAAAGGTCAAAGTGGAAGAACATTGATCTGGAGAACTGGAGTAGGAAGTTTGGAGATGATGTATTTGTATTGTGATGTAGTAGTAGTAGTGTCTATTGGTAGGGGTGGATGTTGTTTTGCCCCTCTTAGCATCTTGCTAGGGTGCATGTCTTTTGGTAATAAAATTTGGTTTCTGTTTGCCTTTTAAAAAAATTATATGATTTTATTACCTAAGTAGTATACATATAAAAAAGTAACAAAGTAAATCAGTAGATTATTGTACTACCCAATGATAAAGGAAAATTTAATGTAAAATGTTTGCGGGTCCATCTGATTAAGGGTAAACATGTATGCGTGTTTCGAATAATTAGGTTGTGTATCATCTAATGCCATATCTATCTCATGCCTACGATTTAAAAAAATTACACGGCCAAATACCCATTGTGACTTTTCGGGTTTAACTTCCTTTGCAAACCCTATCTACTATCTGATATTACACATGTATCACATAGAAATATAGAGTTAAATGTCTGGTTGGTCCATATGGTTTACAAATATTGCACGGTTGATCTTTGTGGTTTCAAAGTTACACACTTGGTTCCGATGGTTTGCAAAAAACGTTCACGAGTGGGCATGATTGTTGCATTTCATAATATAGATGGTCCTTACCAGATAAGATAACGTTGTTAAGTTTTCCAGTTAAGTCTATATAATATTTCCAAATTACCTTTAATATTGAAAACAAAAATACATAAATAAACTAATTATAAAAAACTTAATTATATATTAATATGTTATAAAAAACACCCCCACCCTTTTTCTTATTCTTCAAACATCCATCCCAACTCATTTTCTTGTTTGGAAAAGTTAATTGGAGAAGTTTGATGATTTGTTAAAGCTTTTAACTTTTTAAGGGAGTTGTTCAAAGATGACATTTTTGTTATTCGAATGATCATGATTGGGGTCAAGGGAAGAGGGTCTGGTGGTGGGTGTTGACCGGATGGTGAAATGGTATATATTCGACGGTAAGATGAGCAGATTCAAGGTGGGAGGAAATGAGTGGAGATTCGACGGTAAGATGAGCAGATTTAACGGTGGAGATTGAAGGTGGGAGGAAACGCGCCGCCGCAGCGGCCTCGTTCCGGTCATCTTCACCAGCTCAATCCTCATACCGTCCTCAATCGTCTCTGTACAAGAAAAGGAGGAAAGGGGTAGGGATAAGGGTGGAGAGGAGGATGGTGGTGGTGGTGGTGTCTGAACAGTGACACGGATCTAAGAACTTTTTTTACTGGATTCCTTTTGGTAGATTCTCATTAATTCTCACTACTTTTTTCCAAATCATATGAGGTTTTCACTAATTTTCCCATTTTTTTAAACCGAATGGATTCCTGAGAACCCACAAAAGTGGCCTAGATCCGCCCTGGAGGAAATTGTTGTGATGGTCGTGGGGTGAGGATGATGATTGTGGTGGTTGATGTTGAAGAAGAAGTGAGACCCACATGAGTTTAATATTTATCTTTTTTATTTAGGATTTTTTATATTCTTTTGTTTTAAACTTTAAGGGTAAATATGTAACTTCACACTTATTTAACTGAAAATTTAACGATGTTAGCCACTAAGGACCACTCTTGAACCAAGTGTGTAATTTTAAAATCACAAGAATCAACTGTGCAATATTTACAAACGATAGTGACCAATGTTGTAATTTAAGAAAACGGATAAAAACCCATTAGGCTGGGTCTAACTAAACCCACAACCAGATAAAAACGGGTAACCCGACATTCCAAAAACCATCTCGTGATTTGCTTATGAACTCCGATCATCAAATCCAAACGATCCAACGAAGCACCTAAAATCGCAAACAGTAATCGATACCAGAAGAGAGGATAAACATGAATGTAAACTCAGTGGATTCACTAGTGACCGAAATCCAAGGGTTATCAGGCAGTTCTCAGGATTTAGCTCACTTAAACAACCGTTTGAAACAATCAGAGGACGTAATTCGATCACAGGCCGCAACGTTTGCGACATGTCTTACTCGAATTGATCCTTCGATTCATTCCCTAGGTTATCTCTACATTCTGTAAGTATTATTTTTCTAGTTTTTAACCTTTTGGTGAACAATGGAGTGAGTTTTAGGAGAATTAGGGTTTTGGATGAGTGTTTTGTGGTATTTTCGTAATTTCTGGTGAATTTTAGGAGAATTTGGATTTTGAATTGATGTTGATTGTTGAGTGGTGGTTATGGTTGTTTGTTTGTTTATTTCTGTTGATTTTGTTATGATTTTAACTGGTGTTGTTTGAACTGGTGCTTTTGGTTAATGTGATCATGTTAGGTTGAATATATTCATGTTGTTTACTGAATTTTTTTATTGATCTATGCTGTTTATGTTGCATGTTACTATGCTTCTGTTGGTTTTCGAGAGGCGTTTTTGAGGGAAAACGGCCACAAACTAATTAAACTAATTATGCGTGTGTGCGTTTTTTAGGAGCGTTTATTGGCTGTGAGAGGGTAGGTATCCACGTGGAGACGTTTTTGAGAGCTTCCCTATTGCGCATTTGCGCTATGCAGTTAATATTCGGTGATATATCGGTTCCCTAGTAAAATATCGGTGTCAAATACCGGTACCGATATTATCGGCGATAGTTTCCAATATAACCGATATTTGACCAATATATCACCGATATATCACTGAATTATTAGTGTTAAATTGCTATATATATAAATTCTGCATTATATTAAAATTACCGATATCTCACCAAGATAACCTATATCTCAGATATCGATCCTTGACTGATATCCGATATTTTACCGCATTAACCGTATAGCTATTGCAGATGCTCTAAGTGCTATGTTTTTTGTGTTCATTTATCTATGGTGAAGAACATAGTTGTCAATAGCGGCTATAGCGCGCTATGTAGCGAAGCGACCAAGTGTCGCTATTTGGGTCATAGCGACGAATAGATTTTTTTTGATGTAAATAGCAATTAGATATAGCTATAAAATAGCTGGATTTATAGGTTTTTGTTAAATATACATGTAAAATAGCATATATACCAAGGTATTTTGATATAATATACATATAAAAATTTTCAAAATTTTTTTCTAGTGTATTGCTTGCTATATATAAAATAGATTTGTCGCTATTCGCTATGTAGCATATAGGTCCCTTGTCGCTATTCGCTATTAACAACTATGGTGAAGAATGGAATGACTTTGAGTTTCAGGAGATTTAGGGTTTTGGCCAAGCATTGTCGTGTAAACTGATTTGTTTACTTGTTTTGATTTGTGTTTTTATGTTAAGCCTTAAAATTCTGCAATGTACTATTTTCTTGATTGTTTTATGCTGTTTATGATACCTGTTACTATGCTTCTACTCGTTTCTGAAGTAGGTTGTTTTTTCCTCTCTTGACATGTGTTTCATGTTAAACTTTCTAATATGTTAAGTTGGTATCCATGGTGTAACTGATGCTTGAACTGTAAATAACAGATTTTTAGATGTCAGTTTTCTACTATAGGAAATAGTCAGTTGATTTAATGTCTATATATGATTACAGGGAAGCATGTACAGCAGGTGCGGTTCCCGAAGCACAAGCAAACGAGCTAATCATATCCGTTGTCAGATTCATCGATGTGTGCAGTGTAGAGCAGATCCTTTTGGTGCCTGACAAATGTACGCTTCTACACGTTCAATACAGTTAATCTTTTACTTTCATATCATATTAATATTTCACACGCTGGCACAGTTATTTCTGTTTGTAAAAGACTACACGAACAAGTTATGAAGCTTGGTGCCCCTATGCGAGCTGTGGGTCCGCTACTGATGGCTATACGCAAGATTCAAACCTCACCTGAGCATTTAACTCCTTTACACCCAGATTTTCTTCAAGTCTGTTTGTCAGCTAAGTGTTATAAAGTTGGTTATGGTGTTTTGGAGGATGATATATGTGAAGTTGATCAACCAAGGGACTTTTTTCTGTACTGTTATTACGGGTGAGTTATATTGTTTTTTCCTAATACCGATTAAACCGTTTAGTTTTGAGGTAATACATTACCAATATACAGTATTACCAACTTTTTTGTTCTGTATGGTTATCTGTCAGGGGGATGATTTGCATAGGACAAAAATGTTATGCAAAAGCGTTGGAACTCTTCCACAACGTGCGTCAATATGTTATTGCTTTCCTTTTACTCAGCTGATTTCTTTTACATTTTTTTCTATCATATATACATGCATAATATAAGTTAGGGGTGAGCAGAAAACCGAAGAAACCGAACCGAAAAAAAACCAAGCCGCACAAAAAACCGAACCGTAATTTACGGTTTGGTTACGGTTTTGCATTTTATAAAAACCGAACCGGACCGAATAACCTTAAAAATCATTTTTTCAATGTTTGTCATTTATTGATTTAGGAATTATTAATTTTATTCTTGAATGTTAAGTATTTATTATAATAACATTAACATGTTTTTATAATGATTTATCCATTGCCTAAAAGAAATAACAAAATATAACATAAAAATTAAATGATTTTCAAAGTATTATAAAAGAAAATGTCTTATTAAAAACTTTGGAGAAACATAAAAATAGATTAAAAGGTTAGGTTTATGTGAACAATATTAATTAAAAAAGTTAAATATATTAAACTTAAATGTAAACATCTAAGAAAGATTCTTAAATCTTGGATTATATTATTTATTTTTGAATCTTATGTAATTTGTTCCAAAAACTGAACCGAACCATTTCTAAAACCGTAAAAACCGAAACCGAATGGTTTTCAAAAACCGAAAACTGAACATTTCGCTTACGGTTTCGGTTATATCCTAAAACCGAACCGAACCGAACTGTGCACACCCCTAAATTATATGTGCAAAGTTGCTTGAACTTTTTTATGATTCTTGGTGAATTTTATTTTCAGGTGGTAACTGCCCCTATGTCTACTATGAATGCTATAGCTGTCGAAGCGTACAAGAAATACATATTGGTTTCACTCATTCACCTTCGCCAGGTGTGTGTATTTTACACTTCTGATTATGAACTTCAAACATATGCATATTGGTTCATGGCATAGGCTATCATCACATTCGAATACACAACTTTATTTGTTGGTATTCAAAACATTAATCGTTTTCTGGGAGCAGCATATGAAATATATTACACTTTATATACTATGTATTCGATTGATTATCGTCGCATCTGCTGGGAACTTTTATATATTTTTAACTGAAACAAAATATATAGTGGTTGTTATTCAGTGCATCGTAGTAGTTATCTGCATGTTTGTTCCACCTTGATGGGGTATTATATTAATTATTAATCAACCGAAAGATCTCGTCTGATCAGTTAGAATTTCGTTACGGAATGCAGTTTTCCACCACCTTCCCTAAGTATACGTCTTCAGTTGCTCAAAGGAATCTAAAGAACTTCTCTCAGGTAATTTCTAGCATTTCTATCAAGGAAATCTTGTTTGTTTGATGCCGGTACAATATGCATGTACCTTCTAGTAATCTAGTTAAATCTAACCTTACGTTATTAGTGTATTTTGTAGCTCATGTATGCTTTGTAACTTCACAAGCAGCCTTGCTAGCTACATATCGTTCTGCTCACCTTAAAATAATGTTTCTTTTTTTTTTTTTCGTTTTTGTTCCAAGTAGCCTTACATTGAGTTGGCAAATAGTTACAGCACTGGAAATATTTCAGAACTCAAAGCGTTTGTCGAAGCGAACCAGGAGAAGTTTGAGAATGTGAGTTCTTTATTCTACTTCAAATTGACAAATTGTAGCTCGTAGAGGTTGCAATTACGCTCGACTTATGAACCGCTCGATTTGGGTTTCCATATGACCGTATTACATAAAACGGGTCAAAATATAAATTAGCTAAAAGGGTAACGAGTCAGACCGGTCAAGCTGGTTGAAAGTCACTCGAAAGTCAAAAGTATATTTTTAAAGCATACAACTTTTAAATCATTATATTCAAATAATTATGTATTGTTTTGTAATTGTATTGTATCTGGATCATAATTTACACATTTTTATGCATAAAAACTTGAAAGAGTAAATTGCCATTTTAGTCCCTATGGTTTGACCAGAAATGCGACTTTAGACCAAATAGTTTTTTTTTTTTTTTTTTTTTTTTTTTTTTTTTTTTTTTTTTTTTTTTTCTCATCTGTGTCCCTGAGGTTTGCATTTTTTTGTCATTTTTGTCTAACCCACTAACTCGGTCGTCAGTTAAGTCCGGGGTGTTTTGGACTTTTTACATATGTGTTTTTGTTTTTTCGTTTTTTTATATCTCTTTACTGAATTATTTTTTGTAAACTTCCACTCACCTGCAACTTCCGTTGAGAAATTAGGTAAAAAGTAAATAGAAATTAAAAAAAACCAAAAAACAAAACAAATAGGTAAAAAGTCCAAAACGCCCCTGACTTAACTGACAATTTTTGACAAGAGTTAATGGTTGGACAAAATGACATAAATTGCAAACCAAAGGACACATATGAGAAAAAAAAACTATTTGGTCTAAAGTGGCATTTCTGGCCAAACCACAGGGACTAAAATTGGCAATTTACTCAACTTTAAATATGGCTGAAAAGTGTTTGTCGGTCAACCCAACCTGGCTTGTATCATTCAACTTCCAACCCAAACCCTTTAAAATCTGTTACCTAATCCACCCATCTCGCGACCTTTAGTAGTTTGACCGTGCTTGTCTTGCCTTAAAGTCGGAAACACAGAACATATGTAAATCACAAAATATTCTTTTGCAGGGAAACAATCTTGGATTGGTAAAACAGGTTGTGTCATCAATGTACAAGAGGAACATACAAAGGTTGACCCAGACATATTTGACTTTATCTCTTCAAGACATTGCCAACACTGCAGAAATTAGTACCCCAAAGGAAGCTGAAATGCATGTACTTCAAATGGTAACCAGAACATGAACATAAGATTTCGTAAATTTCATTTACTTTTTCTATTTGAAGGTTTTAAAATAGCCTTTTTATGTTATTGTAAGATTGAGGATGGCGAAATCTATGCAGCTATTAATCAGAAGGATGGAATGGTTAGGTTCCTTGAGGATCCCGAGCAATATAAAACGTGTGAGATGATTGAGCGTATTGATTCGTCAATCCAAAGGTACAATATTCGGACCGGTAGTTTATCATCTCGCATTGTGATATATAGCTAATTTACGTCCCAACTGCACGAACATACACGGTACCGTCCTTTAGGGGTGTGCACGATTTGGTTCAGTTATTAGCATTAACCGGAACCGTAACCGAAGTCATTGGTTAATCGGTTCGGTCTATTCGGTTAATTTGTCGGTTTTTGGTTCGGTTCGGTTATTAACATTAACCGAAACCGTAACCGAAGTCATCGGTTAATCAGGTCGGTTTAGTCGGTTAATTTGTCGGTTGTCGGTTCGGTTCAGTTAGGTTAATAACCAAACCAAACATGGTTATTTTGTTTAGAAATACATGTAATGGAGGTATAATACATGAAATAGATGTATAAATAAATAAAATGGAGGTATAAATACATGAAATGGAAGTATGAAACATGAAATACATACATGAAGATTTAAATGATTTGGTTCGGTTCGGTTAACCGATGGTACAAAAGAAACCGATAACCGATTTTCAGTTAACTTCAGTTTGGTTTTGTCGGTTTTCGGTTAATTTCGGTTCAGTTTTGTCGGTTTTCGGTTAACGGTTTGGTTATTGCTCACCCCCGGGCATCCATGATCGGAAAAATAACTAGTTTATGCTTTTCTTTTGCCGGTAAATGCAGAATCATGAAACTGTCAAAGAAGCTGACAACAATGGACGAATCCATGTCGTGTGATCCTTTGTATCTATCCAAGGTATAACTTCTTGATTCCCTAACATGTTGAACAAATTGGTTATTTTTAAGGTTCGGTTTGATTTTGAACGCGGTACCTTAATGATTGCAATTTCTTCAGGTTAGAGAACGACAAAGGTATGACTTGCATGATTTTGATGATGTTCCTCAGAGGTTCAACTTATGAGAGATATGCCTGAATGCGGTTTATAAGAGGATGTATACTATCGGCTTAGTTCCAATCTGATATCACATTTTGTTTCATTGATTTGGACGGTTTAAAACAGATGATACGTTTTTTGAAATTTTTTAAAGACTTTTGACCGTTTTTTTTTTTTTCGTTAAGCTTGCCATATACAACTGTTTTGAGATGTAGACCTGGAACCAAAGTTGTCCATCTTTCGGTAAAATATTTGCTACAAGTAATCTCCGACTTAGGTCTAGATATGCATGAAAATGGTGCTGAACCGGTGTAACGATGGGTGGGATCTTCAATGTGTATCACAATGAAACGATGGTTACCCTTGCCACACGGAGAATGAGGTTTCCCTATGTGACCTTGACTATGACGTGAGAACAAGTACTTTTATTAAGAGAAAAAAGTGTAGTAAATGTGTCGTAATGAATGAGAGGATGCATGTGTTGTTCGGAGGGTCTTTTATATTGTGTCGTAGACAGTCATTACTTTGTACCGCATGCCACATCTTGGTGTCAAATGGCTCTTTTGCCTCCTTGTAATTAATACGGTGTAGGTAGTCACGTTGTAGTTAATGTTTTTGTGGTTTCATTTGGGGCATTCTTTTACCCGACAATAGTGTGCTTAACTGCTTATGGTACCGATTTTGTACTGTTGAGTAAGATCCGGATGGATATAATGGTTTGGATTGACGGTGCTGATTTGGACGTAGTGGTCTGATGCAGAGATTGTCTCTTTGGTAAATATGTTTATAACTGTCTTTTCAATTAAGGGGTAAGAAGTGGTTAAACATTTTGGAGTGGCAAATCAAAAACCGACCAATCACAGCGCGTCATGTCAATCAGTCAAAAATGTTTAAATTTTGCTGAAAAGTGTTGGCAATGGTTTAAACACTTGCTGAAGTGGTAAACTTTTATTATTATTTTTTTTGTGCACTATTTTATTTAATATTAATAAATGTAGAATAAATACATTAAATTAAAAAAAATAAAGTTACATAAATTAAATTAAAAACATTAAAATTACATTTAATTAAAAAACAATAAAATTACATTAACATGAAATAAATTAAACTAGTCTTCGTCGGAATCGACCAAAAGGTGGGGTAAATCTTGACTTGCGAGATGATCTATGAGATCGTGTTTTAGTCTACAATGCGTGACTTCATCCATCAACTCGCCCAACACCGTATCGTCTAGAGCGGGCTCGACCGGAGGATCCCGAATGTGCACTGGTGCTATCGCCTTTCCTTCATCTTTCAAAATCATGTTGTGTAAAATAATACACGTGTACACAACATTCCTAATTTTTTTAACGGATCTTGCTCGCATCGGTCGACTCAATACACCCCATTTCACCTTCATAACACCAAAAGCCCGTTCGACGCCTTTTCTTGCCGCCTCATGTTGCCTCTTGAATTTCTTTTGGTCTACTTCGTGAGGGTAAGGGATCGACTTCACAAACACGGACCACGAAGGGTAGATTCCATCCACGAGCAAATAACCACGTTTGTATAAATGGTTGTTAACGTAAAATGGACATTTTGGCGCGGTTCCATTTCGTTCCGTTAAAAATAACGGAGATTGTTGTAGAACATTGATATCGTTTTGAGAACCCGGTGGACCGGCAAAAGCATGCCAAAACCATAAGTCTTGAGAAGCAACCGCTTCGAGCATAACAGTCGGGTATCGATGATCTCCTCGCATATATTGGCCTCGATACTCTGTCGGACAAAATCGCCAAACGAAATGGGTGCAATCAACGCTACCGAACATACCTGGAAGGTGATGTTTTTCCTCATGAGCTTGGTATAAAAGTGCCATGTCGTGGCTTGTCGGTCTACGTAAGAACTCTGGACCGTATATTTTGCAAACCGTGTCGCAAAAATATTCTAGGCACTCGCGGGAAGTTCTTTCGGCCATATGCAAGTACTCGTCGTTCTCGTCTGGAGTGTTACCAGTTGCGAGCTGTTTAATAGCCGATGTCACCTTTTGCAACGGCGTAAAGCCCTTCCTACCTCGCGCATCGGGGGCCTCTTCAAACCACGGGTCGTTCTCTTCCACGTCGGCCACAATTTTTAGAAACAAACGTTTTGACATACGGAACCTATGCCGAAAGATATCTTCGTTGTACTTCGGGTCTTCGACAAAATAATCCGCCATGAGTGTCTCATGCCCCTCCTCACGTTGACGTTCAAGATATCTCCTTCGGTTAGATGTGCCCGTGTCTTGAAGTTCGGCTTCTTCGATGAGATTTTGAAAAAAAAGAATGCTACTATTGGATGAATCGTCGCTACTCATGGGTGGGAACCATAACGGGAGTTCATCCGCCATTTTGTTTTGTAAATGTTTGGGAAGAATTGGTGGTATTTTTTGGTTTGGTTGGGTATATATTTGAAGGTATTTTGTTATGGTTTGGTTTGATATTTATAGTTTAATTTTTTAAAGAAAAAATAATTTTTTTATTTGAACGGTAATATTACCGTTAATACCTGGCCCACATTCCAAAATCCTTCTTCCCCGAGTCGGCAAGCTGTCCCCGATTCGTTTGCTTTGCCGCGTCGGCATTGGGTCAGCGGCGGTGTTTGCCGATCGGCAAACACGTTTGCCGCCCTTTGTCGACTCCCACACCGTACACCCTAATTGAATTTTTACAACAAATATTGAAGAAAACACAGAGAATATGATTACAAAGTCAAGAAGTATATCACACAACCACAAAAATGCTCTATATAAATGAGTTAATTGCGTTTTTCGTTCTTGTGGTTTGTTAGTCTATTGGTTTAAAAATTGTCAAATAGTGCCAGTAGTTTCACTTTTTTAACAATTACAATCTACCCTCACTAGCCCCATCCAATTATTCTGTTAGTTTATTTAAAATGACCATTATACCCCTGTTATTAAAACTAAAAAATAAATAAATAAAAAGTTAATTACACTTTTCGAACCGACTCATGATCCAAACCGGATCAGACTGAAATCGATTCGGCTTCGATTCAATAAGTCGGTTTTAAAATCGATTTGGGTGTAGACTTGGATGAAATGGGGTTTTAATCCGGTTTGAAACCGATACGATCCAGTATGGTTTTCTTTTAAAAACCAATTCATAAAACCGATGCATTAGGTTGAACCAGTTTTGATATTGTTCGACTCGATCCGAACCGGTTCGGCCCATAAACCAATTTTGTGGCGCATTAGCAAAAACAATAGAGAAGCCCAACATGTGGCCCAACTCTCGAAATTCTTCAAGCCCACCCAAAGTCCGTCACGGTAGAGCGAGGAGGAGCACCAGAGTGAAGAAGATCACCAACTTTTTTCCTCATCGATTTGCATTTCAATCCATCCTCACCGGCTAAACGCCGCCGTTTAAGACCAATCTTTGCCGACGACGTCCTGTAAGTGTCGTTCTTCAAAAATTTTTTAACGTCGAATTGATGCCCTAGGGTTTGATCATCTGTGTTGTTTAATTGACTGTCTTGATTGATTTCTCCTGATTACGTTTATATATATACATATATGTGTGTGCGTGCGTGTCTGTGTTTCATGAAGCACATGTAATCTGCAATTAGTTCGGTGAATTTAATTTAGATTTCTAATTAAACCTAGCACCATTCAAATTCAGTTTCAAAATCGGCATTGATTTTGTTTCAGACAATTTAATTTGTAGAATTTATTTCACAGCTCAACTGTATAAAAGTTTGTTTGTTTTTTTATAGTTAAATTTTAATAATCAGTTTGAAGCTCAAAAATAGCTGATTTGAGATCTGAAGTGAAATAAATGTAGGTATCTTTTAGGATGAAAGGAGAATTATCATTGCTGTCATTTATATATAATTGGATAGAAATTGGTAATAGTAGTTATTGTAGGGATTCTTTATAAGTTAACCGCAAATTCTGAATTATGATAAATGGATGATTTACAGGAAGTTAACTTTAATGGCTGGTGGTAGGGGACTTTACCACTTGCTAAGGGGCAGGCTTCATTCTCATTCTGCTGTAAGCATTATCATTTTTGCATTCCTATGTAGTTAATATCCCGATATATCAACCGATATATTGGTTATTGGTCCCCTGCCGAGATAGCGGTACAAAATATTGGTCAGAATATCGGTACCGATAATATCAGCGATATTGTCCGATATTTGATCGATAAATCACCCATTTTCCCGATATCAGTACCATTCTTCTTATTTCTACTGTTCATTTTTCTTCTTATTGCTGCTATTAGTGTTTTAAGTCTTAGTTAGTTCTTACTTGTTACAACTGTTAGTGTTAAATTGTTATATATATAAATTTAGCAAGATATTAAAATTACCGATATTCCACCTCGATAACCGATATCTCAAATATCGGTCCTTGAACGATATCCGATATTTTACCGCATTAACTACTTAGTTGCATTCTTTTCGTTGGATTTTAATTTTACGTACATTATTTACTTTAACTTGCCTGTGTGTTTTGAGCTATGGATTTCTCAATGCATGTATTAACTTTAAGTTAAGATTATATTATTAAGCTATTACTTTTCATCTGTGAACAGTGGTGTTGGAGCTATAGATTAGTCATATTTCACTTGTTATTTAGTCTTTAATTTATCCGGTGACTATGTGAAGGGTATACTAACTAACTACCGACATGTGTTCTTGATTTATGTATCGATACTTGACATGTGCTTAAAATAAGGGACATGATAAACCTTGAATTTATTCGAGGAGTTCTGGTCAACATTCAACAATAACATAACATGTTCTACATTCAGTTCCTCCAGTTATCCACTTATCCATACGTGTTACATATGGATAATGTATGTAGCTATGCATTTGTGATTTCTGAGCTATCATTTTATGAGCTTTTGCCACTTTGCCAGATCAGCAGTTTTCTAACACAAGCAAGTATTAACCATGTAAGAGTGAATTTATCTAGTTGAGCATGTTATTACTTCCTAAACAAAATCGAAGTTACATCGAAGTTACATTTATGAGGGATATACATCATAAGAGCCTATCACTAGAATACAAACCGTCTTTGTGTTTTTTTTAACTTTTTTAGTTATTGATTGCTGACATCATTTCTTTGAAAATTCAGGCCCCGCCAGCTTTATCATCTCTCGTTTTAAACAAAAATCAGGATGGAGCTGAATCTGCTGGCGTGAAGTCATTGAGGGCGATTACTCTTCTTGGAGCCGGTCTATCAGGCGTTTTAAGTTTTACAACTATCGCGGTTGCTGATGAAGCCGAGCATGGTTTGGAATCTCCAAATTACCCTTGGCCTCACCAAGGCATTCTCAGTTCATATGATCATGCCTCGTGAGCTCCTTTCGATCTTTTTCATGCAATGATATGATTTGTTTTTGAGTAAAATGCCATATTCGTCCCTGAGGTTTGGCCAGTTTTGCGACTTTTGTCCAAAGGTTTGTTTTTCCGCATCTGGATCCAAAAGGTTTGGAATCTTGCCATTTCCATCTGGCTTGTTAACTCCATCCATTTTTTTCCGATAAGTCATAGGTATTTCCATCTTTTTTGCTAACTTAAAGGGCAATTCGGTCTTTTTCACCTTATGTAAACAGTAAAAAGACCGAATACCACTGAAAAAGACCGAATTGCCCTTTAAGCTAACAAAAAAAGACGGAAATACCTCTGACTTAACGGAGAAAAATGGATGGAGTTAAGGAACTGGATGAAAATGGCAAGATTTTAAACCTTTTGGATCCAGATGCGGAAAAACAAACCTTTGGACGAAAGTCGCAAAACTGGAAATTACTTTATAGGCCACACAAGTAGGTATTTGGTTTCAGTATACTGATTTTGGGCAAAAACACAGATGACGAAAATGTTGTTAGTTTTTCTTAAAATATGATTCTAACATGCTAAAACCTCATCAAAGGTGTTTTTGTCTTTTCAAATTTTATAAGGGTGTTTAATATTTTGTCACCCGACATGAAATGCCATAAGTGGTAGTATTAATAAAACCAAACACATACTTTAGTGGCCTATAAAATAATTTCAATATTTGTGTGGCCTTATTCAAAGAATTTGAATATTTGGGTGTCCTCCACATAGATCTCCCTTATTTCTTTTTATTTAAATCATAATTTGCCAAACACTCAAATATTTGATAATCACGTCAACACACTATTTTCTACAACCCATTTTATCACTGGACACTGGCTTACAGGCAATGCTTTGAAAACCGGACTGGACCGGGAACCGGGGGTCTGACCGGTCCAGTTCACCCTATCTACCCTTTTTGAGTCGAACCGGCAGGTTGAACTGGATTTCTATTAAAAAAATTCAGTTTTACCCGATTTATTTTTATAGTATTTATGAATCACCCGGTTCTTACATCCGGTTTGACCAGTTCGACGTCCGGTCCGGTTCTGAAAACATTGTTCAGGTGATTATGTGATTCCAATTATGCAACATCACTTGGTCGCTTTCAAATTGCACATCTAAACACTCCTCACATAGACTTTCTTTGTGATCGTTTGGCATGAATACGGGTTTTACCATAACAATTCACTGTGGTTCATAAGTTCTTTCTAAAATGCAATAACTTCCAACTGATGCACCTTTTTTTCTCATGTAAAAGCTTATTCAGCAGTTGACTTTTTGCAATTTGGCGATTGACCATGAGCAGGATTCGACGTGGACACCAGGTGTACACACAAGTCTGCGCATCCTGTCATTCAATGGGTTTGATTTCATATCGTGATTTGGTCGGCGTAGCATATACAGAAGAGGAAACAAAGGCAATGGCTGCGGAAATCGAGGTGGTTGACGGTCCTAACGATGAGGGTGAGATGTTTACACGCCCCGGAAAACTAAGCGATCGGTTTCCTCAACCTTACGCAAATGAGCAAGCTGCTAGGTTTGCTAATGGTGGGGCCTACCCTCCAGACTTGAGTCTTATTACCAAAGTAACCTTTTCTTCTTGTTTCATTTTTTATCTATCGTTTTAGTGCATTGCTAGATTCTTACGTTTTATTCGTTCAGGCTCGTCATAATGGACAGAACTATGTGTTTGCACTTTTAACCGGCTACCGTGATCCTCCTGCCGGTGTTACAGTGAGTTGTGATCTATTTCCACTTGTTTTTTTTTCTTTCATTTTTTCAAGTTTGCTTGTTGAAAGTTTTAGCATGTAATCTTCAATAGAATGATTTAAAAAAATAGTAAAATGTTAAATGCCATTTTCGTTCTTGAGGTTTGGCCAGTTTTGCGACGTTCATCCAAAGGTTTGTTTTTTCATATACGACTATATGAAAAAAAATTATTCTACTATCACGATTTGCCTATTTGAAAAAAAAATGTTAAATGTCGTTTTTTCATCGTTACATAGAATCTCCTGTCACGATTTGCTTATTTTTATCTACTTTTCGGACCCGCCGCGAAGCGCAGATGTTAACCCACTAGTTATTATTATATTAAGCCAATCTATGAACGTATTGCAGATTAGGGAAGGCTTGCATTATAATCCGTACTTTCCTGGTGGAGCAATAGCGATGCCGAAAATGCTTAACGATGGTGCTGTTGAATATGAAGACGGTACACCAGCAACAGAGGCCCAGGTTGGTTTTGGTTTATTGTTTTATTATGCTATTTGTTTAATGGGCCGCTTGTATATGTTTTTTCTCATGCTCGTATTTCTTTGATCTTGTATGTTTTCGTAGATGGGAAAAGACGTCGTTTCGTTTTTGAGTTGGGCTGCAGAACCAGAAATGGAAGAACGGAAACTGGTACAAATCCGTCAAACCCTATAGTTGTATTAGAGCTGGTTGGTAATGGGTCAAACAGGGAACAGTGTTGGGGTCAAAAGTCAAAACGAGCTACGTGAGGTTGACCAACAAACACCTTTTTGTTCTTTATCTAAAAATTTTAGAAAATAATAAATAATGTATATAATTATGATTAAAAACAATAGAGTAAAGTACACGAATGGTCCCTGTGGTTTACCAAAATGTTCGATTTAGTCCCTAGCTTTCTAAATGTACACAAATGGTCTCTGTGGTTTACACTTTGCAACACATTTAGTCCCCAACTTTTTCCCAAAGTACACGGATGGTCCCTGAGGTTTGCACTTTGTAACGCATTTCCTTAACTTGAACATGCTAAAACCTTTAAATTTGTTGGCTGGGGACTAAATGCATTACAAAGTGCAAACCACAGGGACCATCCGTGTACTTTTGGAAAGCTAGGGACCAAATCCAAATTTTTTGATAAACCACATGGACCATCCGTGTACTTTACTCAAAACAATATTATTACAATAATACTAATCTAGGGACGTGTAGAGAACCCTCTAATACACTTGTACGTAGCGCTTGACAAATATACTAAGCGTTAAAAAGAGAATGAGGGGTTACATAACCGTCTCGTGCGTCATATTTAAAGCAAAAGACATAGGTGTTTATGCGGTTATTACAGCTCTCTACTTAAAATTCATTCTTAATTAGCGTGCCCTATTAATCTAAACATGTGAAAATGGCGTTCCTTTTTCAGCTAAATATTTGTGACCCGTTTGAGGTTAAGCACAACCCGAAATGACCCATTTTCAATAGAAGCAGTTGAATATATATTAATCATTTTGTTTTGATGATACAGATGGGATTCAAGTGGATATTTGTACTGTCACTGGCCTTGCTTCAAGCTGCGTACTATAGGCGTCTGAGGTGGTCGGTTCTGAAGTCGCGTAAGCTTGTTCTCGACGTTGTCAACTAGCGCTTTCTCTAATTGTTCAAGAAATTTTACTGAAACGACTTGTATTTGAAAAAATAATTATTTCTGTAAAAGAACTGGATGTGCATTTTTTTGTACTAAAATTGGTACACAAGCTGGTCTTTTGGTTCTTATGGCACTTGTTTTTCACTGTGGATTTTTTTAGAAACTAATAAGTGAAACCCGTTATTGTAATCTCATTTATAATTTTAAATAAAAACATTTATTAAGTTGTTTTAATTATAGAAACTGGCCGTGTTTATATGTTTATTTTAGAATGAAATGAATTGTTTTTATTTTTAATAGTTAAAAGACTGAGATGTGATTATGTTGAAATGATTGTTGAGGGTTTCAAAATTGAGGATTATAATGTCATAACAAAGGCCGCTGTGATTAGGAGGGGTGAGGGATTTCAATTTATTTTTGAAAGGTTTGAATTATTCGTGAATGTCGGGAGGTCTAGCATACGTTGTCTTAACCGGGTCTGCGCTAGAGAGCCTCCTCACACAATAGATCCCCAATTTAAACCCTTCAATGAGAAACCCCTATCACCCAGACTCGAACTTGAGATCTGGAGGAGAAAACTCACACGGGCCTACCAATAGGTGGAACTTAAATACCCGTGGTCACCACTAGAGCACTAGTGATGGTTAGATTTCAATTTTATTGGTTGTGTTTATAGGGGTGTTTATGGTTTGGCTTGACCGGTTTTAATGGAAGTTCTGGACCGAGCCGCTTATTATGCTTTTGTGGAACAAAAAAGCGAACTGGACAGGTTGAGTGGGTTGGCTGGAGAATTCGGGTTTAACGTTTGGCGGTTTCATAGACCAAACATGTTATCTCTTGAATTCAGATTCAAATTTCAATGAATTTTACGAACCAAACATGTAAAAATTCCAATGTAACTTTATCCTTTAAAATAACAACCAAATATGAAAACTTACAGCTTCTTTTTGGTCATTTTAGCTTTACTTTTTTTCACCATGAATAAAGCTAATCCAAACATTTTTTTTTAAAACTCCTTTAGAAAAGTCATAAGTCAATAAACACTTAATAAAAAAAAAAGCAATCCCTCTAAATAAGAGATGGTTCGACCTGTTTGGTGGTTTAATGCAAAACTAAAATTTGAGACGCCTTTTTTCTTTTCACATGTATGCTAATTTTCTATTGTTAAACCTTATAACCGGATGCACCCATACTGTCAAGGTAAAATTCGACAATTAACCTTGAATTTAACATAGTTACGACGATGAAACATGTGGATTTGTCTTCTTTCCACATATCTTTCTATTCACATGTATAATTTGAATTCAAGAGTGAAGACCATGCAAGGCATAGTAAGTATGTTATTGAGTTTTTAAGGTTTAATCCATTCAAGTCATTTGGGTGGATTATATGTTACATACCAAGCGAGAGAACTCAACCCAAAAGATCAGTCTGGTGGGTGAGAGAGCTCATTTGGTATATAAACTCCACATCAGTTGGCCAGTTGCCCATACAACCGATGTGGGACAAGTTTCATACCTTGCAATGGTATTAGTCCATAACATTTTCATGTGGGTAAGGTGAGTCATTTAATTAGTTTACGTAATAGTGGGTAGTTTATTTGATACGTAGTGTATAGTGGGTCGACCTTAGTGTTGATAAAACTTTGTCTTTCTAAGGCTATCGGGTGTGCTCACCCACTCCCCCATCTGAGTCGGTTAGTTTACGTAATAGTGGGTAGTTTATTTGTTCGTAGTGGCATAGTGGTTGTTCCAGTAAAGCTTTGTCTTTCTAAGGCTATGGGGCGTGCTCATCCACTCCCCCATCCTCCACCTCAGCGCCACCTCACTGTTCCCTTCCACCTCATTTCTTTTCTCCCATGGAAGGGTCCAAGGGTGTGCTCCCCCTTCCTTTAAAACATTATTTTATTATTATTATGCAACGTTCACAATTTTCAAATTGGGGAGAGATCGGTTAAATCTCACCGAGGCCATCGAAACCGAACCGGGGAGGGGGGGGGGGTGTTCCCCTTGGCGCCGACTCTCCACCTCACCTCCCCCCTCCCTTGCCAAATCCCACAACCTAAGTGATGGGGTTCAATCTCATGATGGATAAATATGTGTATTTTATTAATGAATTAGAGATTGTGCGAGTTGTTGTTCTGAATAATAGTAGAAATCTTTTCGTGTTCTTTGAATTCTTCTTCTTGCTCTAAAGGTACATATCAAACACATTGAATATGCAAATCTTTATTGTCATTGGATATCAAATGACCTTCAATAGCGATTATATTATCATATCCATTGTTAGTTGTTCATACGTTTCTAATATCCACGTAGCCCATGCCCACGTTTTCATTGTTTCCTTTTTGCATAATTCTAGTAAGTAGAGTGGGGTAGTGAGTAGTTGTTTTCATTGCATATTTAACTTGATGTAATTTTATTTGAAGAGTTTAAGCAGAATATTGATCCAAAAGTATATCTTTTATCTTTAATATTTTATGGGAGTCTAACCCACTCTACGAGTATCTATCGAAAGATTGACCATCTCGAATCGGTGTACTTCTAGTATTCTATTATTATTTTAAAAATAACATAACAATACTTGCATGTTTGTAATTTATATCATCCTCTAAAATAAATTAAAAACAATTAAACACTACATGTTTTAAATGCATAAGGTGTCGTTCCTTTTTATCTAGAAAAAGATATCATAATCCAGATACCCATCATATGGTCGACAGCAATAAATAAATAATAAAAAATAAATAAAATAAAAGGACCAAAACTTGAAAGATGTGCTATTTTAATAATTTAAATATCTAGCAAGGACACCACATTTATAAAACTATCATTTCTTTCTAGGGTTGGACAGGACACATCATCACATTTTATAAAGCTTTCGAAGACTTTTTCTTCCTTGACTGTGGTGTAGTACAATTCTCCTCAACTACGGATCTTAAGTGTTAATATAACCCAAAACATGACATAGCTAGTTTTAGTAACATTTGCAAATGAAGATTAAACAAGTTAATTCAAAACGCGACATAGTTTTAAGTGTATTTAAACGACATAATATGAATAAAAATATGGATGGTGTTTAGGTTTACATACTCAATATATATGTCAACAGTCAACCCGAATTACTTCAATCTGCCAAGCCAACACGATTACGTCATTTCGTCTTAAACTTTCTTTAAAGAATTTAACAAACATCTAGTAGTCTAGATAAACAATAATGTGAAAGTTTATTCTTTATATGCTAAGTTGTTTGCTTTTTCAGTTGTAACTAGATGCTTGATCGCGGTCACTAGCAAAGCTATGCAAACCTCCCAAATAACATCCCTCGTCGCTCTCCACTAGTATACCGTCACAAAACCTGCTTGGCTACACGCTGCCACCAAGGGCCACCATCAAAACCTAATCCACATCTTGAACTACCGCCACCACAATCATCAAAGATGTTGTCGTCGACGTTGAGTACTGGTGATGCCGACATGCGAGCTGTAACGCCGTTGGACCCAATCACCGCCCCTCAGATGCACAAACCACCACCACATTTGGCTTCCCTGCCTTCAGACTATGATATAGAGTTGGCTCACGTGCCAGAATGACGGTCGTTGGCGTCACGAAACCACCATGACCGCGCCCTTGCTTTCCACTGCCTCTCTAATGCTGGAAGAAGATGTGTCAACGTAGTGGGGAAACAAAGAGGTTCACCAACATAAAGAGAATGACCGGCAAATTATAACAACCCTAACATAAACCGACACCCTCATAAATTTTCCGACACCCTAATATATCTTGAAATGTCTCAATATGTCTTTATATGCACCCCGTATATGAAAACGGAGCCCAAAATAGATTATATATAATAAATTAAAAACACTAAAAATTTAAGCCGAGGCGGGCCGCATAGGACCTCACCTCAACTTAACGCGGGCCGCATTAAGGTGTAACCGGACTCCGCTGAATTCTTTAGTTGACGCGGGCCGCATAAGAAGTTCCATTAGTTAACGCGGGCCGCGAGTGTCTCAAATGGTGGCGCAGCCCGGTGATGACACGTGTCATCATCGTGGCGGACCTATACGCTGACCCAGCCAAGCTACGCGTTGACCCAGCGTTGACGCGGGCCGCGTAAGCTTGGCCTGTTCTTTACGCGGGCCGCGTGGAGACCCAATTACAGCCCTATAAATAGAAGGCAACGGGCCTTCAGTCCGATCGTTCACTTTCTTTCTTTCTTTCTAAATTTCTGTAGTGGCGTTATTATACCCGGGCATTATAGCCCCTAATTAGCGAGGTTCTGCTACAATGTAAGTATTATAATCCCTGGAGACGTATTAGATACTCTGCCCGATTGATCTAGGGTTCCGTAACGGCTGTCGTGGTTCTGCCCGACGTAGTCGTTGGAATACCGTCTCGGGGAGGGTATTACTAATGTTAAAATGGGTTATTATACTAACACACGTGCATTTGTGTAAATTATAGATATTCACCAGGAAACCCTAAAGAATAACCTAAGACAGCAAAGTGAGTAATCCTCTTTTTGTTAAATGTTTTTACAAAACCTTACATACTTTTCCATGCGAATAACAGTTATTGAGTATTTGTAAGAATACAATTATCGTGGGTATGTTGGGGTTTTGTATACAAAATTTGTTACCTCCTCGTTAAGGAGTAACATTTCCACAAGTCATGTCTGATAGTACCAACGGGTGATAATTGATATAACTTGGAAACAAATGTAATTACGGGATCGCCCTCAATACTGTTCACTGTGAAATTATTTTATTTAAACCTGATTAAAATGGGATTCACTCACCAGTATTTCCCACTGACAAAATGTTTTTAAAACGCGTTTCAGGTAACAAAATGTGAAAGCCAAATAGAAGCCAGCTGGACAGCACTGAAGGCTTGGAAAAGTGGCAATAAAGTTACCTAAGAATAAAATGGATGTTTTTATTAAATAAATAGGATTTATCCCTATGAAATGTGTGTATTGAAAACTTGGGTTTTACCCATGTGTTTAATGTTATAAAACATGGTGGTTTACTCTGATTAAATATTTCCTAACTACGGTCCTGATGAAAATTTCCGCTGCCAAATTGGATAAATAAACGTGATACCACCGAAACTGGCTCACGGCCGCCCGTTTCCGGGAACTAGGGATCGGGGGCTGTGACAGAAGGTGGTATCAGAGCTATGCCACTGATTCAGCCACAGAAGTATTCCGCTGACATCAAAATTCAAAGTGTTAGGAAATAAATTACGGGAATACGTGCATAATTGTATTTTCTTGCTATGTGTTATCTGACTATTTGTTAGTTTACAGTATGAGCGACCAAGGACCCTCTGACGCCTATCGTCAACTGTCTGGTTCGCCTAGGAGCGAAGGCACCTCCTCTTCTCAGCCTGCCCTCTCAGGGTACTCTGCTGACACGGAAGAAGGAATCTTTGTGTTTAAGGCTCAATCTGAAGAGCCATTTCCTCAGAAAAAGAGGGGATGGTTTAGTAGGGGAGCACACGAGCGTAGGAAACGAATGAAAAAGTTGCAGGAACAGCGAGTGTTAGCCGCAGCAAAAAGAGAGACTGATGCCTATAATCAGGATATGCTAAATAGGGGTATAGCTAATATCCATATTTTAGCAACCACTGCTGCTGACCCAAACCTGGAACAAATGCTAGCACCCCAACCACAACCACAAAATCCCGACCAACCCATGGAAGTAGAAAATCAAATAGAAATGCCTGACTACAACCCGGAGGAGATACCTAGGGTACCTGCACCAAATCCTCTAGACCCAAACAACTACGACCCCTGGAGGGACGATGTTAGGGACTACGTGCAACAAAACCCAATACAGGAAAATGTGCCAATGCCCAACTTAGGAGCTTATCCAGGGTTAGATCCTCAAGATCCCTACAACATTAGTGATGCATATGTTAGGGAAATTTTAGAGAATCCATACCCATACCAGGCCACTATGCCTCCATATCAGGAACCCGCACCCCAGATTCCAAACCCAGTCCTAGAACCTGCACCCCCAATGAGTGCAGAAAATGTCCAAGAACTTAGGACCTTCGGTGAGGAAATTTTAGAAAGCAGTGAGAGAATGCGACAGGTGGGAGAACGCCTCGTATGGAAATACGACGAGCGTAATATGGATTTTTGGATGAATCCATATCAGTGAATGTGATGGCAGGAACGGTAGTAGTAATAATAATATAATATAATATAATAATATATGTGTGTATGTGTTAGAAAAAAAAACACTACGGATGCCTACTATTAGTATTGTAGCTTTACATTTCAGTCGGTATTTTAATTTAAATTTCAGTACTAGTGTGTAATGATGCATACTATATAAATAGAGTAAAAGTCGCAATGCTCGACGCTTTTGGCTAAAAGTGCGTGTCATGTGATTGGCTATATTCAAATATTATTTGTGATATTAATATTTGGTAAATGTTTAAAATTCAGATGGCCGACGAGGGAAATCAAGATAATCTGAATAACGATAACCAGAGTAACATTAACGTGGTTAATGAGAATCCGGACAACAATAACAATGGAAACCAAATGGATAATAGTGCCGTTCAACACATAGTGGCACAAGGAATTATAGATGCAATGCCATTTATTATTCAAACGGTTCAAGAAGCGAATAATAAAAGTAAGCATAGCAGTAAGCGACCAACTGAACCATAACACAGCGTGAACAATGGACTCGTACTTCAAGCGCCCATTCCCAAAAGAAGAAGAACCATGCCATATGGTTGTTCTTACAAAGAATTCTGGTCCTGTAAACCAATAGAATTCTCGGGCAATGAAGGACCCATTGCAGCTCTACGCTGGATAGAGAAAACTGAGGCTGTTCTGAAAATAAGCAAGTGTGCTGAAGAAGATAAGATAATGTTTGCTTCAAATCTGTTTAAAAACGCAGCCTTAGAATGGTGGAACACTATCCTCCAGTCAAGAGGAAGTGATAGAATTTATAACATGGAATGGGAGGAATTCAAAAATATGGTAAAAAGGAAATTCTGTCCTCCCAATGAAAAGGAACAGATAGCAAATAAGTTTCTGAATCTTAGAATGTCGGGGTAGACAGTAAGGGTTACACTACCACATTCTTTGAATATGCTAGGATAGTACCAACCCTTGCATCACCTGAACCGGTATTAATCTCTCGTTATATCTGGGGATTAATTGGAGAGATTAGACATGTAGTCAAGGCAGCTAGACCCCAAACTATAGAGGAAGCTGTAGAACTAGCCAATACCTTGACAAATGAGTTAATCCGTACGAGAGAAGAAGACCAGAGGAGAAACCTAACCCAAAGGCTTACTCAAGAATTCCGTTCAGGGAATTTTAACCATAGGAATGTAGGTTCTACCTCAGCACCATACTACAGAAACTGCAAAAAGAAGCATTCTGGAAGATGCTCTACTTACTGCAATTACTGTAAGGCGCCAGGACACAAGGAAGAAAATTGCAGGAGAAAAACCAGTAATGGAATGTGCTACAACTGTGGAGAAAAAGGTCATATTAAGACGAACTGTCCAAAATTGGCTCCAGCTGCAAACAACAAGAATACTAAAAATGCTAGAGCATTCGTTCTAACTGCAGACGAAGCTAGGATGATTCCGGACGTCATTGCTGGTACGTTTTTAGTTAATGATATTTTTGCTAAAGTATTATTTGACTCTGGTGCAAACCAAAGTTTTATTAATACTTCATTTTGCAAACTCCTAAATCAATCATTAACTAAACTACCACAAGAATGTCTAGTAGAAACCGCAAATGGAGAAACCGTTAAGATTTATGAAATCTTGCAAGGAGCAAGAATAGAAATTTTTAATCAAAAATTTATTGCAAACCTTTACCCAATGAATCTGGTAGGATTTGATGTCGTGCTACGAATGAATTGGTTAATAGCCAATAAAGCAAATATCTTATGTGATCAAAAGTCAGTTCAGGTAAAATCACCAAGAGGTGAAAAGATCACAATTAAAGGAGATAAACCATCTAGATCCACTAAATTCATCTCTGTGATGAAAACTGCAAGTTATATAAGGAAAGGATCTATAGTGTATTTGATTTCTATAATCACTAACACGAAAGGAAAAGAATTAAAAGACATTCCAGTAGTGTCTCAGTTTTCAGATGTCTTTCCAGAAGAATTGCCAGGACTACCGCCAGACAGAGAAGTTGAATTTAGAATTCACCTGTTACCAGGAACAGCACCAATTGCCAAAGCACCTTATCGTTTGGCACCCGCGGAAATGCAAGAATTAAAGAAATAGCTAGACGAATTGTTGGAAAAAGGATTCATACAGCCAAGCTTATCGCCATGGGGAGCACCGATATTGTTCGTCAAAAAGAAGGACGGATCAATGCGTATGTGCATTGACTACCGCGAATTAAACAAAGTCACGATTAAGAATCGGTATCCATTACCGAGGATCGATGATTTATTTGATCAACTTCAAGGAGCTCGATTTTTCTCTAAAATCGATTTAAGATCAGGATATCATCAATTAAAGGTACAGGAAGAGGACATTCCTAAAACCGCATTCAGAACGAGGTATGGTCATTATGAATTTACTGTCATGCCATTTGGGTTAACCAATGCCCCAGCCGCATTTATGGACATGATGAACCGAATATGTAAGCCATATTTGGATAAATTCATAATTGTCTTCATAGATGATATTCTAATTTACTCTAAAAGTAAAGAAGAGCATGCAAAGCACCTGCAATTACTTTTAAGTTTATTGAGAAAGGAAAAGCTTTATGCTAAGTTTTCAAAATGTGAGTTTTGGTTAGAACAGGTACAATTTCTCGGACATTTAGTTAACCATGAAGGAATTCATGTAGATCCAATAAAGATCGAGGCAATTACCAAATGGAAAACCCCTGAGTCACCAACCGAAGTTAGAAGTTTCTTAGGATTGGCCGGTTATTATAGAAGATTTATTCGAGATTTTTCTAGAATAGCCATTCCTTTAACTAAGTTAACCTGTAAATCTGTTAAATTTGAATGGGGACCAAAACAAGAAGATGCCTTTAGAATCCTTAAGCAAAGATTAACCCATACACCAATACTAGCGTTACCGGAAGGAACTGAAGACTTTGTAGTCTTTTGTGACGCTTCAAAGTTAGGTTATGGATGTGTATTAATGCAACGTCAAAAGGTTATAGCTTATGCCTCTAGACAACTTAAGAGTCATGAAGAAAATTATTCAACCCATGATTTGGAATTAGGAGCTATAATTTTTGCCCTTAAGATTTGGAGACATTATCTTTATGGTAGTAGGTTTACCGTTTTTACAGATCATAAGAGTTTAAGGTATGTTTTTGGGCAAAAAGAGTTGAATATGAGACAAAGACGCTGGATGGAATTACTTAGTGATTATGATTGTGATATCCAGTATAATGCAGGAAAAGCCAATGTGGTGGCTGATGCTTTAAGTCGAAAGTATCACGAAAAGCCAAAAAGGGTACGTTCTCTTAAATTAAATCTACAAGTAGATTTAAACGATCAGATTAGAAAAGCACAAGAATCAGTAATCAAGGAGGATACTGAAAAATTAAAAGAAATGATTAAGGAGTTAGAACAAGGAACAGATGGAATTTGGAGGTTCCATAAAAAGAGAATGTGGATACCTAAATTAGGAAATTTACGTCTCCGTATATAAGAAGAGGCTCATAAATCTAAATATACGATGCATCCAGGAAGTGATAAAATGTACCAGGATTTAAGGAAAAATTTCTGGTGGATAGGAATGAAAAAGGATGTAGCAGCCTATGTTTCTAAATGTTTAACTTGATCACAAGTTAAAGCTGAACATCAGAAACCCTCAGGTTTATTGCAACAATTAGAAATGCCAGTTTGGAAATGGGAATTGATAACAATGGATTTTGTTACCAAATTACCCAAAACAAGAAAAGGTAATGATACAATCTGGGTAATTGTAGATAGACTAACCAAGTCAGCTCATTTCCTACCAATGAAAGAAACCTTTAGTATGGAACAATTAGCCAAATTGTATGTAAATGAAATCGTTTCTTTACATGGCATTCCTTTATCAATTGTTTCTGATAGAGATAGCCGTTTTACTTCTCATTTTTGGTCAAGTTTCCAAAAAGCAATGGGAACCAAGTTGAACTTAAGCACAGCTTATCATCCTCAAACAGACGGGCAAAGCGAAAGGACAATCCAGACGATGGAAGACATACTTAGAGCTTGTGTAATTGATTTCGGAGGTAATTGGGACGAACACTTACCTTTAATAGAATTTTCTTATAATAACAGTTATCACACAAGTATCAATGCTGCACCATTCGAAGCACTTTATGGATGAAAGTGCAGAACCCCAGTCTGTTGGGCAGAAATTAAGGAAAAACAACTATCTGGACCCGAGATAGTACAAGAAACAACTGATAAAATTATTCAAGTCAAGGAACGACTGAAAGCAGCGCGTGATCGACAAAAGAGCTACGCTGACAACAGACGCAAACCATTAGAATTTCAGGTAGGAGATAAAGTATTATTAAAAGTCTCTCCTTGGAAAGGAGTGGTAAGATTCATCAAAAGAGGAAAGCTAAGTCCCAGGTATATTGGACCTTTCAAGATTCTTAAAAGAGTAGGACCTGTAGCCTATCAGCTACAACTACCAGAGGAAATGGCAGGAATACATGATGTATTTCATGTATCTAATCTCAAAAAGTGTCTAGCCGATGAATCACTCTTAGTACCTCTTAAAGCTATAGAAGTAAATGAACAACTCAAATTTGTAGAGAGACCTCTACAGATTGAAGATAGAAAAATTAAGAATCTCAAGCATAAGAGATTAGTTCTGGTCAAAGTGAAGTGGGACTCCAAAAGAGGACCTGAGTACACATGGGAGCTTGAATCAGAAATGCAAAGGAAATATCCACACTTGTTCCAGTAGATCTCGAGGACGAGCTCTAAAAACAAGGTGGGGAGGATATAACAACCCTAACATAAACCGACACCCTAATATATCTTGAAATGTCTCAATATGTCTTTATATGCACCCCGTATATGAAAACCGAGCCCAAAATAGATTATATATATATAATAAAATAAAAACACTAAAAATTTAAGCTGAGGCGGGCCGCATAGGACCTCACCTCAACTTAACGCGGGCCGCATTAAGGTGTAACCGGACTCCGCTGAATTCTTTAGTTGACGCGGGCCGCATAAGAAGTACCATTAGTTAACGCGAGCCGCGAGTGTCTCAAATGGTGGCGCAGCCCGGTGATGACACGTGTCATCATCGTGGCGGACCTATACGCTGACCCAGCCAAGCTACGCGTTGACCCAGCGTTGACGCGGGCCGCGTAAGCTTGGCCTGTTCTTTACGCGGGCCGCGTGGAGACCCAATTACAGCCCTATAAATAGAAGGCAACGGGCCTTCAGTCCGATCGTTCACCTTCTTTCTTTCTTTCTAAATTTCTGTAGTGGCGTTATTATACCCGGGCATTATACCCCCTAATTAGCGAGGTTCTGCTACGATGTAAGTATTATAACCCCTGGAGACGTATTAGATACTCTGCCCGATTGATCTAGGGTTCCGTAACGGCTGTCGTGGTTCTGCCCGACGTAGTCGTTGGAATACCGTCTCGGGGAGGGTATTACTAATGTTAAAATGGGTTATTATACTAACACACGTACATTTGTGTAAATTATAGATATTCACCAGGAAACCCTAAAGAATAACCTAAGACAACAAAGTGAGTAATCCTCTTTTTGTTAAATGTTTTTACAAAATCTTACATACTTTTCCATGTGAATAACAGTTATTGAGTATTTGTAAGAATACAATTATCGTGGGTATGTTGGGGTTTTGTATACAAAATTTGTTACCTCCTGGTTAAGGAGTAACATTTCCACAAGTCAGGTCTGACAGTACCAACGGGTGATAATTGATATAACTTGGAAACAAATGTAATTGCGGGATCGCCCTCAATACTGTTCACTGTGAAATTATTTTATTTAAACCTGATTAAAATGGGATTCACTCACCAGTATTTCCCACTGACAAAATGTTTTTAAAACGCGTTTCAGGTAACAAAATGTGAAAGCCAAATAGAAGCCAGCTGGACAGCACTGAAGGCTTGGAAAAGTGGCAATAAAGTTACCTAAGAATAAAATGGATGTTTTTATTAAATAAATAGGATTTATCCCTATGAAATGTGTGTATTGAAAACTTGGGTTTTACTCATGTGTTTAATGTTATAAAACATGGTGGTTTACTCTGATTAAATATTTCCTAACTACGGTCCTGATGAAAATTTCCGCTGCCAAATTGGATAAATAAACGCGATACCACCGAAACTGGCTCACGGCCACCCGTTCCCGGGAACTAGGGATCGGGGGCTGTGACACAAATGTAGATCAGGGAAACTTGAAAACCGGCACTATTCCTAAGACTCGAAACTTGAAAACCGGCACTATTCCTAAGACTCGACGTAGATTGTTATATTGTTTAATTATACGCTAATCGTCTTTAAACTCAAAGTTCAAAATTGAAGGTTTGGATTTTGGAACCGCCACAATGTCTTTACTCATAAAACAACATTAATCAAAGTTGAGGATTTGGATATTAAAACCAACACACCCTAAATTCTTAATGATGGGTGATATACTATTATACACCCTAATTTCTTAATTATGTTCATAAACTTCTATAGTTTCTTTTATTTTATTTTAGACATATATGGAAACATCGTATATGATGATGATTAGAACTTGTTGAATTCTGACTATATATATAGCTCAACAAATAATATCATGAATTTGTGAGTTCTTCTTTAACATATAGGGAGCAATATCCATCGTTGATTGATGGAGTCTAATTATAATCACCATCAACATTGATTTGAATGATTTAAATGCAAAAGTTTTGTTTCATAGCAACGATGAATATGAGAAAAATGACTCAAAATGGTCATTGCATCTTGGATGGAGGCAACTTAAAGGTTACTAGCTTCTTTCTTCAATATGGAAATCAACCTACTAAAGGCTCCATTTGTATATTGATAGGACTGAGCTATTCAATATTTTTCAAAACAAATTACTAAATGTGTAATTGGGGTCTATCCTTGCAAATTATTCTACTTATTATTACTGACTTTCACTAGTTTATTGAATAATTTTATAGTTTTTTTCAATCATTTTTCATGATCATGACATTACCTATAAAGTAGCATAGCACGATGGTTTGTTGGGAAGCAGATTCTATTACCTTATCAGATCTATTATAAAACCAAATCATATATGTCAGTAAAATAAGTCTCCCTATATAGGCTATATTAGTCAATTGAAATGTGGAAATATTATTTCATGTATAACGGTGATGATGTTAGCTCATTCGTCTCGCTCCTTGGCTTCTAGGACTTAAACGCTTCAGAACGCCTAAGAGTCTCACGTTTTTTAAAACAAACCTATCAGCATATGTTGAGTTAAAGACATATTGCATACGAACACCACACACAATGATTATTTTATGAGTCAAAAGACCTACGATATTGATAGAACTGCTTCCATATTTGGATCATTATTGTCACTAACAAAGCACAAACCCTCTCTTTCTCAAAATTTCATTCCCTTAAATATCAAATGTTGGTTGTAGTGATGTGCGACATCTCATACACGAAGAAAAATGTTTGATACACGACTTACTATCACATGTGTATTAAACTTTGTTAACTGACTACCATTGAACTTACCATCACATGTGTATTAAACTTTATTAGCTGACTACCATTGAAACAACATTAGCTGACTACCATTGAAACACTTATCAAAATTTCGATGTATGCCATGAGTATACCAGGAATTTTATTTTTCTAAGTTCTAACATTGTATCTTTTAGAACAACAACTCACACATCCATCTAATCTTCTCCTAATTCTACTTCACAGTTTCACAACAGGATTTAAACTCTAGAGCATGAGGCACCATAATGAACTAAATTCTCTTTGGTTCCTAGCTAACATCTAGTAAAATAGTATGCTTTTGTTTTTCTGTTGAAAAAGTTAATGTAGAATAGAGCTAAATAGCTAATTCTTTTTGGGTGGATGGGAGGGGACCATATAGTGATTGTGACCATGGGGCTACGTGTTTCATCTTTAATTCACGGATGACATCTGGCCCAATCCTTATTCAGAATCCCATTCCTCGTTTATTTGCTTTTTCAGATATGTTTCCATTCCTAAACCCCCATAACTTGTGCTTGCCCTGATGTTGACAACCCAACTACTCACCTTACTTCATACGTACTTGTATATACACACACACTCACACATGATTAATTCTATCCATTTAAAAACATTAGTGATATATACAAGGTGATGCCAGGGTGGTTGGATATTTATCATGCTTTCTTTCTTTTGTATAAAAGGAAAATTAATACCTAAATCCTCTTACTATTATTAATATCAAGTATTTATTAAAATAATTTTTAATATAAAGTTAAAAAAATCAATGATATTTTCTTTATATCACACCATAATAGTAACCGGTGAGTTATCTATATTTATATCAGAACAGCTTTATGTATATACTTACATGATACACGAATCTCTAATCGCGTATTCACTTTTCTTGCCTTATAAACACATGTATTTTCATTCTAAACGCGAATAACGGTACATACGTGAATCTACACACATAATATGATGTCGCATATGATATTATTTGAAGTCATTATATATTAATGGAAAAAGTATCCTATGAGAGTTAAAATATTTATGACATATCTTATTGCTAAAGAAATATGAGAGTTAAAGTAGATATGACATATCTTATTTCTAAATAAATACTTATTTCTAGCTACATTATTAGACCCCGAGATCTATGGACGTAGTTTTTAAAAGGCTTAGTTTTGCTATTCAAAAAGGGGTAGCGGCGCAGCTTGTAGCCCGTTTACCAACTATTTCGATGTAAATTATTATTCTTTAAAAATTTCTAAAAAATTAATATAAAATGGATTATTAGATATTAAAAATATTCGACTTTCTCTATTATAATTGTCACACATGATATAATATTGTTTCTTTTTCTCTTTGTGAAATTCATAGGAGAGTAATTGGCAGGCCAGGATTGGATTGGATTTTGTTTTGATTATATAACTTTCATCTCCATTACTACGATAAAGTTATAGCGGATTGATGCGAGTGACCAACAAGATGTGACAACCTCAATGCATTGATCTTATCGTATCACGGTTATGGATTAGTACTGACTGCCTTATTTATTACTAATTAGGTACAAGGAACTATCATTCATCAATAATATTAAGTTTATATACCTTTTATCTCTAAAATATTAATACATATTAATATTACCAAACTACATTCTTAACTATGACATCGTGGACAAACTCACCTAATACATATTTTATATTAATTATATATTAGCATGATGTATACTTAGTCTATATAAAGACTCATAGTTTGAAGGCATATATTTGGTCAAATCACATTTATAAATTAAATGGTTAGTGTTATTCTCTCTATTTTCTCTCACAATCAAAATCCAACCATGTAATGCTACGTGCTAATTTGTTATGTTATGTTATCTTACTTTTGTGTCACGCATTCACTATAAACTTGTATCATACAACATAAGTTATACAATGAATGTGATTCAGAAACATGATAGACTCCTCTCAATAACGACACCTATATGTAACCAAACACTACTCTATTGTTTGTCCAAGCTTCCTATATATGTACCAAAATATCGACTCTCTTTCTATTAATATCGAACGGTAAAAACATGGGACTAACGTCATCATACCCGTCTCCTCTCTCCTATTTCTCAGGTACGTGTATCGTAGCTACCTATTTTTACCGTTTTAGCGTTCCTTAATTCGAGAACTTTTCTTACATATCTCTGGTAGGTGTAAGAAACTCCACACAAATTTTATTTCATTACTATCACACAACAAAACAAGACACCATATATTATTGTTTGTAACTTATGGTATGCTATCAAATACTCATGAATATAGTTTCAGAAGTGAATAAAATATATCAAAAATTCATAAATGCATAACTTAACTTAACTTTCACTTCTGAAATCACAAACAGCATACTTAATGGAAGCTTAGTTGATCCAAGCAAGCAGCCATATCAATTTGTTCTCATCTTTGTTACAAATTTTATTGTAGCTGACAATCATCAATGGTTCAATTATTATCATATGCAGATATAGAGAAGATATTGAATACAAGTGGTGATTAAATCATCAAACACTGCAAACATTAACCTATTTTCAGCAACATCTGCAGATTCAATATATTCTCAGGTAGTTTATATATATATGTATATACTTGATTATAGATGTTATGATGTATGATATGAAGTTATTAATCCGATAGGATATTATATCATATCATATCATGTAATTTTACCTGCTTTGAAAACTTAATTAGGTCGAATTTGTTCAATTCGATAGCCCCAAACTCAAAGCAAATTTCACATCAAGCCGCCATGCAAACCCACCGGAATCCATCAAGAACACATCACACGGCACCGTCATACGCGTCTTCTTCTTCTTCTTCTCCGACCGGTACTCGATTCTCACTCTGCATGAGAAAGCTGGAAGATATTTTTCAACCGTAGATTTCTCAACCTTTGCCTTGAGCCACACGGCAACCTCCGTCAACGGAGTTTCACCGTCGGAATCCAGATCTAGCATGCTCCGGTACGCCGGATTCACCCACTGCACCACCTCATCGTGACCGTGACCGTAACCGCTCGAGATGAAACCTGGACAGCTGTCAGTTTCTAGATTCTTCCAAATCTCATCGTCCGTACAACCTAACAGCCTCCGATCCTCGCACGTACCAGTAACCGTCTCCATCGTTATCCACGACTCCACTACGCTCCGCCGTTGCACCGCCGTAGCCAGATCTACTCCATGCAGATCTGGCGAATACTTCTCCGGCGTTTTACAAACAAATAAACTATTATTATCAGTTCTATTATCATTATTCATAACCTTACCTTTTCTCTTGCTTCCAGAACAATCGAAACTGATCCAGTTCGACACGTTCTGCAACGGATCTGTAACCTTCACCGCAAGCTCACCTCCGGTTGAATCCTCGATCATCGCAACCGTCCGATCCAAATCGAAACTCGTAATATTATTATTCTTCTTGTTCATCTTCTTCGTTTTCTTCACTCTCACGTACTTCCGCTTCACTCTCGTGCGTTTAAACTCCTTCTCCGGTGAAAAACCACCGGAGTTTTGAGCGGTTTCCGGCCGCGGAGCGATCGGACGGAATCTCAACATAATCTGTTCGATAATCATATTATTGTTGTTGCCGCTTGCAGCGGCGCGTGTAGAGTCAACGCGCCTGTTTTCGGTGCTCATAGTTTCATACCTAACGTGTGAGTGTTATTTGTTTGTAAAATAAACCGGAAATAAGCCGGGCGGAGGAGAGTGATGATGGAATAAGATGAAAATCGGTCGCCGGTGCATGGTAACACGTGTCTAGGGCAACAAATTGTGTATGGAGACTCTGATTGGTTGGAATTGTTGGTGTGGGGCCCGGTTTTGGGAAGCGTGCGAAGAAGGTGATTGGTTGATGAAAAGTGGAGTGACACGTACAGGAAAGCGGTATCCCATTATTAAAAGACACGTATGTGCTTTTTCCCTTAAATTGGTAAGTGCTTATTTGTCAGACATGAGACGCGTGTCCCCTTTCATCATTTTTTAATTGTTTTTTTTTGTTTTGGTTTACGCGCTGTGTCCGGTGCGTGAATCGAGTGGATTTTGGTTTAGTGTTATCTCTTCAACCTAAGTTGTACTTAAATACATATATGTATAGTCCTTCTTCTTTACCTGGATTATCACATGTTTTTTTTTTAACGTCCAACATAAGAATCGCCGAGTACTCTGTACACGACTCACCCATTGGTCGAAAGGTAGCCCGCGGCAGCCCAACCTGCACGCACCAAGCCCCTAGCCCACCATGCCACCAGTTCCGGAAAAAACCTGACCCTGCACTCGCCCGAGAGCACGACAATGCAAAGCCGGTAAAACCTGGGTGGATCAGGAATCGAACTCGAGACCATTCAGTCAGGAGTCTTCCCTCATTTCCATAACCACTGAGCTATAAGCCCAAGGTTATCACATATTTATCTGAGTACATTGCATTTTTAGTCATGTTGGTTTGATTACATTTGTTTGTTCAGTTCAAAAAGTATCTTTTTCTCATCTATGGTGTCGTCGGGCTTGACCTGAACTATCAGCAGGCGCTCGAATGTTTAAATGTCTCTTTCCCGAACTTTGATGTTGGTGGTTTCTCTAATAAGGACACCACCCCCTCGAAGCCACAAAAAATTTGGCGAACGCTATGTTTAGCAAAATCGCTCAGAACTTAGGGGAAGTTTTTGATTTGTCACCCCGCCAGAAGGCGGTGTTTGAGTGCCTGAAGGGCCCCAAGCTCATGATTTTTCGACCGTTGTCCCGATTGAGTGGTTGGGACAATGCCTGTCTGAAGTAGAATATAAAGCTTCTCAAATACCGGTTGATGATCCCTATGTACCCGGAAGATGAAACTTGCATAATATGTCGTAAAGCTTGTATGGATAAATACGGGGAGCACGCAGTCCATTGTAAAAAGCTTACTGGGTTCAAATATCGGCATGACTGGGTACAGGATGTTTTGTGGGACATCCTGAGAAGATGTGAGATTTCTGCTAAGAATGAGGCTCCTGTGAATTTCCTCACGGACCCTATGGAAGGGAGATCTACTCTACGACCAGCGGATCTGCTAATCTTTGGCTGGATTGGTGGGAAACATGTTTTTGTGGACCTCACGGGGGTTTCACCTTGGTTGGTTTAAGGGAAAAACGGGTTTGTAGTTGGGCAAGAATTTAGAAAAGCAGAATCAAAGAAGTGGATAAGCACGCTAAAGCTTGCGTAGACAACCAGCATGTCTTTGTCCCTTTTGCTTTTGATACCTTTGGCTCCCTAGCACTAAAAGTTATTCACTTCTTGACCGTGGTCCAACGGGTCATCCACAACAATTGTTCAATTCGCAGGGGAGCAGGGGTTTGTCTTTGAAAGGTTAGGGTTTGCAATTCAGAAAATGGTGGCGTCGCAGCTTGTTGCCCGTCTACCTTCTGTTTTGATGTAACTTGGCAAATTTTTTAGTGGGATTTTAATCTATTATATGTAAAAAAAATTGTGTTTCTGAGATTTTATTTTTTTTTATTTTTATTTTTATTTTTATTTTTTTTAAACACCTTAGATCCATCAAAAAAAATTCAGTTAAGTTTAGGATATTTTTCGTCGCTTTGCATTTGATGTTTAAAGGGAATGAAAGTTAAACGGTTGATATGCCATTCACAAAGTAAAGGAGTCAAAGTAAATACATTAATTATTTATTTATTTCTTTATTTATTTACTAGCCTAAGATCCCGCGAGTTTCGCGGGTGGCTTAACACAAATATATAACTTAAAATTGTTGAAATAATATTTGAAATAAATAAACGTTCAAGTAACGAAATCCATTCCTCTACCCGCGGGTACGTAATGTATCAAACGAAGTTACAAAACCAACGCACTATTTTTACAGTCCAATTAAACAAACAATACAAATATCGTCCGGCTACCGTTAGGCTCTTGCACATGTCCCAGCGTATTTGAAAGGTAAAATAAAACACCTATTTTTACAGCCATTGATATTATATGTAAATGACTTGGTTTAATCGAATCTATTATAAACTCAAAAGAAGAATGTTTCCGTAGTCGAAAGAAGATAATTGAACTCTACGGGACTGTTTGTTTACCTCTTAAAGAGGCTCTTAATGGTTCAAATGGTTCAATTTGTTTCGCGAGCAGATGTCTGAATGGTTCAGACATTTGCCTCTGAATGGTTAAGAATTATATAGAGTCTGAATGGTTAAGACCTCTAATCTGAATTGGTCAGACATTTGCCTCTAGACGATTAAGCATTATACTGGCTCTTAATGGTTCAGACCTCTTACTGGTTCAGCACTTAACCATTCAGATGTTGCCAAACAGCCCCTACGTGTTTGGTATAGTTTACATATTGGTTTTTGTTTTCTTATGGTGGGTTATATTTACTTATTTTGAAAGGGCCTTGTTATTTATGTTTGTAGAGTTGTTTTAGAGTAATTGAAGTGGTAAGGTTTAGTTGTGGTTTCAGTGTATTGGCTATGGTTTACATACTGGACCTTGTTTGTTTAATACTTACACGTAACGCAAGCTCCTGCTAATGATGTCACGGGATAATCCCCCTATTAACTTGTTAGAGCTCACATCCCTGTTCAATTACAGTATAATAGATACCAATGACTATTGACTTAACAATTCACAAGTCATGAATTTAAAAGGGGTTACTCAATAACAGATTAAGTTGCATACAAAAGTTAGTACTATTACATATCAATGGAATCATTGCATATGTTACTTACAATAATTGAAGATCGCCCACAGGCATCTCACCAGAAATGTTGCTGTTTCTCAATACACTATACACCAGAACGAAAGGGCATCAATAACCAATCCATTTATGGGCCGAAATTGGAACCGAACCACTAAATTCGATACAAAGTATAGAACAAAACCTTCTACATAGAGTGTTAGTAAACCAACAACATTATCTAACGGAGGGAATCTTTGAGTTAGTCCACTTAGTTCACAACTTCTCCTGCATAGTAATAGTAATTTCCCATTACACGACATAGAAAAAAAGGATAAAAAGGAGAAAGAAAGAAAAAGGTTCGTATGAAGTTAACGTTATCTACACTCACACATCAGTTAAGTTCAGAAGGGAAATGGATGAAGGAATCGGTCACGAAAGCCCCGTCCCAATTAGTTCTTTTCAAAAATGACAATACAAAAAAGGTGAACGGAAATAAATATGCAACACAACTGCATATGATTTACAAACTGAACTTACAGTTTATTGAGTTGTCTCCAATTCTCTATGAAATTAGATATGGACCCACTGAGATTGTTGTCACTTATCCTGGTAAAATAAAACAAATCAGTTAACTTACACCTCAAACATCAGTGAAACAAAAAAAGCATTAACTTTCAATAGCAATGTGAAAATGTTTACAAATCTTTTAAATTGCTTAATTCAGCAAGGGATGTTGGCAACGTTCCCGTCAACCGGTTTGAGGACAAAATCCTGGAGTAAAGTATCAAAGAAGAAAATAAGTTAAAATATGTGAGTAATCGAAGAACAAACAAACAAACCGAGAGCCAAACAGCCTTACAATGTTTGTAAATTTATTAATCTCCCCAAATAAGAAGGAACAGTCCCCGAAAAGTTATTTGCTTCAAGGTTCCTATGTAAAATGTATAGTTAGTTACATCACCATAAATAACAATATTAAACATACGTTTTCCTAGAATTAAGAGTAAAGTACACGGACGGTCCCTATCGTTTACCAATATTTTGGATTTGGTCTCTAGCTTTTTAAAAGTACACAGATGGTCCCTGTCGTATGGTTTGCACTTTGTAACGCATTTAGTCCCCAGCCAACAAATCTAAAGTTTTTAGCATGTTCATGTTAGGGACTAAATGCATTACAAAGTGCAAATCACAAAGACCATCCATGTACTTTTAGAAAAAGGTGGGGACTAAATGTGTTACAAAGTGCAAACCACAGGGACCATCCGTGTACTTTTGAAAAGATAGAGACTGAATCCAAAATTTTGGTAAACGACAGGGACCATCCGTGTACTTTACTTTATAATTAATGGTAGTAAGTAGCTCAATATTATGATATAGTCATCTAATAAATTGGACTGTTAATAACAAACACTACCAAATAGAAAATAAATACAACGTACAAATATGTCAAAGTTGTAATATTTCCCAGTTCTGCTGCTATCTTTCCAAAAAAGCGGTTTCCAAGAAGAGAGCTGCGTAGTCAATGGGTCAATGTTGTGAAAACATAAACTAAAAGATTCAAAGCTTAAGTTAATAAACAAAAAGATTATATAAATAGATTTTTACATTGATTGCAACTGTGATGAACCCAATTCAGTTGGTATGGTACCACTGAGGTAATTGTTTGCAACTGTGATGAACCCAGTTCAGTCAATCGGTAACCTTTATGGTGGTGTATGGAGGGTGACGGTGAAACGAAGAGAGGTTATGTAGTGTGTGCAAAAACTATAACCGAAATTGACCCGTTAAGCAAAAATCAATCGTTTGACATATTTCCCTTTTAGTTATAAAAGTTTTTGACCCGTTTGGCTAAAAAATGAACGGCATTTAACGTATTTGATATGTTTCCCTTTTTAAAAAATAAAAAAAAATATTTGTCCTGTTAGGCCAAAATTTAACCATTCGACATATTTCCCTTTTGACAAAAAAAAAAAAGTTGTTTGACCCGTCAGGTTTTAAGTGTAACCCATAAGTAAAAAAAAAATGAGAATGAAAATTTTGATTTAGTTAGCAAAGTAATTTAGTTACCTGCGATTTTCAAGATCTGAACCCCAAACTATTTTTTCTAACAACAATTAGCTTCACATTCAATTTTACTTCAGGTCTTGACACAATATCCACTGCAACAATGAAGAATTGTGTATCTTGCTCTTTTAAAACATTACCAAATCTCCTAGTTTAGTAACGATAATTACAAAGGAAAGTAACTTGTGATTAATATATTTTTTTCTAATATAATATACTCGAAAAAACTACAATTTTTTGTTGTTTAAGCATCAAGAAAGTCATGGTTACCTGGACTGTGTATCATGAGGTAGCATCGTTCAGATTGTAGAACTTTTTCCTCAGTGTCGAATTCTATTGCCCGCCACCAAAACTACAAATTGCAGGACCACGGCGATAAGTATTTTAATTCTTAATAATAAAAAAGATTAAGAAATGAGAAAATAATAAGATGGTTGGTTGGTTACCCGACGCTCCAAAAGTCACGACCATCAAGATGCCATGATTGGATGGAGTTCTCGTTGTTCCGGAAGACAATTTCAACGAAATCGTGAAGGGTGAAACCCATAACAGATGGGGATAGAACAGCAGGGCTTGCAGGTGGTGTAGGTTTGATAGAGTTCAGTTTGAATACTCCAAGAATGTTGAAGTAGTCAGCAAGCTTCAATGGGGTGGCTGGGTTGACGTAAGAGACTTTGTTCACAACATACTGTAGCTTTCCGCCAATATTAGCTTTTGAATTAGCAACAAAATCACTTGTAAACCAACGCCTCTTACAAAAGCAACAAAATTAGAGGAGCCAGTCACCTGCAGTACCAAAAATAACGGCCAAACTGGACAAATAAGGAAAAAAAGTAGAGATGAGAAAGAATTCCACAGAGAAATCACATCAACCAAAGGCGCAAGCAAAAACAAAAAGCATAAAACAAAAATAGATTAGAAAGCGACGCAAAAACGAACAGGGAAGGGAAGCAAACCAAACCTATAAGTTGTTCTATATATCCTCTTCTCGTCAAGCTAGAGGCATAGTTGCACTAAACATATAAGAGCATTCACATCCAAGGCATCATATTCTTAGTGTAGTGTTTTTAAAATATAAAAAGTATAAAAAGTGGTTGTGAGTGGAGGAGAAAGAAAATGTTACTGTTCATCTGTATATTTGGGGGACACTCTTCACCCACTATAATTTTTTAATATATATTGAAAGTGGTTGTGAGTGAAGGAGAGAGAAAAATGTAATGATAAAGATATAAAAATATTATTTAATTGAAAAGGAGAGAGAAAAAGTATTTGTTTTTAGTGGAAATATATTGATATAGGAGTTGTTTTTAGTGGAATGTATGTATAATTTTAGGGAGTTGGATGTGAATGCTCTAAGTTGTTCTATATATCCTCTTCTCGTCAAGCTCCTCATCTTCATTTTCGGGTTTAAAGTTGCACGACGCATCGCATCAAGAACACCCACAACTTGTGGTTCAAAACCCATATCAATCATACGATCCGCTTCATGAAGAACAACATAGTTACACTGGGTTAAAACCACATAACGTCTTTCTAAACAATCGATCAGACGTCCAGGTGTCGCAATAACAACCTCACACCCTTGTCTAATCTTAAACCCCTGGTCTTCAATCGACTGGCCACCAACAATCGAAACAACTTTGATACCCAAATAATGCGCAAACTTAACCGTTTCTTCCTCAATCTGTTGTGCAAGTTCTCTAGTAGGTGCTATAACAACCGAATAAGGCCCCTCCGCCTCATTTTCCTAGCTAATCGGAGGAAGTCTAGTTATGTAAGCCAACATAGGAAGTACAAAAGCAGTTGTTTAACCTGACCCCGTTTCCGCAACACCAATCACATCTCGCTGTTGGAGACCAAGCGGGATCGCAGCCATTTGAATCGGCGATGGCGTCTTGTAGCCCGCTCTATCCACCATTTTCAAAAGTTCCGAGCTCAATTTACTCTTGGTCCAACTCCTCATTGGCCTGGGAATTCTCCAACCCAAACAACAAACAATTACAACAACCAAATAAAAAACAGTAAAAACAAATTAAAGAAGGTACCTCAAGCACCATGACTGATGATTGCAGTGAATCGTAAGAACGATTAAAGAGCCAGATATTCCAAATGCAGACAAAAAAATTAAAAGCATAAAGATACAAATCTGAAACAAAAATCATGTTTTTTAAAAGCCTAAAAGTTGAATAAATGAACGAACGATTCTTTTAAAACCCTAAAGCATACTTTGGATGATCAAACATGAGTGGAAGAAGATGGAATGAAGCAGAATCACGTTTACAGATTTATGGAAAGAATGATTTCCTCACAAATAACCTTGGATTGACGAATTAACCTGATCAATCACACAACATATACTTAGCGAGATTAACAAATTAACCTGATCGACCATCTTGTGCTTCAGATGAACAACATTCACAGGTCTCTATGTTCTATGCAAATTAACGATCGTTTGAACACAATATGCCCTACACGAAAACAAAAACCCTAATTTTAGCAGAGGAACAAATCGGAACACATCATTACGAAAAGCATATGAGCGGCATTTCTATGTCAGAGCAGCAAACAGATCCAATACGAAGAAACCCTGGCCAAAAACGTTTGAAAATCAAAATCAAATGATAATGAGAACATATATCAACAGATAAGAATGAAAAAATCACTATCTTTAATCGGAACTATTGTTAATCTAACCATGATTCGAATTGATGGAATGAAGATCTTAGAATATCCGTAAAGAGGCCTTAATTGGGACCTTAGGATTAGAAACACAAATGGAGAATGAGAATGCTGAACGCCAATTAGGGTTTCACAGAATCATCGATCGATGGAGAAGATCAAGGGAAATATATATGGCAGATCCTCTAGCATCAACAAAAAATCAATCTAGGGTTTGTAAATCGAACAAAAAACAATAAAATTCTAAACAACTTTGAAAAAAAAAACCGTAAAAGTTGAAAAAACATACCTATAATAAGAAATTGGAAGCAAGAATCGATGATTAACACGGATTATGTTGATTCTTGATGATTGTTGATGCAATTCTTTGTGGTTATCAAGTCTTGATTCCTTGCGAAATGGAGTGAACGACCAGAATAATGGATATAAATATTCAGATTGAAGATTGTCATGGTGGAAAGAGGTATGCGGCCATGGTTGAATTTAGGGTTTTGGAAGGGGAAAAGGAAAACTGATGAGAAAATGGAAAAAGAGAACGGTGAAGGCAAAGCAAAATTCTGAGCGCCATTTTCCAAAGCCAGCAGCGTTAAGAGATGACATGTGGCAGCAAGTGTTTTAAGTGGATGCCATGTGGCATAAGTTTGTTTTGTTTTATTATAAGATATAGATATAGATTTATTTCTTCTTAGTATTATTATTATTTGAACAACCAATTAAATCACTGTATAAGCATACTCGGATGCCCTCAATCGAGCAAATGCATACCCTCCTCCATAACGGTCAGAGTTGAATATAACCCACCCACACCCACTCATATCCTCTCTCTCTCTCTCCACCACAACCACCGGGAAACACCAACTCCACCTACCACCGGTTACCACCTGCGCCACCCAGCTCCACCACCGTCTCTGTCAATGTCCAACTGCAAATCGATGGTGCAAAGTTGTACCCGGTGTTATCCATCTGACTTATCTTAACCGGAATCATCATCAATCTTCATAAGTTGATTAAGGTTGACATTTAACCACAAGTAATAAGGTGAAAAACTGGTAAACGAAATCGAGACACTTAGAGTTTATCTTGGTTCATCGGACAATTCATCATGTAGGTCGAAACCCTAGATGACTACCATAGTCATAGCTTATTTATTTTTTTGTTGTTTTTAATAAAATTGCATTGTTGAATTGATACTTGTGCACTTTGGTGAGATAACTTATGACTTTTAAGCCTTGTGTTTTGCGGTATTAATAAATACCTCACTCATAGCTTATTTTTTTTGTTGTTACATGAAACCATAGTTAGGGGTGTTTACTTGATTGTTAAGGTTAAATATCCATTTGAGTATTTTTGTTGGTTGGATGAGATTTTAAGAAGCTACTAAAATGTTCCTTTTTTGTTAGGGTGTTCATTGTAAAGTACGGCAAAAATTTTTGGTTGAACCGCTAAGTATGGTTTCATGTAACAACAAAACACATTGAGTGGGTTGGCCCCTTAAAAACGATGTTTAAATTTTGTTTTAAATTGTTAGCATGTATTAAAATGATAGAAGATGATTTTTGGTATGATACATTTACAAAACTTGATGGTTTAAAAAATATATAAATAATAAAGGTTCAATGGATGGTTCAAAGTCCTAATTAATTTGTTAGTCGGACGATTCCAAGTCCTAATTTGATATGAAATTTCGGTCTTTATTATGTTCCGTAACCCAACCCGGCCCAACCCAAAATTCTAACGTACGATTGTGAAAATTTGACCACCACAAAACTGAACCCATGGCAAAAAAATTTCAGGATTCGCCATTGGCTTAGATACATTCCATGTATGATAATCAAGTCCAGGATTTGGTTGACCTTTGTCCGGCTTGTCGAGCCGTAGGAAGTAAATGGGTTTTCAAGAGGAAAAATGACATGGATGGAAATGTGCATACCTTTAAAGCGAGGCTTGTCGTGAAGGGTTTACTCATACTTAAGGAATTAATTATGATGAGACTTTCTCACAAGTAACCATGCTTAGTTCTATTGGAATTCTGATTGATAATGTTGTGTATTATGATTACGAAGTATGATAAATGGATGTTAAAACAGCTTTCCTAACTGGATACTTCACTACGGACGCCTATATGGCTCATCCTAAGGGTTTTGTGGGTGCAAAGAATCTTGATAAGGTGTGCAATCTATGGGACACACTAAGATACACTAAGATACTGCCAATTATCATATGGCGCTTCTATCAAACTAAGTTTGGCATTCGTAGTTGCTAAAAATCAATGAAATAAAAATCATTGTCGTACTCCAGCTAGAGAAATTTAATGGCGAGAGTTGCCGAATTTATACAATATAATATATACCCAGATGGGTTTGAATTAATCGAGCTCGAAGACTCGAAATTATATGCTTTGAGCATAAATCAGAAAAAGTGATTCCTTTTTCTGCTTATTCTCTGGAATGAGAGAACAATTGAATCAAGAGTACAAATTTTGGTGCAAGGTGCACATATATCTTTGCCATAATACGGCTTTCCAATAATTGTTGCTGTTTAAATCAGCTGGTGAGATATCACCGGAACGTCTATCAAATATGATAGACTTTGGATAAATGATATTAGGATATCACAAGAATATCAAAAGATATTTCATTAGGTGACGAGGTTTATCATCCTCGTATCGGAGTCATCTTCTCCAAAACATATGTTGTTCGCCATCTAGAACTTCAAGCTACTCAATGGTAGAGATCCTCGAGTCCGTGACCCATTATAGTTTCTTTATCTGGTCTGCGACATTTTGGCGGTATAAAATCAATAACTATTATATAGATTAAGAGTAGTCTTATATTCGGGTCTAGACTCGGAGTTTTTTAAAGGAATCTGCATTTGTGATATTTGAGATTAGACACTAAGGGCTAGTGTCTAATTCACTCAAATTGTAGCTCTGATACCAACCTGTCACACCGGAAATCAGGGTGTGACAATCACATGCTTCGGTAATTGGTTCAATCATATATGCCATGTTATGCACTAGGCTTGATGTATCGTATGAAAAGGACCAAGGATATGATCTTGATATATGGAGGAATGGAAGGGGAGCTTACAGTAAGATGTTTTACTGATGCTAGCTTCCAAACTTATCAAGATGATTCTCGCTCTCAAACAAGTTTTGTTATCACAATGAACAATGGTGTTATGACTTAGAAAAGTTCCAAACAGAGCATGGTCTTCAGTCCATCATCGAGTCTGAATACATTGCAACATCGAATGCTACAAAGGAAGTTGATTAGATGAAGAAGTTCATTGCTGATCTTGAAGTGGTGCTAAGCATTAAAAGACCGACTGGGATGCTTTTTGACAATTAAGGTGCAATTGCTTAGGTAAAAGATCCAAGATCACTTCATAACACCAAGCATATTCTCAGAAAGTTTCATTATATATGGTAGATATTGGAACATGAAGGCATCAAGATAAACAAAGTCATACATATCAAAATCTAGCAGACCCATTCACTAAGCTATGCCTCAAGCTAAGCATGAGGCACATGGTGACATGATAGGACTTAGAATGGCTAGATAGTGGGTTTGATTTGTTTTGGTATTTGGATGTTTTAGAACTATAACAATACATTGTTTTATTTTGATTTAATGGTTAAATGCTCTATAAATAAATGTATATTGTTTGAGTTTTAGGACGTTTAATCCTTGAATAATGTATTCTAAATATCCGTAGCCAATGGGTTTTGTAGGAACAAATGCGTACTAAGACTATTATGAATGTTTGGTTGGTTCATTGGATGAAGGCTCGTGTGTTGAGGACCAAAATTCATGAATATGAATTGGAGAATGATATCGGATGCAACTTGCTTCAAAATTGTCTTCATGGATATAAGAAATCACGTTTACTGAGGGTACAAGAGCAATGATCGGGAATCAATATGATGTTTAGTGGGAGTTGTATATAGTCGATATGGGATTTTGTTTTATTGCTTATGTGAGAGTTTAACGTCCTGGCGCCCCCGTTGATTCAAACTGGTGAAAATGCGTAGCCACATTCAAACTGGAAGTTTATAAGACCACTTTAAATCTTGATCGGGAATAGAGAATAGTTGGACACTATAAGATTGAGCACTTGATTCATGTCTCATGTCCAATGGATGTTTATAACAGGAAGGATAATTGATAAGGTGTAACGACCCTCCTAAAATAATTATAACACCCCTATATGTCCTAAAATACACCCTGTATACGAGAAGTGGGCCAGAAATACCTTTATTTTAACAAAAATCAAATAAAATCAATATTTTAAGTTTGTCGCGGGGCACGTCAGACTACCCCTGGTCCGTCGTGGGGCGCGACAGCCTGGCCACCAGGCTTAACCCGGTGCTGCCACGTGTCGTCACGTGTGTTGAAGCTAGGGTCGAATCAGCCAAGCTAGGGCCTACCCTAGCCTAGCTCGCGGGCCGCGAAAGCCTCCCTTATCTCCGTCGCGGGGCGCGAGAGACCCCTGGTGAGGCACTATAAATAGGATCGATCGGCATTCAACTCAAATTCGTTCACAATCGATTCTCTCTCTAAATTTCTGAATATTTGAAGCAGTATCAGGTATAATACCCCCTAATTAGTGAAGCTCTGCCTCGTTGTAAGTATTATTAACCCGGTTACGTATTAGATACGCTGCCCGATTGATCTAGTGCTCTGTAACGCATGTCAAGTCTCTGCCTGACTCAGTCGTTGGAGTTCTGTCTCGGTGAGGGTATAACTAATGTAAATTTGGGTTATTATACTAACGAGTGCGCATTGTTTATTTAACTAGATTATAACCAGGAAGTCACAAGGGAAATACCTAAAATAGCAAAGTGAATGATTCCTCTTTTCACAAAGTCTTTTTACAAAACCTCAATTGTTTTAATTTATATTTAACAGTGATTGAGTATTTGTATTCTACAATTATCGTCGGTATGATGGGGTTTTGTACACAAAATTTGTTGCTACACTGTGAGTAGTAACATGACCACCAATCGTGGTTTGACAGTACCGTGGGTGGTAATTAAGGTAGAAATGTAAACAAATGTAATTGCGAGATCGTCCTCAATGCTGTAAAATGATAAAACCTATTTTGATTAAATTGGGATTCACTCGCCGGTATTTCTTGCTGATAAAATATTTTTAAACGCATTTCAGGTAACAAAATGTGAAATCCAATTAGAAGCCAGCTGGACAACACCGAAGGCTAGGAAAAGTGGCTATAAAAGTTACCTAAATAAAGAAGATGTTTTATTTCAATAAAATAGGGTTTATCCCTATAAACATGTTTGTAATGAAAACTTGGGAAATGCCCATGTATTTAATATTATAAAAATATGGTATTTTACTCTGATAACCTATTTCCTATCTACGGTCCTGATGTAAATTCCGCTGCCAAATTGATAAACACCGATACCACTGATACTGGTTCGCGGCCGCCCGTTCCCAAAGATAGGGTTCGGGGGTTGCGACATAAGGTTACCACAGGTTATTGTTCATGGTTAAGTAAAAGGTTACTTAATTGCAAGATGAATAGTTGACGACTTTAAAACGTGATACCACATTATGAGATAATTATTAAAAGGAATACTCCAATGGCATCTTGGAATATGTCAAATAGAAAACCCTAATTCAGGGAATTGAAAATAGGATGAGATTTGGAGATTATATGGTTAATCAAGAAATCAAATCCCCCCCCCCCTTTATGTCACGGCCCTCGGCCCCGGTTTGACCCGGTCCAGAGCCGTGACGCAGGAAATCCCGTGGTATCGATTTAAATGACAGCGGAAGTCTTTTTAAACAGGATCTTTTTAATATTAAAACTGCTCGTTTATATAATATAGGGATAAATCCCATAATTTACAATAAGGTGATTTCCCGGGGAAATCTTTATTTCTCAAAACATGTTTCTTTATTTATTTACATTGAGCCACTTTTCTAAGCTTGTAGTGCTCCACGGCACTTTTCTTTGCTCACAACAGATCACCTGAAACATGTTTGAAAAAGGTTTTGTCAGCAGGGAAATACTGAGCGAATCATTCATTTTACTGAAAACGACACATTTGTTATAATTTACAGTATTAAGGGTGATTACAATGTTTCTGATATCAACCAACTACCCACAGTATTTATCACTCGACTACCCATTGGCTATCTCGTTGTCCAAGTGGTGTCTGTGACTGTGGTCAGATCACCCCTTGGCTAACTCGTTGTCCAATGGTGACGGGAAATAAGTAATGTATACAAAACCCCACATACCGGCTGTAATATGGTGATTACATAGACTTAATCCCTGTAATTATAACTTTAAAAATAATTTGGAGTTTTGTAAAACAGTTGATCAAAAGAGAATGACTCACATTTTAACGAGCAGAGTATAAGCCTACTGATTAGCCTTGATTAACCTAATTTAAATAACAATGCACACACAAACGGTTTAGTAACTAATACAGCAGTTACGACAATTCACGAGATTAAACCCTCACAACGATTTACAAGTGCAATACTTAACAATTCAGCGGATTCACAACGAATGACAGAGTATAGTCCGAGTTCGAACAGCACTCAAACATTCAAGTCGAAATCACGATGAATAACAAAGTATAAACTCAATTTGAGCGGCACTTAAACAATCGTTGGATAGTTATAATCGATCGGACGTTGAATCGTAATAGCGATCGAGTTATTACCCTGACTGCGGCAACGTTTCGAGATTAGTGTGTGTTGTATAGTAATCGAACTATAACTCAGTGAATATTGTAAATTTGTACATCGAACCAACAGTAAACTTCAAGTACCAACCCCACCTATTTATACTGAAATTTTGTCTTTCTCGCGTGTCGCGACAGGGACATGGGTACCTGTCGCGTGGCGCGACGGGTAGCAATTCTAGGGTAGGGTAGGTTCGTGTCCAGATAGCTTGGGTGAATTGACAGTTTGTGAAATTGAAAGTTAGACAACGAATTATTATGATAATTATCAGCTAGGGTTTACCCCCCTTGAGTTTTAGGGGCCCTGATCCTGATTCCGATTGTTATGAAAATTTTAAGGTTTATGCAGAATTACTTGGGTTTCTCAATTAGGGTTTCCTTGATAGATAATTAACCTACTAAGTATTAATTTTAGGGAGAGTTGTTACATCCTCCTCTCCTTAAGAAAAATCTCGTCCTTGAGATTTACTGGAATAAATGAGGATATTTCCGCTTCATTTCTGATTCCAGCTCCCAAGTGTATTCTGGTCCTCTCTTTGAATCCCATTTGACTTTGACTAGCACTAGTCGCTTGTGTTTGAGAAACTTGACTTTTCTATCTTCTATTTGTAGTGGTTTCTCCACGAATTTCAGCTTTTCATTTACCTCCACATCTTGAAGAGGTACTACCAGGGTTCGTCTGATAAGCATTTCTTGAGATTGGATACATGAAATACATTATGTACTCCAGCTAGTTCTTCTGGTAGTTGTAAGCGATAAGCAACTGGTCCTATTCGTTGCATTACTGAAAATGGTCCTATGTATCTTGGACTCAGCTTTCCTTTCTTACCGAATCGTACTACTCCTTTCCAAGGAGAGACTTTCAAAAGTACCTTGTCTCCTACTTGAAATTCTAGTGGCTTACGGCGATTGTCTGCATAGCTTTTCTAGCGATCCTTAGCCGTCTTTAGTCTTTCCTTGATTTGAGTTACTTTATCAGTAGTTTCTTGCACAATTTCTGGACCTCATAATTGGCTTTCTCCTATTTCTGCCCAACAAACTGGGGTTCTGCACTTGCGTCCATACAGTGCTTCGAATGGAGCAGCTTCGATGCTTGAATGATAACTATTGTTATAGGAGAAGTCAATTAAGGGTAAGTGGCTATCCCAATTACCACCAAAATCAATTACACATGCTCGAAGCATGTCTTCCAGGGTTTGTATTGTCCTTTCACTTTGTCCGTCTGTTTGTGGATGATATGCCGTACTCAAATTTAGTCGGGTTCCCATTGCTTTCTGGAAACTAGTCCAGAAATGGGAAGTGAAACGACTATCCCTATCTGATACAATGGAGAGTGGAACTCCATGTAAGGATACCACTTCATCTACGTACAACTTTGCTAACCTTTCCATGCTAAAGGTTTCTTTCATAGGTAGGAAATGAGCTGATTTGGTTAATCGGTCCACAATTACCCAAATTGCATCATTACCTTTTCTGGTTCTGGGTAACTTAGTAACAAAATCCATTGTTATGAGTTCCCATTTCCATACAGGCATTTCTAGCTGTTGTAGTAATCCTGAAGGTTTCTGATGTTCTGCTTTTACTTGTGAACAGGTAAGATATTTAGATACATAACTGGCTATATCCTTTTTCATACCTATCCACCAGAAATTATTTCTTAAATCTTGGTACATCTTATTGTTTCCTGGATGTACGGTATACCTAGATTTATGAGCTTCTTCTAAAATCTTATTTCTTAATTCTCCTTGCTTAGGTACCCAAATTCTCTTCTTGTGGAATCTCCAAATTCCATAATTTCCTTGTTCCAGTTCCTTTGTATATCCTTTCATTTCTTCAACATCATCCTTAATTGCGGTTTCTTGAATTTTCTTCAATTGCTCCATTAAATCTACTTGTAGATTTAATCTAAGAGCACGGACTCGCTTTTGCTTCTCCTGATACTTACGACTTAAGGCATCTGCGACTACGTTTGCCTTTCCTTCGTGATACTGAATATCACAGTCGTAATCGCTTAGGATTTCCATCCATCTTCTTTGCCTCATATTTAACTCTTTTTGCCCAAATATGTACCTTAAACTTTTGTGATCTGTATAAACAGTAAACTTACTTCCGTACAGATAGTGTCTCCAAATCTTAAGGGCAAAAACTATAGCTCCTAATTCTAAATCATGAGTCGTATAGTTTTCTTCGTGCTTTTTCAACTGTCGGGAAGCATACGCAATTACCTTTTTGCGTTGCATCAACACACATCCAAATCCTAATTTTGAAGCATCACAATATACTTCAAAATCTTCTGTTCCTTCGTGTAAGGCTAAAATTGGAGCATTCGTCAATCGGTGCTTTAAAATTTTAAAAGCTTCTTCTTGTCTAGGTCCCCATTCAAACTTAGCGGCTTTACAGGTCAGCTTAGTTAAAGGTACAACTATCTTATAGAAATCCTTAATAAATCGTCTATAGTATCCAGCTATGCCTAGAAAACTTCTAATTTCCATAGCTGTTTGCGGGACTTTCCATTTGGTGATTGCTTCTATTTTAGAAGGATCTACGTGAATTCCTTCGTGATTCACCATGTGACCTAAAAATTGTACTTCTTGTAGCCAGAATTCGCACTTTGAGAATTTGGCATAAAGCTTTTCTTTTCTTAACAAAGTTAAGAGTGCATGTAGGTGCTCGCAATGTTCTTCCTGACTTTTGGAATAAATAAGTATATCGTCGATGAATACGATTACAAATTTATCCAAATAGGCTTTACAGATTCGGTTCATCATGTCCATAAACGCTGCTGGGGCATTTGTTAGTCCAAAGGGCATGACTGTAAACTCATAATGACCATACCTAGTTCTGAAAGCAGTTTTAGGTATGTCTTCTTCTTATACTTTCAGCTGGTGATATCCGGATCTTAAGTCTATTTTAGAAAAATACCTAGCACATTGAAGTTGATCAAAAAGATCATCAATCCTAGGTAATGGGTATCGATTCTTAATTGTAACTTTATTTAGTTCCCTATAATCGATACACGTCCTCATCGATCCATCTTTCTTTTTCACAAACAACACTGGTGCTCCCCACGGGGATGAACTAGGTTGTATAAAACCTTTGCTTAGTAATTCATCTAACTGCTTTTTCAATTCTTGCATTTCTGTAGGTGCTAGTCGATAAGGTGCTTTAGCTATTGGGGTAGTTCCCGGAATTAGATGAATTCTAAATTCTACTTCTCTATCAGGTGGTAACCCAGGTAATTCTTCTAGAAAGACATCTGGGTATTCTGAGACTACAGGGATGTCCTGGAGTTCTTTACTTTTAGTGTTAATGATTACAGAAATCATATACACCATTTCTTGTTTTCTTGAATAACTAGCCAGCTTCATTACTGAAATGAATTTCAGTGGCTTTCGAGGTTTATCTCCTGTAATTAAAATTATCTCTCCTGTGGGAGTACGGATTTCTACTGAATTCTTATCACAAAGGATTCGAGCATGGTTGGCTATCAACCAATCCATTCCTAATACTACATCGAATCCGGCTAATTTCATAGGTAATAGGTTTGCAGCAAACTTATGGCCTAAAAGTTCTATCTTTCCTTCCTGCAATACCTTATTTATGTTAACAGAACTCCCATCTGCCGTTTCGACTGTAAAAATCTGCCTAAGAGTGGTTAGGGGTAAATTAAGAGCTTGGCAGAATGAAGTATTGATAAAACTTTGGTTTGCACCAGAGTCAAATAATACTTTTGCAAATACGTCATGAACTAAGAACGTACCAGCTATTACATCTGGGATGAGTTCTGCTTCCTGAGTGGTCAGCTGGAATGCTCTGGCATTCTTTTTAGTAGCTTCGTCAGCTGGTTTGCCTTTATTATCTGCTGGTCTAACCAATTTAGGGCATTCGGGTTTGAAATGCCCCGCTTCCCCGCAGTTATAGCAGATCTTGGTCTTTCTCCTACAATCTTCCTCTCGATGCCCTATAGCTTTGCAGAAATTACAGATTTCCGGACATTTTCCAAAATGTTTCTTTCTGCAATTTCTGCAGAAAGGCGGAGTGGAAGATTGCCCGATACCCCTTTTCTTGAACTTGTTGTTATTACCCATACGAAATCCTTGGGTAATTTTCTGAGCTAATTCCCTCTTCCTAGTTTCATCTCTTGTGCGTACCAATTCATCGGTTAAGGTATTAGCTAATTCCACAGCAACGTCAATGGTACGAGGTCGTGCAGCCTTGACGATGTTACGGATTTCACTAATTAGTCCCCAAATATAGCGGGAAATGAGTACCGGTTCTGGCGAAGCCAGTGTTGGTACCACTCTAGCATATTCAAAGAATGTCGAAGTATAACCACGACACTCTACGCCTACCATATGATGGCTTAAGAACTTATTTGCCATTTGTTCCTTTTCATATTCGGGACAGAATTTTCTTTCTACAAGATTCTTAAATTCTTCCCAGTTCATAGCATAAGTCATCCTTCTTCCTTTTGCTTGTAATACAGTGTTCCACCACTCTAGCGCCCCTTCTTTGAACAAATTCGATGCATACATAACCTGATCTTCTTCGGCACACTTACTTATTGCAATTACTGCTTCGGTTTTCTCTAACCAACGCAGTACTGCAGTTGCTCCTTCATTACCTGCAAATTCAGCAGGTTTGCAAGCAAGAAATTCTTTGTAAGTGCAACCAGGCGTTGCAGCTTTCAATTTCTTAGAAAGTGGAGCCTGTCGTGGATTATGATTGTCATGATTGCCGCCTCCATTCACACTATGACTAAAATTATCTTCCTAAGTACGTTTACTAGGAATGATTTGTTGCGGTTCAACAGGTTTCTGAGCAGCAGCCATGATTGCAGGAATAGCATTAGCTATACCTTGAGTGATGATATTTTCAATATCTTGTCTAGTCATGTATTGGTTTTCCTGATTTTGCTCAGATTGATTTTCTTCATTAACTGATTCATTACTAGCGTTTTCCATCTGATAATTAGTATTGATATAAATTATTAGAATCAAAAAATTGATAACAAAATAATTACACATAAGCACATAAAATCTTTACAACACACATATATATAGTCAAATTGTCGATTTTCTCGACTTCTATTTTGTTTTATAGATTTATATCGGCATCCATACACACTTTTTATCTTACAATGTTTTATTTTCCATTTTACAGAGTTAGATTTTACTATTTCCATTATGATACAGACATACTTCCCACCCCACTATCTTTTGGTCAACTGGCAGTTTTAGTAACGACGCTCCCTTTCGTCGTACTTCCAGGAGATTTGTTCCCCCATTTCCCGGATCCTATTCCCTGTACCTATCAGCTCTTCACCGAACTGACGAAGTTCGGCTAAGTTTCTGTTGCTCATTGGAGGATTGGGGATAGGTTCTGGATCAAACTGTGGGAGAAGAGTATAAGGACTGTTTATCATGTTTTGATATTGCCAGTCGTTCGTCCACCATTCTTCCATTTGGCCTAAAGGTCGAGTATGGATTAGTGAGTCTGGAATAGCTGGTTCCAGATTTACAGGAAGTTGGTTTTCAGCAGGGTAAGGATATGGATTATTGTGGATAGGGCTGATAACATCACAATTTGCCAGTAGACGGTCTATTTCATCTTGAAATGTGATTTCTTCAGGTTGTCTAGAGCTTTCTCCAATTTCTATTCCTTTTTGTTTAGAATTTTCCCCGACTTCTATCTCTACTGGCTTAGAACTCTCTCCGGTTTCGATTCCTTTTCCTTTGTCTATGGGGTTTTCTATTTTGGGGAGTTTCCTAGTGGCTGGCTTTCTCCTGCGCACTTTCCTCCATCCTACATATCTTCTTCTCTTTTTAGGTTTTGCTTTTTCCAGCGGTGGAGCTTGGAATTCCAGAGGTTCCTCTATGTCAGCAATATAACCAGTAAAGTCGTGGGAGACTTCAATTGGTACTGGATATAGGTTGAGATTCTGAAATGCTTCCGATATCTCATTCATGCTGTATAGCATATATGCAAAATGCACAAAAATGCTAAGTTAAAACTTTGGAACAAAGTTTTACAAATAAACATTGCAGTTTTATTGCATACTAATTTGTACAAAAGACAACAGGAAAGAGAACACACTAGGATTTATTTATTTACTGGATAGAAATTTTCTACTAGACCAGGCTTATTGATAGTTTAAAGGTTTGCATTATCTGCTACGGTAGCTAGCATATAAAGATTTGCCCATTTTTCATCTAATTTGTCTTCCCAAGGTGGACTATTGCCTAATTCCTGGATTTCTGGATTAAACCTCACTTTCTTGACTTGGGGTTTCTTTATTTTCTCATGTCCCTTCCTAAGAATCGAATTTCTTTTATCTGGGGTGAGAGGATTTTCATAGTTTGCCTTACGGACAAAAATCCCTTCATCCAGACCTGCTGGGTGTTCTGAGGAAGAGGTTCCTTTTTCTGTGGTTGCAGTATCTAATTTGTGGTAGATAGCAGAAAGCTTTTGTTTACCCATACTGTAAGTTAACAATTAATCAGTTAATAAAACATATATTCACAGAATGGCAATTAGAATTTCTCAATAGGCTAAAATCAATAGTAAGCTTAAATCAGTGGCTCTGATACCACCTTTTCTTGTCATGGCCCTCGGCCTCGGTTTGACCCGGTCCAGAGCCGTGATGCAGGAAATCCCGTGGTATCGATTTAAATGACAGCGGAAGTCTTTTTAAACAGGATCTTTTTAATATTAAAACTGCTCGTTTATATAATATAGGGATAAATCCCATAATTTACAATAAGGTGATTTCCCGGGGAAATCTTTATTTCTCAAAACATGTTTCTTTATTTATTTATGTCACACCCCGATTTCCACGTGTCTCACCGGTGGGCCCGGTGGGGGATTACCGTGACGATGTTGGCAACAATATAGTCAAACCACACAATTATATAATGCACAGCGGAAGCTTAAAGATAAATATATACTTCAACCTCTGGTTGTAATATCAAATGTATTACAGAAGTCGAATATATCCACAGCGGATCAAAATAATAATAATAAAATATTGTTCATTCAGATACGGCATCGAATTTGCGAGACTATTCGTGATGCTTTGGAAGCTAATACCAGCACATTTCGTATAGTACCTGCACTTAATCTTTTTGGGGAAAATACGTCAGTTTGCACCGGTAAATACATTCAACCGACTCTTTTGAAAAGAGTTTAGGAAAATTAATTTAGATGCACCAGGCACAAAATATCTTGACACATTGATTAAAATGCACAGAGGCAAAATTAATCTTTTATACTTGGGACAATTTTGTTAATAAAAATCTTGTATCCGATTTACATGGTTGTCCAACATTTAGGGCCGGTGATTATACAATACAAGCCGGACAAGATTAATCGACACACCACAAATATAATCTCACAAGAAGAATACTCTCACGAGTGAGTATACGTTATACATATGCAACAGGAGGTGTTTTGCCTACACCTTGTGCTTACGTCGTGGCCATTCACTTTTTAAAATGAGCCAAGGATATCCAGGACACGGTCATTAACCCCCAATGTTATTTGTTATCAATCAATACAGATTAAAACGGGATTATGCAATTTAATCATCTCCGATTAAAAGGTTTCTACACCCGACCAAGCGGTATATTTAAAATACCGTATCCCAAGCCCGTATAAGGGAAAATAAGTTAAAAGTATTTACCTTTGCAATGTATATTCCTTAGTCAATTAAATCACCGATATCTTTTACTGGGGCTCCTTATTCTGGAACGAAGGTTTTCAAAATAACCTATTAGAATCCTAACGGGTCTTTATATTAGCCGTAGCCTAGACCGGTTGGTTTCAAAAGATAGATACGGTTTAATCGCGCGGAAAGGCGAAAACCGTGAATGGAATGTGATTCTGACCCAACAAGTCCGGAGACTTGTTTTATACGGGTTTAATATTCACATTCTGGATTTCGGGGTCGAAATGATATGGTTTGACCCGTATCGGCTAATTTATGTAAACTAGTTACATAAGCCGAACCGTGCACGCAATAGGCGTAACGGGTAACCGTGAGAGTCCTACGCTTGCTTCCTAAGTCAATATACCTTAAAAAGGTTGCGGTATCATTAGGATACCTTCCGTGATGCCCGTAACGAGTTTAAGTTAACATTATGCCCCGTAGGGGTTTTTCGGTCATTTTAAAGACTTTTAAAGAGCTTTTCGAGTTCTACAGGAAATCTGAGTTTCCCGAACAGTTTATAAAGTCTAAAATACTTTATTTATTATTTAAAATTAGTAGCAACTGGAATCGGGTCAAAAGACCTTGTAGAACTCATTTTATGGCCAAAAAGGGCGTATTCGGTATTTACCGACCCATAGCCATAACCGTAGGTTATGAGCAGGCTAAAAATAATTAAAAATCTTTAAAATTCCCAAAATATTATTTTACAACAGTGGGTAAAAGTTTTGGTGATAAAATCTTGGCTTAGATAGGTGTTATGCTAATTGCGTCGTTTATTACAAAAGTTTATTTTAATTGCGCTATTTAGCATAACTCTTATTCTAGACCTCGGATTGACGTGAGACTTTAAGGACATGCTTATAATTCAGTGAGCAAGGTTATGGTCCGTTCACGTGTCCGAAATACTCGTTTTATTTTAAAAAGGGCGTTACGGTCAACTTTTAGGCGATTAACGGAAATGCGTAAAAGACTCGGACAAACGATGAACCGGTCACAGAGGGTTATACCATCACGTGACCTGGTCCTAAGGCATATCTATACCTCACTAAAACGGGTCAGAACTGAAGTCAATGCAAAAGTCAAACTTTTGCGACATTCGGCTCCGAACCGGGTTAATATAGCAAATGGTCGATTCAAACGAGCGCAAACAAGTTTATATGCTTAATATCATGTTTTATGATCATCAAAACAGGTTCCATAGTATATACATTACAGATTATGCAAGATTCGCCAAAACAACATTCTGTTGACTTTTTGGGTGCACGTTTGACTCGACATTTGACATAGTTAGAGTGGTGATCAGTGGGAACCCTTTCTGAGGTTTATTACCCACATAATTACCAGCACATAACCATTCTTGATTCGACAATTCACTGAATCATTTGTGAGTTATCGCTAAGTCGACCGTTAGTTACGACGGATCGACTTTTAAGCTAAAACTAAGTTAAAGCTCAAATGGGAAAGGAGTGGAACACTTACTGAGGTCCTATGCACCAAATGTGACCACTTGAGAGGAAGTTGGAGCTCCAGAAATGACCAAATGATGCAGATGATGGGGTGTGAACTTATGGTTGCAACTTAGGCTTTATATAGTGGTTTCAAGCACCACAATTGATTGACAACAAAGTCTAGCACACACCACAACTGATCAACACTTGTCCTTAGTGTTAGGGGTCGTTTAGGGGTCATTTGGAGGTGTTTAAATGCAGATCATGGCTCTTGGAAGGCTGAACAGGCTATTTAAACATGTTTCTGCATCTGGGCGCCTGACGCGGCCCGCATGGAGAATCCATGCTTTTGTACGCGGGCCGCCTGAGTTTTTAAAAATCAGGCGAGAAAAAGAGGAGGCTCGCGGCCCGCCTCAACTTAACCCAAAACTTCACGCGGGCCGCCTGAGGTTAGAATTTCAGGATTTTTAAATCTTTTTGTAATGATGACAAAATCTGGTAATTAATAACGAAATCTTTCGTAATGATTTACCTGACCTTTCGGGTTTGAAGGGGTAACTTTGCGAATTGGCCCTCGGTTATTTACGATTAAGGGCCTCGCGTTATTTATGTGAATTATTAAGTCCTCTGGTTATTTTCAATATTATCTGAAAGGTCTTAACTTTTATTATTGACGCTTTTAACCCCTCGTACACGGATTTGATCATAACTTTCTCGTTTTAAAACGGAACTTCGCGAGATTTATATATCATATTTTAGTGAGTGTATTTTATTGTTACGAAGCCTCGGGTTCGTTAAATGGTCACTCAGAGGTATAATTAAACATGTTGGCACAGTTAACCCCTGTAGCTTGTAAATTCTCACTTTCTTCTGCGTTCCGCTTCCGTACGATCCGTGATTTATTCGTTTGAAGGTACGAGCATCGTTTAGGGTTACTATACAGTATATTTATCCTTGTTTGACATTTATAACCCTCGAATTTATATACTTTCAAGGTTTGTCAACAATAGTCCTTTATTTAATATTAATGCCACGTGTAAACAAATGACACGTGTTAACACATTATTGGACACAAAATTTCGAGGTGTTACATCCTCACCCCCTTAAAATAAATCTCGACCCGAGATTTACTCAAATAAATAAGGGTATTTTTTATTTATTTATTTATTTATTATTTTTTTTATTGTGTCTTCAACTTCCCACGTATATTCGGGACCTCTATGGGCATCCCATTTGACCTTTACAATCGGTACATGCTTTCTTTGAAGCTTTTTCACCTGTCGATTTTCAATCGACAAAGGCTTCTCTAAAAATTTCAAGCTCTCATCTATATGCACATCCGTATGAGGTATCACCAATGATTCATCGGCGAAATACTTCTTTAGATTGCAGATGTGGAACACCTTGTGAATTCCATTGAGCTCTTCTGGTAAGTTCAGCTTGTAGGCAACCGGTCCGATACGTTCGATAACCTCAAAAGGTCCTATGTATCTCGGGCTTAGCTTGCCTTTCTTACCGAAACGCATCACCCCCTTCCAGGGTGATACTTTAAGCAGCACTTTATCACCTACTTTGAAGTGAAAAGCTGTACGCTTTTGGGTCCGCGTAATTCTTCTGTCTATTTCAGGAAACTTTGAGACGGTCACGAATCTGAACAATCTTGTTCGTCGTTTCGAACACTATCTCTGGTCCGTATAATTGGACCTCTCCCGTTTCCGCCCAACGAACAGGCGATCAACACTTCCTACCGTATAATGCCTTGAAAGGCGCAGCCTTTATGCTGGTATGGTAGCTATTGTTGTGGGAGAATTTGATTAGGGGTAGGTTCTTATCCCAACTACCACCTAAGTCTATAGCACACGCGCGTAGCATGTCCTCTAACGTTTGAATGGTACGCTCACTCTGACCTTCCGTCTGTGGATGGCAAACCGTACTGAAGTTCAAACGCGTGCCCAAAGATTTGCTGGAAGCTCTTCCAGAAATGTGACGTGTATCTAGTATCCCTATGGAAGATAATAGACACAGATATGCCGTGTAAGGCTACAATATTATCAACATATAATTGGGCTATGGTGCCGGAGTTATAAGTCTCCTTTATGGGTAAGAAATGAGCTGATTTAGTCAGCCTATCGACTATAACCCATATTGTGTTGTTTCCTTTCCTGGTTTTGGGTAACTTGGCAATAAAATCCGTAGTTACCATCTCAGCTTTGACTTGCGCATAAGTCAAGCGTTTGGCTACATGAGTGGCTACAGACTTTATCAAGCCTATCCACCAGTGATTTGCCTTTAGATTCTGGCATCTTATGGCAGTTCTTAATCGTTGCTTAATTAGGGTTGCGGCAATTACTATATAAGCAATATGAACCGTCTTTCTTAATTAATAATATAAAATCTCTAGAATATTGAGTCAGGCTATATGAGCCTATATCTTAAAACTTATTTAATCAAGGTTTCGATTGTTTTATAAGCAATATGGAGCTTTCACAATACTCCAGTCCACAATGGGATGTTAATATCATTTCTACCTGCCTCTCAGGAGGTAAGCAGGGAAAAACTTATAAGAAGATAATCTAGATACAGGGAGACTACCGAGATTTTCATATCTCAGGCTCCAGTTCATTCATTATTGTTTGTGCCAAACAAGTGACACATATAAGTCCACGAATTTCCAATTCGGGAACATTTACTTGGCCAATACCATTCTGGATATCTTCTTTGAATACTACTAGTCGACATTAGGACAATATGACCATTGGGATATCTCAGGGGTTCCATGTATTAAACCTCCATACTGATCAGGCATGGATATAATCTATGGGACACATTAGAATACGCCAATCCTCATATGGCACTTTTATCAAACATAGTTTGGCATTCGCAGGCGATAGATGAACAATGAAGGAAGAAAATAAAAATAAAAATAACATATGTTGTTGTACTCTATGTGAAGAAAGAGGACTCTTAGATTTTTCGGAAGGATTCCTTGTTGATACCAGAAGAATAGGTTACTAAGGTTTTCTCGATGATTTATACCTTGTGGCTAATATAAAAGTTCTCTAAGATTATTGTTTATAAAGAATTTACTGGTATCCGAACCAAAATAAACTCTTAGTATTTAAATTACTGATAAAATGCCAAGGAATATACCTGTTGCCATTATTTATGGACTAGCTCAGGCATTTTAGGCGTCTTCAATTTTAGGCTTTAACTCCTCCGCCGCATTTCCTTTGACATTTTTAGGGCACGTAGTCTTGATGTGGCCTTTCTCATTACAGCCGAAACAGACGGCATTCTTCATGTCCTTGCAGTCCAACGTTTTATGTCCCTTAGACTTGCAGATCCCACAAGCCCTAGGCTGCGATTTAGATTTTGGTTCGAACCTGCATTTCCCATAATGGCGCTTCTTGCAGGTCTCACATTCTGGTTTCTGGTCGGACTTTTGTTTGTTCTTTTTCTTGGAACTCTGGGAGTTATCTACGTCCCTTTTCCTTTTTAGTTCATCCTTTGCATCAGAGGCATGAACAAGACCCTCCTTAGGAGTAAGGAAAGGTGGTCCTAGGTAAAATTTGGACCGAGCCACAAGGGGCTCCTTTAACTTTTTCACAGCCTTCTTCACAGCTTTTCTAACGGCTGCGTCTATCATAGTCTGTAGAACATCCTTGGAAATTCTAAGGTTTACAATTTCAGCATCATTAGCATGCGTCGCGTCATCAATGGCGCGATTGACTGTTGCCTTATCCGAGTTTGCCATACTCGATGTGGGTTCCTAACACCAATAAAACAATTTCTTAGCCGCAATCCAACAACTGCTATTCTTTATCCTGATGGCCTTAAGATATACTAACCATGGCATTTATAGACCATATTGGTTAATATAGTACTAACATTCTCAATGAATGTTATTAAATATATATTCATTATGTTTAGCCTAGGTCACGAGGGACCATCAACGGCATTTAAGGTTTGGGCCTAATTCATCATCTTGTTGACAGGGGATCAAAATGTCACATCCGTCTTTATATTGATGAATTTTGGATAGCTCGAAAGCTTGCCATAAGGATATTAGAAAAGAGTGATTCCTAATAGATACAGACATAAATCTAGGATTCGTTGGAGTGTTTTCTTAAGTATTAACGACAAATTTTTCATCTCGGATTAAACGATCGGAGTCCTAACAGACGGAGACAATAATTATCAACAATCATTATTCATTATAGAGTTATATGTGCCAGTGGTAATTAATTTCTGCATACTGTTTAATAAGGAAGGTACCTGCTATATATTTATCATACTGCATCATCCCGTGGGCGTTCATCCTGAAGATTCATGCGTTTGTTTTCCTGACCTCTCCCGGCTTCTTTATAAGCTCTGGGCAGCTGGTTTTGATGTGCCCTTCCTCGTTACAATTGTAACATGTGGCGTTCTTTAACCCCTTGCAATCTAAGGTTTTGTGACCCTTGGTCTTGCAAATTCCACACAATTTAGCACGTGGGTTGATTGTACATTTTCCAAAATGTTGCTTTTTGCAGTTACTGCATTTGGGTTTGTTATCAGGCTGGCTCAAGTTCCTTCTAAACTCGGGATCTTTCCCACACTCCGAGCTTTCCTTCTTCTTCTTGTTAGTTTGCTGAGAGTTTTCCTCCTCTCTTTCCCTTCTTCTCTCGCCAGAAGCCTTAACAGACTTAATTCTGATTGCATCTAAGGTGAGAGATAAGGATAAGTCCACCGCGGACCTATAAGTGGTTGGCCTAGATGCTTTAACATTTCCTTTTATCTCTGGTGCTAGGCCTCCAATGAAACGCGCTATGCGTTTAGGTTCAGGGGTGACTAAATAAGGAACTAGGCGGGACATAGTGTTGAAACTTGTCACGTATGCCTGACAATTCAAATTTTCCATGACCAAGGCCAGGAAGTCCGATTCTATCTTTTCTACTTCATGTTGAGGGCAATAGTTTTCTTTGACTAATGCAACAAATTGGCCCCAAGATAAGTTGTAGAGTAGAACCTTCCCCGTGGCTTGGAGTAATGATCTCCACCATGCCAACGCTTCTCCTTTAAATGATTGTGAAACAAATTTCACAACATCTTGCTCCGCACAACCGCTGATGTCAACAACAGCGTCCATTTCATCAAGCCATGTCATGCAATCGATGGCCCCATTTTCTCCTGTAAAGTCTCTGGGCTTGCAGGAGACAAAATATTTATATGAACAGGTCTTAACTGATGCCTCTTGATGAAACACAACTTGTCCAGACGGAATACTCCTTTGATTTGACAAGTCATGGACATCGTCCTCCCTTGACTCATGCGTTTTAGGAGTGGGCTTACTACAAGCCATAGATAGAGTCTGGGAGTGGGTATCATTTGGTTCATCATACTGTCGATCAAGAGCTCGAGTAACAGCATAATCTATTATTGCCTGCAGTTCTGCTCCAGTTACATTAATTCTGGTAGCATCATTGTTGCCCTTCAAGTGACTGTTAGCTTCATCTAATCCAGCCATGTAGCTTGATTGCTACATAAATATTAACAATGATTTATTCAGAGATTATTGTGGAATCATCATCCTTGACGATTTATCAACCATGGTAACATAAACCATATTGGTTAACTTGTTAGTTATATTGAATTAGTATTTTCCATTATAATTTATCCTAGTTATATAAACATTAAGGATATTAAAGTGGCGCATAAGGCCTAGTCACAAGGACAATTCTAAATTCTTGTAAGCCATGATTTCAGAGAATCGAGGCATTTAAGGTTTGAATCACGTTCATTACCTTCTCTTGACAGGGAGTTGTAGACTTCAACTGTCTTTTGTCTTTTAGGACAATAGGTATAGCCCGTGGGCATTTCCCTTCTGAGGGATGGTTATAATATGATCATCTTCTCAGATGCTATTAGTCGAGATTGTATGGATCCTACCGACTATTATGCTTGGACCTGGTCCAACACTTTCAGACAGGAGGTCACAGACTGTCACGACCCCCGACCCCATCTAGCCGGAATCGGTGCCGTGAGCAGTTCAGTGGTACCGGTGATTATTTTGAAAAATATTGCAGCGGAAATTTCATCAGGACCGTGAGTTAGGAAAAATATCAGAGTTTAGAAACACCGGATTTTATTTAAATGGATGGAATAAATTCCAAGTTTTACAAAGGTAGCTTTTAATGAAAACAATATTTCTTAAGTTGATTTAATTAATACAATAAGCCACTTCTTGAAGTCTTTTAGTGCCGGATCCAATCCTTACTCCAATCTACTGTAATTACCTGAAACGCGTTTTAAAAAGATTTTGTCAGCGGGAAATACTGAGTGAATTATTCATTTTACTGAAAATGACACGTTTTATGATTATTCACAGTGTTAAGATCTTTTACGCATGTTTCTGATATCAACCAACTACCCACAGTATTTGTCACTCGACCGAATCTGTGACAGTGGTCATATCACCATTGGCTGCCCCAATTAATGACGTAAATCAATTAAATTAGGTTCGCCCACCTAAAATGATTTAAACTGTAATATTGTGCACAATACCCCACATACTGGCTGTAATTTGGTGATTACATCAACTTAATCACTGGTATTATAATCTCGGAAAATGAATTTGGAGTATTGTAAAATAGTTAATAACTCACAAACGGTGAGAAAAGAATTTATAAAAGAAGAATAACTCACAAATCATCATGCAGGATTGAGTTAACAAACTTCTTGATTCTACTTCTTTCGATAATTAGGCATGTACTTTATTATTCTGGATCTTCTGATGATTTAATAGTTTGTTTGATTGTAAGGGTGTAGTTGGGAGTGTTTTTGGTGGTTTAACAGAATAGAATACGTGTTGGTGTAAAACCCAAATCAAACCTTAACGGTAGTCATGAGATTCGAACCTTAACGAATTTCACAAAAACCGGGTTAATGATCAATACAGCAGTTACGATAATTTCCCGAGATCAAATTCTCACAATGAATGACCAAGTGCAATACTTCAACTCATTTATCAAAATGACAAACGACAAAGTATAGTACTTCAACTCGTATATCGAATTATCGACAACGACAAAGTACAATGCTTCGGCTCATTTATCGGATTACCGACAAACGATAAAGCATAGCCCAATGTGGGCGGCACTTAGGCATTCTTTGGATATATTGATCACTCGAAAAATGAATCGTAATAGCGATTGAGTGATTATTGGTTAGAACACCAACGTATAGAGAGAAGAAGAAGAGAAATGAGCAAAGAAAAATGAATCCTAAGCTTCTTATTTATAACAAGCAGGCAGGCAGCTCAATTTCATATTCTGGTCGATGTGGGATTCAAGTGACGTGCTTGCTAGCTAGCTTGACGTGCTAGCTAGCTAGCTTAGTTATTTTATTTCAGCTGCTTAACTCGTTTTTCTTGTATAACTTTTAAAATATAACGTTTTATAAAACGACGAATATGTCTTTAGAACGAGCATATTTTTATCTACGTTTTAACCTAAGTTTCATTAAAAACGGAGTAAGGAAAAAAAATAATATATTTTATTATTAATATTAAACGTTCTTATACGACCTCATATATATCTATTTTTAATAGACCTTACTTAGCTTAATTAATCTTGTTAGCTTAATTAATATTGATTAACTGATTAATTAATCATACTAAACTTAATTAGGGTTTCCTTATTGCATAATTATCATACTAAATATTAATTTTAGTGAGGGTTGTTACATTCTCCCCACCTTAATAAAAATCTTGTCCTCGAGATTTGAACCATGATATTTTCTTGGGGTTATGTTTCTTCTTTTAATTAAGAGGAATAATGTAGCGTTGAATGGAATCAAAAGATATTTTGAGGGGTATGGACATTTTAAAAATAAAAATGATTTGTTAATGATTACCCGAAAATCAATATTGTTTACTTAAATGGTAATAGATAACAGGATTTAGTGTATTGTAATCTGAGTACATAATTGTACCAAGAAAATGACGAATCAAACGAATGACTCATGAATAGGGTTTAACACAGGCTACAACTCTATTTGGATGCTACAAAGCGTTGGTAATGATTTGAAAGAATTCCATAATGATGACCGAATAAATTCACCGTTTTTGAAATTGTGAGTTTCAAGGAAGCGAATCTAGATATTTCAAAAATGAAATGTTCAAACGAATGAGATGAAATGGTGTAGTTTTTTTCAAGGTGCTTGGGTTTAAGCCAAAAGATATATGATCTATAGATCTTTAAAATGAATGTGAAGAACTTTTTGGAATTAGTAAAATTCTTTGTCAGAAGAAAACTTACCTTGATTGGTACCTAAGGAAGACTTAAGGTTGACCAATTAAAAATGAAATGAAACCATGAAAATGATTCGGCAAATATTGAATTATGATATGAGAAAATCAATGTGCTGAGATGGGTGATTTGTAAGAATACATGAAAAGACAATAAAGTTAGAGTATTTTTGTCTTAATACAAAATTGTATTCAGATGATTTTAATCAAAATGTTTGATTTAAAGATAGGTGATATTTTGGTTTACTAAATACCTTTTCCTTTTATGTTATCATAAAGTAGAATAATAAATAAATATAGATAGGTTTAAAATATCAAAACCCGTAATAATAATAATATATGTTTTATAAATAGGTTTACCCAATATCGTGGAACTCATGATTATTATTTTTAAAATCAAGTATGTTTACTATAAGATTAGGGTATCATGAAAGTAGAATAATAAATGTTTATTTTAATATCGAGCATACTTAAATATTGGCTTGCGTAAATGACATTTGATATTTTAATATGTACATATTATAAAGGAATAGTTCTATAAGTATTTAATAGTTGTGAAATATTAACCAAAAGTTTATTTATAACATGTCTTGCTTATGAATATTTAGGCGATTATTTAGATAATTTTATTCGTCTCTTTATTTGTTTTATGAAAATATGTTTTCTATTCACAGTACGAAGTATATATATATATATTTATAAAAATATTTGTATATATAATTGAAATTTATATTAAATAGTTATTATCATTGTTGGATATTGGTTAGTACTGCCTTGTTTAAGCATAGGTGATCAGTCCATGCCTAACTAAGGCTGCGCTATCCAATATCTGTCTTGATAATACCCTTAAAATAATGTTAATACCTACTGTTATTAATATTTAAATATTTACTAAAAATAAATAATTTAAACGAGATCAGCGAAATTTTCAAATGTTGTGAAAAATGTCACCACAAGGTGATTGTAATCAAATAAATGTTTTGATGAATTCGAAGACTAAACAAGCATGCTATGGTTCAAGAGAATTGAAGTGCTTGTCGGGACTATTTTGAATATGATGGCTTCAATCCATCATATGGGACTTTGAATTGAATACATGATGCGAGCAGGTTCACACAATTGAACTTGGTGTAAACAAAACGAGTTCATGTATTAATAAGAAATTTTGGGATATGTTTACAACAAAAACCATGTATGCTAAAGGAAATTGAGTTTTTTTTTCAAGGAACTTATTGACTCAATATTAAAGAGTCAACGTTTTGCAATAAACGTGGTTTATAAATGCAAAGATTAAGTATAGTGATATGATATTTGAACTTTTGATAAAAATAATAAATTGGAATGAAGCCCTCCAGGGGTCTTTATAAATCAAATGAACCACATGCGAAACAAACAGTGCATGTGTAAAGTGTGGATTTACCAAGAAATGAAATAGATCAATATTTGCTACTATGAAAGAAATCCTCATGGTATGATGACTATTAGAGGAAGTAAAAACACGAAAGTCAATTCTTTATAGGCAGAAGTCAGAATTGTAACGAAAGAAATATAAGAGCTTTATCTGGAATTTCGTGTGATAACTTATTTGTTTAATGACATTATCAGAGAATGTCGAATGAAGTGAAATGGAATAGGGAATGTGCAAAACTATATGACTTCTTTTGTAGTACTAATAATTATGACTCAGGTTAAACTATGTACCGATGTTTGTGAAATGTTGTTCCAACGTACCTCAGCGAGATTTTGATTGTTTTGTAAGATCATGTGGCAAAATACCTCTTTTTGATGAGTAGTACTTTTACCGACGGAATTAATATTGGTGTCATCGTGCCTAATTTATATTTTCCAAAGGTCTTGCCTTGGAAGTTGTGTGTATGATAAACTTTGACGTCTGTGGACGTATAATTTAAGTTTTATGTGTTTTCTTGTGCATTAGCACAACTTGACATGCTTCTTACTTGCGTTCATAATTTATGGCGTTAATAATTTATGGTAACGTATTGGTAATTCTTATATTTTTGATGGTGTCCCAACTTAAAGGGGTTTCCATTTATTATTGTTGCTCGAGTTACGAGGTAGATGATCAAACGAAAGAATGTTTGACATCAAAATTAAAGATATATGCGAAAGATTCCTGATAAAGAAATCTATATACATATGCTTGTGCTTTATTCTTAATTGACTTTTGGAATTCCTTATAGATATACATATCTATATTATATATTTCACATGTTGTAATATACATACCTTTCATAGGGTTAAAGGTATATAATAGATTCATATTTCCAAAAACCAGTCAGATATTTGGTCATGATACTATTTAGGGAAATCTTGTTACTGTTTTGACATACCATTTATCCCGTCTTATCCGGTTCGCGCCGGAGCGGTAATTTCAGTATATCCGGACAAGCTGGAGAGTCTGCTACTCTATACCCAGTTTTGCCGGAGAAAATTTTCTATTTCCCATAAATAGTATCTTTTCAAGATTTTAAAAGTGTCTCTTTTATTAGGACTTTTACCCAGAATCAAGGAAATTTGTATTTCCATAATATATCTTTATTCGTGACCAAGTAATACTAATAAACAAGAATAAGTAGCAATTAAATGCTATTGCCTGCTAGTCGTTATTCTTATTGAATAACAATTATACTTCTTTATACTCATATAAGTAATTTTATCTTGAAGCTTATATTAAGACAAAATTCTTAAGTTCGAGTCTAAATATCATTCAGAGTGCTATCAAATAATATTAAGTTTCTAATTTTCCGTTTAAGCTTAGGTATTATTATAACACCTATTTGCATAAACAAGTGGCTTAGCTTATACTAAGGCATCTTTTCTTATGTGCAAGTTTAAATGCTATCAGATGTGCTACCAGTTAAGTTAATAGCAATCTCCTAACTCTTTTATTTAAGCTTAAGTATTGTTATCAGAACACTTTATAGGCTTAAAGTAGTGGCTTAGCTCTGATACCACCTTCTGTCACGACCCCCGACCCCATCTAGCCGGAATCGGTGCCGTGAGCAGTTCAGTGGTACCGGTGATTATTTTGAAAAATATTGCAGCGGAAATTTCATCAGGACCGTGAGTTAGGAAAAATATCAGAGTTTAGAAACACCGGATTTTATTTAAATGGATGGAATAAATTCCAAGTTTTACAAAGGTAGCTTTTAATGAAAACAATATTTCTTAAGTTGATTTAATTAATACAATAAGCCACTTCTTGAAGTCTTTTAGTGCCAGATCCAATCCTTACTCCAATCTACTGTAATTACCTGAAACGCGTTTTAAAAAGATTTTGTCAGCGGGAAATACTGAGTGAATTATTCATTTTACTGAAAATGACACGTTTTATGATTATTCACAGTGTTAAGATCTTTTACGCATGTTTCTGATATCAACCAACTACCCACAGTATTTGTCACTCGACCGAATCTGTGACAGTGGTCATATCACCATTGGCTGCCCCAATGAATGACGTAAATCAATTAAATTAGGTTCGCCCACCTAAAATGATTTAAACTGTAATATTGTGCACAATACCCCACATACTGGCTGTAATTTGGTGATTACATCAACTTAATCACTGGTATTATAATCTCGGAAAATGAATTTGGAGTATTGTAAAATAGTTAATAACTCACAAACGGTGAGAAAAGAATTTATAAAAGAAGAATAACTCACAAATCATCATGCAGGATTGAGTTAACAAACTTCTTGATTCTACTTCTTTCGATAATTAGGCATGTACTTTATTATTCTGGATCTTCTGATGATTTAATAGTTTGTTTGATTGTAAGGGTGTAGTTGGGAGTGTTTTTGGTGGTTTAACAGAATAGAATACGTGTTGGTGTAAAACCCAAATCAAACCTTAACGGTAGTCATGAGATTCGAACCTTAACGAATTTCACAAAAACCGGGTTAATGATCAATACAGCAGTTACGATAATTTCCCGAGATCAAATTCTCACAATGAATGACCAAGTGCAATACTTCAACTCATTTATCAAAATGACAAACGACAAAGTATAGTACTTCAACTCGTATATCGAATTATCGACAACGACAAAGTACAATGCTTCGGCTCATTTATCGGATTACCGACAAACGATAAAGCATAGCCCAATGTGGGCGGCACTTAGGCATTCTTTGGATATATTGATCACTCGAAAAATGAATCGTAATAGCGATTGAGTGATTATTGGTTAGAACACCAACGTATAGAGAGAAGAAGAAGAGAAATGAGCAAAGAAAAATGAATCCTAAGCTTCTTATTTATAACAAGCAGGCAGGCAGCTCAATTTCATATTCTGGTCGATGTGGGATTCAAGTGACGTGCTTGCTAGCTAGCTTGACGTGCTAGCTAGCTAGCTTAGTTATTTTATTTCAGCTGCTTAACTCGTTTTTCTTGTATAACTTTTAAAATATAACGTTTTATAAAACGACGAATATGTCTTTAGAACGAGCATATTTTTATCTACGTTTTAACCTAAGTTTCATTAAAAACGGAGTAAGGAAAAAAAATAATATATTTTATTATTAATATTAAACGTTCTTATACGACCTCATATATATCTATTTTTAATAGACCTTACTTAGCTTAATTAATCTTGTTAGCTTAATTAATATTGATTAACTGATTAATTAATCATACTAAACTTAATTAGGGTTTCCTTATTGCATAATTATCATACTAAATATTAATTTTAGTGAGGGTTGTTACACAGACTACCACTGTCGTTGTCCTATCGGACCACAAGTTTAGCCCGTAGGCACTTCATCACTATCGGATGTTTATAACGTGATCATCTTATAGGATGACACAAGCCATGATCTCAAGATCACTAGACTAGATAAGAAAATTGGAAGAATCCAATATAAGGATGACTGCTGTGATTTTATCGAATCACATTTGTCAGGAGTGCTAACACGTTCTTAGGTGTTAACAAGGATTTGAATCCCTTGGGTAGGTTTCACCATCTTGGCCGCGTAGGCTAGATTTCACCTTTAAGATTCCTTTTATAAATGCCTACTGGCAGGGAAGGAAGGATATTTATTTTTATTTAGGATTTTATCATAAATCCTAATTTATAAGTTAATATTAGCACAAATGGCCTAGTTGCGTAGACAAGTTTTATAAGCCATGATCGTCTGGGATCGAGGCATTTATTAATAGCACAAAAGGCTTAGTCACACGGACAAGTTTAATTTATAAGCCATGATCGTCTGAGATCGAGGCATTTAGTAATAGCACAAAAGGCTTAGTCACACGGACAAGTTTAATTTATAAGCCATGATCGTCTGGGATCGAGGCATTTAGTAAGAGCACAAAAGGCTTAGTCACACGGACAAGTTTAATTTATAAGCCATGATCGTCTGGGATCGAGGCATTTAATAATAGCACAAAAGGCTTAGTCACACGGACATATATAATTTACATGTTATGATTTCAGAGAATCAAAGCATTTGAGGTTTGAACCTAGTTCATTACCTTTTTCTGACAGGGAGTCATAGACCACCACTGCCTTTTGTCTTATATGAAAATTTGCATGGCCCGTAAGGACTGAAGGATAATTATGTCCTTATAGGGACTAATAAGAAAACGATTTTCAGTAAGAGGAGTTTCTTCTTCATTATTATTTTTGACTGCATTCCCCTCGGATGTTCGTTTCATTTTAGTCGCGGTACGAAGCTCAGCATCTCGGGACCCCGGGTGTGGAGAACTCCTATTACGGCTTCTTCTCTTGGCGACGTATCCAATATATAAAAATAATTGGAAGCAATAAATTTCAGATTAGAATCGGGAGTAATCCTATGTTAAGTCTAGACTCAAGTATGTGCAATTGTGTCACTGAGATTAAACACATTAGGATAGTGTTTAATTCACTCAATGTTGGCTCTGATACCAACCTGTCACACCCCGATTTCCACGTGTCTCACCGGTGGGCCCGGTGGGGGATTACCGTGACGATGTTGGCAACAATATAGTCAAACCACACAATTATATAATGCACAGCGGAAGCTTAAAGATAAATATATACTTCAACCTCTGGTTGTAATATCAAATGTATTACAGAAGTCGAATATATCCACAGCGGATCAAAATAATAATAATAAAATATTGTTCATTCAGATACGGCATCGAATTTGCGAGACTATTCGTGATGCTTTGGAAGCTAATACCAGCACATTTCGTATAGTACCTGCACTTAATCTTTTTGGGGAAAATACGTCAGTTTGCACCGGTAAATACATTCAACCGACTCTTTTGAAAAGAGTTTAGGAAAATTAATTTAGATGCACCAGGCACAAAATATCTTGACACATTGATTAAAATGCACAGAGGCAAAATTAATCTTTTATACTTGGGACAATTTTGTTAATAAAAATCTTGTATCCGATTTACATGGTTGTCCAACATTTAGGGCCGGTGATTATACAATACAAGCCGGACAAGATTAATCGACACACCACAAATATAATCTCACAAGAAGAATACTCTCACGAGTGAGTATACGTTATACATATGCAACAGGAGGTGTTTTGCCTACACCTTGTGCTTACGTCGTGGCCATTCACTTTTTAAAATGAGCCAAGGATATCCAGGACACGGTCATTAACCCCCAATGTTATTTGTTATCAATCAATACAGATTAAAACGGGATTATGCAATTTAATCATCTCCGATTAAAAGGTTTCTACACCCGACCAAGCGGTATATTTAAAATACCGTATCCCAAGCCTGTATAAGGGAAAATAAGTTAAAAGTATTTACCTTTGCAATGTATATTCCTTAGTCAATTAAATCACCGATATCTTTTACTGGGGCTCCTTATTCTGGAACGAAGGTTTTCAAAATAACCTATTAGAATCCTAACGGGTCTTTATATTAGCCGTAGCCTAGACCGGTTGGTTTCAAAAGATAGATACGGTTTAATCGCGCGGAAAGGCGAAAACCGTGAATGGAATGTGATTCTGACCCAACAAGTCCGGAGACTTGTTTTATATGGGTTTAATATTCACATTCTGGATTTCGGGGTCGAAATGATATGGTTTGACCCGTATCGGCTAATTTATGTAAACTAGTTACATAAGCCGAACCGTGCACGCAATAGGCGTAACGGGTAACCGTGAGAGTCCTATGCTTGCTTCCTAAGTCAATATACCTTAAAGAGGTTGCGGTATCATTAGGATACCTTCCGTGATTTCCGTAACGAGTTTAAGTTAACATTATGCCCCGTAGGGGTTTTTCGGTCATTTTAAAGACTTTTAAAGAGCTTTTCGAGTTCTACAGGAAATCTGAGTTTCCCGAACAGTTTATAAAGTCTAAAATACTTTATTTATTATTTAAAATTAGTAGCAACTGGAATCGGGTCAAAAGACCTTGTAGAACTCATTTTATGGCCAAAAAGGGCGTATTCGGTATTTACCGACCCATAGCCATAACCGTAGGTTATGAGCAGGCTAAAAATAATTAAAAATCTTTAAAATTCCCAAAATATTATTTTACAACAGTGGGTAAAAGTTTTGGTGATAAAATCTTGGCTTAGATAGGTGTTACGCTAATTGCGTCGTTTATTACAAAAGTTTATTTTAATTGCGCTATTTAGCATAACTCTTATTCTAGACCTCGGATTGACGTGAGACTTTAAGGACATGCTTATAATTCAGTGAGCAAGGTTATGGTCCGTTCACGTGTCCGAAATACTCGTTTTATTTTAAAAAGGGCGTTACGGTCAACTTTTAGGCGATTAACGGAAATGCGTAAAAGACTCGGACAAACGATGAACCGGTCACAGAGGGTTATACCATCACGTGACCTGGTCCTAAGAGAGTCCTAAGGCATATCTATACCTCACTAAAACGGGTCAGAACTGAAGTCAATGCAAAAGTCAAACTTTTGCGACATTCGGCTCCGAACCGGGTTAATATAGCAAATGGTCGATTCAAACGAGCGCAAACAAGTTTATATGCTTAATATCATGTTTTATGATCATCAAAACAGGTTCCATAGTATATACATTACAGATTATGCAAGATTCGCCAAAACGACATTCTGTTGACTTTTTGGGTGCACGTTTGACTCGACATTTGACATAGTTAGAGTGGTGATCAGTGGGAACCCTTTCTGAGGTTTATTACCCACATAATTACCAACACATAACCATTCTTGATTCGACAATTCACTGAATCATTTGTGAGTTATCGCTAAGTCGACCGTTAGTTACGACGGATCGACTTTTAAGCTAAAACTAAGTTAAAGCTCAAATGGGAAAGGAGTGGAACACTTACTGAGGTCCTATGCACCAAATGTGACCACTTGAGAGGAAGTTGGAGCTCCAGAAATGACCAAATGATGCAGATGATGGGGTGTGAACTTATGGTTGCAACTTAGGCTTTATATAGTGGTTTCAAGCACCACAATTGATTGACAACAAAGTCTAGCACACACCACAACTGATCAACACTTGTCCTTAGTGTTAGGGGTCGTTTAGGGGTCATTTGGAGGTGTTTAAATGCAGATCATGGCTCTTGGAAGGCTGAACAGGCTATTTAAACATGTTTCTGCATCTGGGCGCCTGACGCGGCCCGCATGGAGAATCCATGCTTTTGTACGCGGGCCGCCTGAGTTTTTAAAAATCAGGCGAGAAAAAGAGGAGGCTCGCGGCCCGCCTCAACTTAACCCAAAACTTCACGCGGGCCGCCTGAGGTTAGAATTTCAGGATTTTTAAATCTTTTTGTAATGATGACAAAATCTGGTAATTAATAACGAAATCTTTCGTAATGATTTACCTGACCTTTCGGGTTTGAAGGGGTAACTTTGCGAATTGTCCCTCGGTTATTTACGATTAAGGGCCTCGCGTTATTTATGTGAATTATTAAGTCCTCTGGTTATTTTCAATATTATCTGAAAGGTCTTAACTTTTTTTATTGACGCTTTTAACCCCTCGTACACGGATTTGATCATAACTTTCTCGTTTTAATATGGAACTTCGCGAGATTTATATATCATATTTTAGTGAGTGTATTTTATTGTTACGAAGCCTCGGGTTCGTTAAATGGTCACTCAGAGGTATAATTAAACATGTTGGCACAGTTAACCCCTGTAGCTTGTAAATTCTCACTTTCTTCTGCGTTCCGCTTCCGTACGATCCGTGATTTATTCGTTTGAAGGTATGAGCATCGTTTAGGGTTACTATACAGTATATTTATCCTTGTTTGACATTTATAACCCTCGAATTTATATACTTTCAAGGTTTGTCAACATTAGTCCTTTATTTAATATTAATGCCACGTGTAAACAAATGACACGTGTTAACACATTATTGGACACAAAATTTCGAGGTGTTACAATTTACATTAAGCCACTTTTCTAAGCTTGTAGTGCTCCACGGCACTTTTCTTTGCTCACAACAGATCACCTGAAACATGTTTGAAAAAGGTTTTGTCAGCAGGGAAATACTGAGTGAATCATTCATTTTACTGAAAATGACACATTTGTTATAATTTACAGTATTAAGGGTGATTACAATGTTTCTGATATCAACCAACTACCCACAGTATTTGTCACTCGACTACCCATTGGCTATCTCGTTGTCCAAATGGTGTCTGTGACTGTGGTCAGATCACCCCTTGGCTAACTCGTTGTCCAATGGTGACGGGAAATAAGTAATGTCTACAAAACCCCACATACCGGCTGTAATATGGTGATTACATAGACTTAATCCCTGTAATTATAACTTTAAAAATAATTTGGAGTTTTGTAAAACAGTTGATCAAAAGAGAATGACTCACATTGCAGATTTAACGAGCAGAGTATAAGCCTACTGATTAGCCTTGATTAACCTAATTTAAATAACAATGCACACACAAACGGTTTAGTAACTAATACAGCAGTTACGACAATTCACGAGATTAAACCCTCACAACGATTTACAAGTGCAATACTTAACAATTCAGTGGATTCACAACGAATGACAGAGTATAGTCCGAGTTCGAACAGCACTCAAACATTCAAGTCGAAATCACGATGAATAACAAAGTATAAACTCAATTTGAGCGGCACTTAAACAATTGTTGGATAGTTATAATCGATCGGACGTTGAATCGTAATAGCGATCGAGTTATTACCCTGAGTGCGGCAACGTTTCGAGATTAGTGTGTGTTGTATAGTAATCGAACTATAACTCAGTGAATATTGTGAATTTGTACGTCGAACGAACAGTAAACTTCAAGTGCCAACCCCACCTATTTATACTGAAATTTTGTCTTTCTCGCGTGTCGCAACAGGGACATGTGTACCTGTCGCGTGGCGCGACGGGTAGCAATTCTAGGGTAAGGTAGGTTCGTGTCCAGATAGCTTGGATGAATTGACAGTTTGTGAAATTGAAAGTTAGACAACGAATTATTATGATAATTATCAGCTAGGGTTTTACCCCCCTTGAGTTTTAGGGGCCCTGGTCCTGATTCCGATTGTTATGAAAATTTTAAGGTTTATGCAGAACTACTTGGGTTTCTCAATTAGGGTTTCCTTGATAGATAATTAACCTACTAAGTATTAATTTTAGGGAGAGTTGTTACACTTTATCTCACCCCGTTGTTACCATAAACCCACTGTCACCATCGCCATACACCCCCGCCTCGCGCACGCTCTGTTTTGCGTGCTGATTCTGTTTGCGAGAAAAATTTCGAAGGTGTTTGTCGCAACCCCGCCCCCTATTTGTCCCGGGAACGGGCAGCCGTGAGAATAAGTATTGGTGGTATCGGTGTTTATCAATTTGGCAGCGGAAATTACATCAGGACCGTAGTTAGGAAATATTTTATCATTGTAAAACACCATATTTTATATAAATAAGTATATTGGGATAAGACCCAAGTTTTCATTACAAACTGATTTATAGGGGTAAACCCCATTTTATTGAAATAAAACATCTTCTTTATTTAGGTAACTTTTATTGCCACTTTTCCAAGCCTTCAATGCTGTCCAGCTGGCTTCTAGTTGGCTTTCACATTTTGTTACCTGAAACGCGTTTAAAAACATTTTGTCAGTGGGAAATACTGGTGAGTGAATCCCAGTTCAATTAAGAAGAGTTTTATCATTTAACAGTATTGGGAGCGATTACAATGTTTACATCTACACAATTACTCATTCAGTACTGTCAATCCTGACTCGTGGGTCATGTTACGCATTGGCTAACTCTTTGTCCAATGGTAACGTGTTCTACATTTTGTATACAAAACCCCAACATACCGGCAGTAATTGAAGAATTACAAAGACTCAATCACTGCTAATTATAATTTAAAATAATAAGGGTTTTGTAAAAATAGTTTGCAAAAAGGTTTACAAAAAGGAGATTACTCACATTGTTGTCTTAGGTTTTCCTTTAGGGTTTCCTGGTGATTATCTATTAAATACACAAATGCACACGTGTTAGTATAATAACCCAATATTTACATTAGTAATACCCTCCCCGAGACGGTATTCCAACGACTACGTCGAGCAGAACCTCGACAGTCGTTACGGAACCTTGGATCAATCGGGCAGCATATCTAATACGTAACCGGGGTTATAATACTTACAATGAGGCAGAACTTCATTATTTAGGGGGGAATTATGCCCGAGAATAGCTTTAACTATGTGAAAATTCGAGAGAGAAAAGAAAGTGTGAGCGAGTTGGGACTGAGGCCGATGCTCCCAATCTATAGGACCTGATTTCAAGTTCCTCGCGGCCCGCGTAGAAGTCCTCTAAGGGCTTCGCAGCCTACGTCGTAGGGGTAGTAGGGCCTAGCTTGTCCGGGTCATCATACTAGGTCCAACACGTTGCTGCCACGTGGCAGCTCCGGGTTTCTCCTGGTGGCCTATCTGTCGCGGCCCGCGTAAGACCAAGGGTTGTTCTTCGCGGCCCGCCAAGGACTAATAAAATTGTTTTTAATTAATTTTTAATAAATATAAAGGTATTCGGGGCCCGTTTTCGTATTCGGGGTGTATTTAGGAGCGTCTAGGGTCACGTTAAAGGTTCCGGGAGCGCTGTTATATCTGTGGAGGTAAAGAAGTACATGACTTTAAATTTTATGTTAGATTTGTTGTCATATCTATTTGCCTACCTATGTTTTAGTTATGTTCAAACATGTATATATATATATATATATGTATATATAAGTGTATTTTAGGACATATAGGGACACTCTGAATATTTTCAGGGTGTCGAAAAAGGTTTTGGGGGGTTGTTATAGTGTTTGTATTTAGGTGTTTTGGGTGGAATAAACGAAACAATTCGATTAGGGTGTTTGTGTGTTGGATCTAGCGACCGGTTCGTTGAACCAAGGTGTTGCAATCTGGTTAGCCGTGTTTATGCGAAAAGGTATATATTCGTAAAACACCCTATGGTTGTGAATTTGTTCTATTTTGGTTTCGCATCTAGATCTTTTATGGAAAATCCAAGCTTTGATTGGACTGGTTCATACACACGCTTCTGCTTATCTGATTAAATAGTTTTTTTTAAAGATACCACATACAAAACCCACAATCGATACTTGAAATTTACCAAAAATGATTCAAACATACTCTACCGCCTTGTGAAACTTCACGAATCATTTTAATTATGGTCTCGGTGTATGATAATTAATAGTATTTAACATATTGTTGTAGTGTGCGAAGACAGAAGTGGAACCCCCGATGGACGAGGTGATCCTATGAACTCACACCAAGAAGGATATTGTGAAGAACAAGCGGACGTGGCCTTATCCAAAGACGGCTGAAGCTTATATGAGTTTTCTCTTATAAAATAAAAGTGATTTATATGATTACATGGTTTCTTATAACTAACACTTTTATTTTGTTTCACTAAAACGCAAGAACGCTGCTAAAAACGAAAGGCTTAGGTTAGGATGTTGGGTCGTCTTGGGCGCAATATAGGTTGATGAAGTCAACATGTGGGTTGAGATTTTTGCGGCCAGAAGAAGGACCACAATTTAAAGGTCGGGACCACCGCCAATCCCCATATAACCTTTCGGGGTGAGCCCGAGATGTCATCCAACACCTAGAGATTGTAGAACTTTCTTCACAACAACCCGAGGGACAGGTTCCCGAAGTCGTGCCATCACATTATTTGTAGAGAGGTCGAAGTCGTGCCATCACATTATGTGTCTTGTCCTGGTGATCCAATTTAACTATTTTTATAACAACCCTAAATTACAACCGACACCCTCGAAATATTTTCGAGACCCCAATATATTTTAAAATATCCCTATATGTCTCAAAATATACCCCGTATGTGAAAACCGAGCCCAAAAGTGATCTAGCATTAAAAATAAAATAAAAACAAGAAAATTTACCTTGTCACGGGCCGCGTAGCCCATGGCTACGTTTTACGCGGGCCGCGACAGCTTAAAGGTCAGGCGAGCCCCGGTTTTGACACGTGTCAGCAACGTGTTGAACCTAGTTCGTGACCCGGATCACATACGGCCTAACCCCCCTACTACGCGGGCCGCGTAGGCCTTGGGTCTCCCTTTACGCGGGCCGCGAGGAACCCGAACTCAGCCTCTATAAAGCTGGAGCTCCGGCCTTCAGTCGAATTCGCTCACATTTCTTTTCTTTCTCTTAATTTCCACATAGTAGGCATAATCTCCGGGCATAATACCCCCTAAATAACGAGGTTCTACTCCGTTGTAAGTATCATAACCCATGGATACGTATTAGATACTCTGCCCGATTGCTCTAGGGTTCCGTAAAGGCTGTCGTGGTTCTGCCCGACGTAGTCGTTGGAATGTCGCCTCGGGGAGGGTATTACTAATGTTAAAATGGGTTATTATACTAACGCGTGTCCATTTGTGTAAATTATAGATTATCACCAGAAAACCCTTACAGAAAATCTAAGACAGCAATGTGAGTAATCCTCTTTTTGTGTAAACCTTTTTGTGAGTAATCTCCTTTTTGCAAATTGTTTTTACAAAACCTCACTTAATTAATTATATACTAAACAGTTATTGAGTATTTGTAAGGATAAAATTATCGTCGGTATGTTGGGGTTTTGTATACAAAATTTATTACTGCCTTGCGAGGGGTAATATTTCCACGAGTCGGGTTGACAGTACCGTGGGTGGTAATTGATATGACTTGGAAACAAATGTAATTGCGAGACCGCACTCAATACTGTACAATGGTTTTTATTAAAACTTGATTGAACTGGGATTCACTCACCCGTATTTCCCACTGACAAAATGTTTTTAAACGTGTTTCAGGTAACAAAATGTGAAAGCCAATTAGAAGCCAGCTGGACAGCACTGAAGGCTTGGAAAAGTGGCAATAAAGTTACCTAAAATAAAATAGATGTTTTTATTAAATAAAATAGGATTTATTCCTATGAAAATGTGTATACTGAAAACTTGGGTTTTATCCCATGTGTTTAATATTATGAAAGTGTGCTATTTTACTCTGATAAAATATTTCCTAACTACGGTCCTGATGTAATTTCCGCTGCCAAATTTGATAACAACAAGATACCACTGAAATTGGCCGCAGCCGCCCGTTCCCATATCTGTATAGGGGGACGGGGGTTGCGACAGAAGGTGGTATCAGAGCTAAGCCACTGATTCAACCACAGAAGTGTTCTGCTGACACCAAAATTCAATCTGTTAGGAAATAAATTACGGAACTACGTGCATAATTGTATTTTATTGTTATGTGTTATTTGACTATTTGTTAGTTTACAGTATGAGCGACTAAGGACCATCTGACGTGTACCGTCAATTGTCTGGTTCGCCTAGAAGCGAAGGTGCCTCTTCTTTGCCTGCCCTCTCGGGGTACTCTGCTGATACGGAAGAAGGAATATTCGTATTTAAGGCTCAATCTGAAGAGCCATTTCCTCAGAAAAAAAGGGGATGGTTCAGTAGGGGAGCACACGAGCGTAGGAAACGCATGAAAAAGTTACAAGAACAGAGAGTACTAGCAGCAGCTAAAAGAGAAACCGATGCCTATACCCAAGACATGCTTAATAGAAGCCTAGCCAATTTCCATATCTTAGCAACCACTGCAGCTGGCCCTTACCTGGAACAAATGTTAGCACCTCAACCCCTACCATTGTTCCCTAACCAACCCATGGAGATAGAAAACCCTGAAAAATCAAGTTGAAATGCATGATTTTAACCCAGAGGAGATACCTAGGGTACCAGCACCCAATCCCTTAAACCCAAATTACGACCCATGGTGGGACGACAATAGGGACTATATGCAACGTTACCCCATCCATGAAGATTTGCCCATGCCAAATCTAGGAGCCTACCCAGGTTTGGACCCTCTAGATCCCTATTACGATAACGATGTATTCATTAGGGAGATTTTAGAGAGTCCTTACCCATACCAGGCCCCTACACCCCCATACCAGGAACCCGCACCCCAGATTCCGAACCCAGTCCTAGAACCTGCACCCCGAATGAGTGCAGGCAATGTACAAGAACTTAGGACATTTGGTGCGGAAATTTTAGAGAGTAATGAGAGAATGCGACAGGTGGGAGAGCGACTCGTCTGGAAATACGACGAGCGCAATATGGATTTTTGGATGAATCCATATCCTTGAAAATGATGGTGGAAATGATAAAAATAATAATATAATATAATAATATATAATATGCGTGTTTGAAAAAAAAAACTACGGATGCCTACTACTATTAGTGTAATTTTATTCCAGTTGGTACTGTAATTTTTATTTCTAGTGTTGGTTTGTACTAGATGCATATTATATTATAAGAAAGAGTAAAAGTCGCAATGCTCAACGTTTTTGATCAACCTGTGTGTTGTGTGATTGGTTGTATTAAATATTATTTTGTGATATTAATATGTGGTAAATGTTTAAAATTCAGATGGACAACAAAGTGAACCAGGAAAACCAGAACGATAATATCCAGAATGACAATAACCCAAATAATGAGAATCCAAACAACAATAACAACGAAAACCAAGTGGATAATAGTGCCACCCAACACATAGTGGCACAAGGAATAATAGATGCAATGCCATTTATTATTCAAAATGTTAAGGAAGCCGACAATAAAATAAACATAGCAGTAAGCGACCAACTGAACCTGAACACAGCGTGAACAATGGACCCATACTTTAAGCGCCCATTCCCAAAAGAAGAAGAACCATATCTCATGGTTGTTCTTATAAAGAATTCTGATCTTGTAAACCAATAGAATTCTCGGGCAATAAAGGACCCATTGCAGCTCTACGCTGGATAGAAAAGACTGAGGCTGTTTTAAAAATAAGTAAATGTGCGGAAGAGAATAAGACAATGTTTTCCTCTAATCTTATTAAGAACTCAGCCTTAGAATGGTGGAACACTATCCTCCAGTCTAGATGAAGTGATAGGGTTTATAACATGGAATGGGAGGAATTCAAAAATATGGTAGAAAGGAAATTATGCCCTCCCAATGAAAAAGAACAGATAGCAAATAAATTCCTGAAACTTAGAATGACCGGGGTAGATAGTAAGGGTTATACTACCACATTCTTTGAATATGCTAGAATAGTACCAACCCTTGCATCACCTGAACCGGTATAAATCTCCCGATATATCTGGGGATTAATTGGAGAAATTAGACATGTAGTCAAGGCAGCTAGACCTCAAACCATAAAAGAAGCGGTAGAACTAGCAAATACCTTGACAGATGAATTAATCCGTACTAGAGAAGAAGACCAGAGGAGAAACCCAGCCCAAAGGCATACTCAAGAATTCCGTTATGGGAATTCCAACCGTAGGAACATAGGTTCTACCTCTGCACCATACTGCAAGGCTTGTAAGAAAAAAACATTCAAGAAAATGCTCCACTCACTGCAATTTCTGCAAGATGCCAGGTGATGTGTGTAAAATGCAACATATAAATTACATCAAATGAGGCATAAAACTAACCCTTTTTAAGTACTAATGTTGGAAAAAGTGTGTTTTTGTCTTCCTTTTGTATTTTCAGGATTAAATGAGCTCAATTTAACAAAAGAAGCAAAAAGACAGCTAAATCTAGCATGAATACAAGAAAAGGAACAAAAGTGGATTACCCCTCAACAGCATCCTCCCAAGCAAAACATAGAAGGCAGAAGACTGAACATGCCCTGTGCTCAGCGAGCACGGGGCCGTGCCCAAGAAGCAACAGAAAAGACAAACCTGTAGAAGCTTCTATTGCTCACCACGGGGGCGTGCCCAGTGAACACGGGGGCGTGCCCAAAGTACTGCAGGCGCATTAATTGTAATTGCGAATTACAATTAATGAGGAGAGATCGTGTCAGACAGGCACGGGGACGTGCCCAGCGGACACGGGGCCGTGCCCAGGCCTCTGTTCAGCCTATAAATAGGAGTGCTTGGCTTCATTGCAACTCATCCCTTGGCACACCACCTCTCTCACACTTCATCCACCACCCACCACCATCACAACACCATCATCCACCATCATCATCCATTGTCCATCATAGAGTGTGTGAGTCGTCTCGGGATCCAAGATTGATCGTAAGAGTTCTTGACAACCAAGGCCATGTTTGCCTAAGTCTCTTACATCACTTGGTGAAGACAAGTGTTTAGTATAATACTTTTTATTTTTAATCTTTTGCACTTTTTATTTGGTTTTGTATTAATGACTTTAATAACTAGTTTCTTATGTTGAAGGTGACTTTTCCTTATCGTTTGTCTGTGGTGTCTTGGCATTATTTTACTATCTATATAAAATAAAAGATTTTCACCATTCATATCTCCACGGTCTATATGGAGGTATGTTGGCTACCTGGTCGGGGGTTAAGGGAATGGTTTGGTAAGGGTCTTGCCCTTGTTCAGCGTTTAGAGGTCCTGCAAGGGACCTGGGTCAAATTTAGTAGGATCTCCTTCAATTCCCAAAGGTATTGGATGGCGGGGATCCAAACTCTTTGACCCCCTCATAAGTAAACTACTATTAATACTGTAACCCGGCTATTTAGGACTGTATCCCTGCTGACTCAGACTACTTAGTCGAGGGTAACGTCACCTCCAAAAGAGGGGCCTACCATAATTTGCATTAATAACTTAATTCATTATCTTTCAATAATCCGACCCTTCAGGATTGTATCCTTGCTGACTTAAACTACTGGGTTGAGGGTAACGTCGCCTTCAAAAGAGGTGCCTACTGCAATAACTAAGATAATCTCTTAAACAAGTACAAAAGTGCGAAAATAATCAAACGTTATACTAATACACGAGTCGGATCCAAGTGATTCATCTTGTCTATCTGTTTTTACTTATATTTTATTTTTCAGCATTTAGTTTTATTTTCTTAGTTTAAAAATCTTTTTCTGACATTTTGATTTGATTAGACGTTGAGGATAAACCGGTACTAAAAGCTCTTGTGTCCTTGGACGACCTCGGTATCTTACCAACACTATACTACGTCCACGATGGGTGCACTTGCCCATATTTGTGTTTAGTGTTAGTAAATATCGTGTTTTATAAATTTAAAACTTGGCTAAAAAGTGTAAAAAAGGCTTAAAATATATACCAAAAATATATCACACTTACGCACATCACCAGGACATAAGGAAGAAGATTGCAGGAGAAAATCCAGTAATGGACTGTGCTTCAACTGTGGAGAAAAAGGGCACATCAAACCAAATTGTCTGAAATTGGCTCCAGCTGCGAACAACAAGAACACTAAAAATGCTAGAGCATTTGTCCTGACTGCAGATGAAGCCAAGATGATTCCGGACGTGATAGCCGGTATGTTTTTAGTTAATGATGTCTTTGCTAAAGTATTATTTGACTCTGGTGCAAACCAAAGTTTTATCAATACTTCGTTTTGCAAACTTCTAAATCAATCATTAACTAAACTCCCACAAGAATGTCTAGTAGAGACAAAAAAATGGAGAAACCGTTAGGATTTCTGAAATCTTGCAGGGGGCAAGAATGGAAATTTTAAACCAAAATTTTATTGCAAACCTTTACCCAATGAATCCGGCAGGATTTGACATTGTATTAGGAATGGATTGGTTAATAGCCAATAAAGCCAGTATTTTATGTGATCAAAAGTCAATCCAATTAAATTCACCAAAGGGTGAAAAGATGATAATAAAGGAGATAAGCCATCTAGATCCACAAAATTCATCTCTGTGATGAAAACAATAAGTTGTATAAGAAAAGGATCTATAGTGTATTTGATTTCCATAATCACTAACACTAAAGGAAAAGAACTAAAAGACATTCCAGTAGTGTCTCAGTTTTAAGATATATTTCCATAAGAATTGCCAGGGCTACCACCAAACAGAGAAGTTGAATTCAGAATCCATATGCTACCAGGGACAGCACCAATTGCCAAAGCACCTTACCGTTTGGCACCCGCCGAAATGCAGGAACTGAAGAAACAGTTAGACGAATTATTGGAGAAAGGATTCATACATCCAAGCTCATCGCCATGGGGAGCACCGATACTGTTCGTCAAAAAGAAGGACGGATCAATGCGTATGTGCATTGACTACCGTGAATTGAACAAGGTCACGATTAAGAATTGGTACCCATTACCAAGGATCGATGATCTGTTCGATCAACTTCAAGGAGCTCGATTTTTCTCTAAAATCGATTTAAGATCAGGATATAATCAATTAAAGGTACAGGAAGAGGACATTCCTAAAACCGCATTCAGAACAAGGTATGACCATTATGAATTTATTGTCATGCCATTTGGTTTAACCAATGCCCCAGCTGCATTTATGGACATGATGAACCGAATATGTAAGCCATATTTGGATAAATTCATAAATGTTTTTATTGATGATATTCTCATCTATTCTAAAAGTAAAGAGGATCATGCAAAGCATTTGCACGCATTTCTAAGTCTATTAAGAAGGGAAAAGCTTTACGCTAAGTTTTCGAAGTGCAAGTTCTGGTTAGAACAGGTACAGTTCCTTGGACACTTAGTCGATCATGAAGGAATTCATGTGGATCCCACAAAAATCGAGGCGATTACCCAATGGAAAACCCCTGAATCACCAACCGAGGTTAGAAGTTTCTTAGGATTGGCCGGTTATTATAGAAGATTTATTCGAGATTTTTCTAGAATAGCACAATGGGTGTGTTGCCCTCTGGGCTCATGTCGTGGACAAGGGAGCCGAAGAACCAAAACTCGAAGATATCCCTGTGATAAAAGATTATCCTGAAGCCATCCCCGAAAACTTGCCAGAATTATCTACTCAATGACAAGTCGAATTTTTCATCGATTTGATTCCCAGGCGCCTCGCTTCCAGCCAATACACCTTGGCAATTTACACTTTCAGACATGCAAGGATCGACAGTGTAGCTTCAGTAGCTGATAGAAAAGGAAGATAACAGACCAAGTTTCCCATTTTGGGTAACCCCAGCTCTGCTCATCAAGAAGAATGATGTGACTTTCAAATGAGCATCAATTACTAGGAGCCGAACGAGCTAACCCACGAGAGTCGGTGACTCTCGCTAAGGATTAACGAATTACGTATTTAACTAACTGTGAGGATCCAACTACTATTACATGACTGTTTGACGATCGAGTGTCGTTAGCGATGAATTCAGGGAGAAAGTATACCGGGGAAATCGTGGGACGATAACTTGTCTTTAGACGCACACAAGATGGTGTTTCCTACACAATGCACAAAACCGAGTTACACAGAATATGAAACCTTGAGGATCTAGAAAACATATGATTAGGACCCTTGGGAACCCAGGTCCAAACGTGTAAAGGTTGTTACTTAGACACCATATCTATTAACTCAATCGAACACCACTAACCTGACATATATGCCATTTCAGTTAACAGAACAGAAAGTACTTGAAATTCTTTCGTTTAAATCTTCATTTTTGCTTCTAGCCGAGTAGATGTTTGCATCTCTACTCCCCTTAAAGTAGTTGTATCGCTTTGATTTTCTTCGCTGAGAGCGAACACACATTTGCTTCGATTTTTTGTCATTACCTCATACTCATTGTGTCATTACTTGAAAACTCACATATTACGCATGCACCTTTTGCTACGCGTGCGGTTTCATTTCGAACGCTTCATTGAAATTCGAATATTATGTTGCTAAATCTAACTACTGGTTTGTGATTCGAATGACCTACATTATTGTAGCGATTGACTCTTTGCTATCAGGTCAACACACCTTCTCGAAAACTTCTTTTGTTTCAAGATACATTCATGGTTTATTTTTGTAACCATGTTGGGATTCCCTTGTTGATACATACGTTTATTGTCGGGTTACGCTGAAACTAAGTTCAATTGTTTGAACTTATCCATTTCACACGTTTGATTTGAGACACAATATGATGTATTGGGAGCATCATATTCAAATATTCTTGCAAAAGTTCTTTCATTACGAGTCGTAGTAGATTCGGTCGGTCTATGACTCCACTAAATCGCTTGATTGACTTCGACACCTTGAGGTGATATTTTCACAAAATTGAAGCTTGTGCTAATTGGGTTACTCACTTCATATACGGATTTAAATTATTTATTTGCTCTAAATCCGTCTCGTTTATCAGAATTAAAGCAGTCTCAACACAGTTGTGTGTTAAGGCAATGGTACATGGATTCATTTCGTAGCATGATGTACCTCCTAACGATACTTTTACTGTCAATCGAATACCTTGCGGTACTTAATACCTTTCACTTTCGATCAAAAATAGTGGCTCTTTGATATTTCATATTCAACTGGAAACTTTACGACATTGTGTAAATCAAATCTTCAGATTGTCTCGGTCCACTTTCATTTGATTTCAGGCACGGAAAAATTGTTCAGTCACCATTATTATTGAATTACGTCATTGCGACACCTTGTGGCGTCATTACAAACTTGTAGCTTGTGCTAATCATAGTCAGTCGTTTCACGCAAAACTACTTATACTTTTGTTTGAACTAAGTCATTTAAACATTCCTGATGCAACTACGAATCAAGACAATGATACACCAGATTCGCTTGCATTTCGTTCGGTGTATTTTCACAATTCGAGAATGTCAACTCACAAATCCTTACCATTTACTTATTCGAAAGTTGACGAGTTATTTTCATCTCCAAGTTGTTAATTTTGAGTTCATATAACGGAGGCTATGGTTTGTGAAAAATCGTTTGCATATCGCGACCGATTGTTTGAGAATCCTATTGGACAAAGCTCCTCTTTTGTGGAACCCCTGTAACTGGATTACACTAGACTACACGTCAATACGACTTATGCCTTTGACATTAAATGCTAAAAGCACATACCTTTTAACCATTGGATTCCTTATATTATATATATTCTTGGACTCACTTGATGTGAATAGGGTTTGATTCGATTTGGTGATTATCTACCTCGGTGCTATTCATATGCATACATACATAATGAAACCCTAAGGAGCTAAGGTAGTACAAATTTCGAGGACGAAATTTTCTTAACGGGGGGAGAATGTGACAACCGTCAATTTTGCATGCATCCGTACAATTAATTAATTTTAATTATGAGCTTAATGACTGTGCTTGATTACAACTGACACTTTAAACTGCTTACTGATTTAGATTACAAACATACATGTGCATTCTTACATACAGCCACTTCAATTATTTCATACAGACTCTTAGTGACAACCTGATGCACAAAGCACAGTTAGTACAGTGAGCGAATAACTCAGACACATGCTGACAATGCCAGCACATAGACAGACACTATTTTTAGGCCAGTATGGGCCAGGGATAAAACACTACACCAGTATGGAGTGTAGGGAAGTGAGGACCATAAGACTATGTCACTAGGTGATAGTTTGAGTACCGGAAAGTGCCTAAAACGCAATTTAATTACAGAATTCCGCATTTTCAGTAACAATTCAGCTTTTAACACACTCATATTATACAGAGTATTGACTAAATGGTCCTGGACACTTTCCTAAGTGTTGGAATTAAATTCGTTACAAAAAGATGCACAAAAGACGCTTTACGGGTCAATTAAACGCTTTAACGGAACGATGCGAAACCGAACAACCAGACATTACCCGGGACATGAAAATATTGTTAGAAATATTATTTTATTATTTTAAATTAATCATGGTCACAAAAATCCCCATGCACCATGCAAACATGACATACACCCACTATACTTGTAAATACCCTTAACCTTTTAATAATTACCTACTAATTAACAAAAAAATTTACACTTTACCCCCCCCCCATAACCGAAAATCTGCCCTAATCATTAAGATATATTTTGTTTAAATCTTTTGAAAAGAGAATCTTGAGTTCATTGGCCAAATTTCATGTCATAATTCTCCTACAAGCTAGATGCACATTTCCAAGAAATATTCATCATTTCCTCAAGATACACACCTCTCTCTCTCCTCCCTCTAAAATCGGCTCATACCCCCCCCCCCCTCTCTCCACAACTGAATTCCATCACTACCATACATCAAACCTCCATTTCTTCTCCATCAAGCTCACATTCAAGTGGTAAAGATCCTCCATAGAAGTGAGAAGTTGGAGTGCTCTCAAGAAGCCTTGTTCAAGCTTTTCTCACCATCATTCTTTATCATCTCATCCTAAGATTACAACCCTAGCCTTGTGCTAGTAGTAAGTCCATTCATACTCTTGTTCCACTTTGATTCTTGTTCGATTGTTGAATGTTCATCACACACAAAAGCTTAAACAGCTTGCTGAGTTGGATTTCCAGCCAACTTCAACAGGCTGTAACGGGATCATTTTAAAACGAAAAACGGAATTTCTAAAGCCTAAAATGAGTATTTTGGAATAACTAAACAAATGGCACTGGAATCATAATTTTTCGAGACCGTTTACTATTTTTAAAAGGTTATTTTTGGACAGCAGCTCAAGCTGCATTGTTACTGCAGAAAAAGTGGGTTATTTTCGGAGTCACAACTTAAAACCTGAGTAAAATCAACTCATGAAATTTTTACAGTAGATAGACACCATTGTCAGGACGACCCTCCAACTGGAATTTCGTCAAACAGACTTACGGTTGATTTTTAGTGAATATTTCCGTAAACTGCAATCAGAAGGTAACAAATCTGATTGCAGTCGAGAAAATGATTTTCTATAAAATATGGGTAATGAATTGGACTTTGATATTTTTACACAATAAACTTTGGAACATGTGTGACATTCTGTGAAAATTTGGTAATTTTTAGAAAAGGTTAACTATTTTATAAAAATCCTCGAAAACAGTCTGGTTTTGAGTAATAAAGCTGAAATAAAGTAAGTAACGTTTTGTTTGTCGATATGTCGGTTTGATGATTGAAAATGAACTATTGGATATATATAAAAGAAAATGATATGATATTTAAGCATGGACACCTCTATTTACAGAGGAGACTCTGCCGAAATTTTCCGAGAATCCGAACACTTAGTAAAACATTCGAGAAAATAAATACGAAATAGTTGTCTAACTATTTTTCTAATAAAGTTAAAATAATTATTATTATTTTAACAACATAATGCCAATGTAACGTAACTCAAAACACTAAACTCTAAGTCAAGGCACGGCCCGTCCGTCTAATAGACGTTAGACCATTGTAGGTAGTCGTGTTTGCTGAGGAGATTTGGGTTACGAGTACCGAAGACGCAATACTTTGAGTTCATGTCCCCCTTTTCTCTTAACCGTTTTCAGTTTTATACTTCGGGGGTGAAATACATGTTACAATTATTACAGACATTTACAGACTTTTACAGACATTTACAGACATTTACAGACTTTTACAGACATTTACAGACATTTACAGACATTTTTATACATGGTATGATTAGCTAAGGAACTTACTGTTAGATCACGTGAATGGATAGGCTATTATCGTAAGACCATTAATCCTTGTATAAGGACCGAGAGGCATGAGTGATAGATCTATTGGGTGTTGCGAGCCCCACACATGGGCCAGCGTGTGGCTGCATGTGGTGACTATGTCGTTCCGCCGGAAGGACCGGTATGAAATACGCGTTACAGGTTTGAGTGCTTCCTAGACCATGTCACTTATTAATGTATTAGCTACACATTAATTGATCTTTTTTTCCTTATTGCTACATACCAAGGACATACAGACACATTTTAACAATTTATGCAGACATATATTAACGATTTGTACAAACTCACATACACATGAACTCGCTCAACTTTTCGTTGACTTTTCAAACTACATGTATTTCAGGAAATTAAGTATAGATCTGGCGGGCGTTGGAATTTCAAGTCATGTTAAGTATGAAGATGTCATCCATGGTTTTTGGGTTTGGCCAGTGTGTCTTAATCCTGGACGAGACACGTCTTCCAAACTTGGATTACAACTATTATCTTTGACGAGTCCTTAGCAAACTTTTACACAATTTATCTGGTTTGTAAAACTTAAATTTTGAAGTCTACGTTTTAAACAATGTTGTTATGTTTTAAACTCATTTTATGGATGACAAGTCTTTGGTATTATCATATAGATTGTTTGATATGGTTGAATGCAATGATAACAAGTAAGTCACCCCATAATCACGCTTCCGCAAAAGTCAGGGTGTGACAGCTTGGTATCAGAGCTTCGATCGTAGCGAACTAGGATTCATTCTCGAGTCTAGACTACGATCAATAGGGCTCTCACGAAAACGCTTTTACAAACATGTTTTCATTGCATACACAAAACGCCCAGATCCAGGGAACAAACATTTTTACAAACAAAAGGCACAAATACACATTCCAAAATATATGTTTATAATTCAGTCTTAGAGACTGAGGGATTCAATCTTAGAGATTGAGGGAGGTTTAGCCTTAGAGGCTGGGGAGGTTCAGTCTTAGAGACTGAGGGGTTCAATCTTAGAGATTGAGGAGGTTCAGTCTTAGAGGCTGGGGAAAAATTTAGTCTTAGAGACTGGGAGGTTTGGTCTTAAAGACCAGGGATTTAGTCCTAGAGACTGGGGAAGTTGGTCTTAGAGACCAGGGAGTTGGTCTTAGAGACCAGGGAGTTGGTCTTAGAGACCAGGGAGTTGGTCTTAGAGACCAGGGAGTTAGTCTGAGAGACTAGGGAGTTCGGTCTAAGAGACTGGGTGAGATAGTCTAGGGAAGACTAGGATGATTACTTGCTTACATTGTTATCGCATACATGCTTAATTGTTGATTATTGATAAACGTGCATATGTGGAAACTGTTTTAATACATACTATGACTACCATGCACCGATACACATGTCGCCTTGATCAAAAAGCGAGTTGTCAAGCATTGACGACCCTACCGCCACCGCCACAGATGATGAGACTGTACCTGCGCCAGAGATATTTACGTCAGACCCTGAGAGTGACCCTGACATGTTGACCAAGAACGAGGACGACTGCCAACCATCCGCGCTGCCAGACTCTGGTGATGAATTACCCTTGCTGATGGCTTCCTTGACAAGAAACTTCCTGTCATCCTTGTTTCGGTCCACGACCACCTCATCATTTGGACACTTCGATGACGCGCACATCGTGGCTCCGATTCTCGACGCCGTACCTCTTGGACAAGTTGTTTGATGACGACGTTAATTTGCTTATTGATGATCCTTCCGTTGATACCCAGGATGATGGAAAGTTAGATGAGGACGTTGTTACTAACTCTACGTTTTGAGATCCCTATTATCAAACTATCCTCTGATTCTAGTATACACTCGATTTCAGACTCCTTTGAGTCTGCGACATTTACGACTTTACAAACAGGCAGGTTACCGCTTTTTGCTCCCGACACGGACGACGCCGCCGCTTTGACTACTGCACTAACACTTGCTCAAGATCACATACCCTCACACTCCCCAGGACCTGCCCCTGAGGCAGCTCCAGTTCCTTGCGGGCCAGCTTGATGTTGCACCCGCTGAACCTGTTTAAACGTGACATTATTTCCTTTGGACTACTATACCTTGCACTCCTCTTACCAGACCCAGTACCTGCGCCTATTGAATCTCCTTTTGTTGAGACATTTCTACCGCACCTGCACCCGCTGATGTTGCATCTATGAAGACCGACGTCCATTGCACCGACATGCCTACCGTTCTCTTTGAAGACATACCCGCACCCCGGGAAGGCGCTCCAGGTCAGCACCCGCATAACGATTCTTCTGCTACGGCAACATTTTTCCTAAACTTTACAAGATGCGCCGTTTGCTACATTCACCTCTACAACGCTGGACAAGTCATTTCGATGGATCCCTATGCTACACTATGTTGATTTTAGACCCTTGTCATCCCTCACATTATGGAGGCTACACACAGGATGAGTACACCTGTCACATGAGCTACAGTTTGAGGATATGATTCGCAGAGTGTTGGAGCTTGAGCTGACACCACATTTGGTAACTTCAAATGCAAAAACATTGCATAATTGAAAACATGATTTAAGTATTTACATCACAAAACAACATATTGCCTGAAAAGTTTATGTAAGACACCACGCCCTCCACCCTGTCTATTGCCAGTATACATTTGACCTCCACATATATCAAGGTTCCTTTCGCGCTCTCGACCGTTGCTATCACACCGTTCCCAGGATTCTGATACTCATTTCTTTACTATCGAGCAGCAGAGCAGACAATTACTTCGACATGTACACAAGCCCGAGGAGGAAGTCCACGCACGTTAACAGTTTACTTTCTTTTCCTCCTCGTCCTCAGTCACCAGTATAATTGGTTTCTGGATTATGTGGACTGCATTACATTTGGGTAAAGACACTAATGATAAGTCGGGATTGTGGAGACTTTAAAGACCACTTCTGACTACGTAATTTTGATGCACTAATATACTTGTTGGACAAGGGTAGGGTGACCCTGCGTTCCTTCTGATATGATACGTTTTGTAAAACACAGTGATTGTGGTCGGAGGATGACGAAAGCCCAATCATCTTTAAACATGCGACAATACTTATGACTAATAACTAATGAAAAACTCGGTCGCTATATTCCCACTAAGCACGCTGTTGATCAGCATATTTGTGCTACAACTATAATGCTACATGCTTACTTGTTACGTTCCTATTTACAAGTTGTGCAATAATTGTGATGATACGTGATTGAATGTTACAACGACTGCGGATATACATATATGTAATATACCTCTGAGGTCGTATTCGTTAAATAGAGACTTGTGTACTCGTGTCCTTAACAAGACCTGACCTAACCAACATTCTTCTAGGAAGATGTCGACTCTAGGGAACACCAATACCAGCAACCCTCTGCCAACGACAGAGGCAGAATTTCAAGAACGCCTCTTACAGATCATCGCATAGTACGAGGCCCTTCGCTCTGAACGCAGCGGAGGTACCTCGGGAAATAACCCAGCCAACGGCTGTACCTACAAGCAGTTCTTAGGCTGCCAGCCCCTACATTTCGACGGCACTGGGGGTGCCGTAGCTTTCGTGCGTTGGATTGAGAAAACGGACACTGTTTTGCGTGCGAGCAAATGCGCCCCAGAGCACCAGGTCACGTACATTTCCGGACTGTTCCAAAATGGGGCTCTGTCATGGTGGAAACTCCAGGTTCAGACGATGGGCGAGACTACTGCGTATGCTTTATCATGGGACGAGCTGAAAGAGCTAATGCATAAAAAGTATTGTTCGAGAACAGAAAGCCAGAAGGTGGAAACTGAGTTCTGGAACTTGAAGATGGAAGGTCCAAAAATAGCTGAGTATGTGGAGAAGTTCCAAGTTCTGTCGCGTATCGTTCCTTACATGGTAGACCCAGAGTTTAAGAAGATTGAGCGTTTCATATGGGGATTGGCACCCCAAATCATGAGCATGGTGACGACATCGAAGCCTACAACGATCGCTGAAGCCATTAATCTAAGTGTGGCCTTGACTGAAGAGGCAATCAGGATGAACAAATTTTCAACCTCTGAGGAGAAGAAGGAGACTCATGTAGAGTCATCTGGAGACAACAAGAGGAAGTTCGCAAACTTCAAACAGAGTACTCAGACGAATAGCAACAACAAGGTCAAAAAGAGAAAAGAGTACATGGGTAAACTACCTAAATGCGACAGGTGCCGACGTCATCATACCGGGCGATGTAAAAATGGGAAGTGTGACAGTTGTGGCAAAGTGGGACACAACAGGGAAACGTGTTGGAGTGAGACGAAGCGTGGAAAGAAAGGAAAGGGGAAAGATAAGGGATGTTATACCTGCGGGGATATGAGGCACTTTAGGAAAGATTGCCCAAGGGAGATTAAATAAAGTCATGGGAAGAATGTCTAACACTGGAGCTAGGGAAGCACGCCAGGATCCAAACATGGTCATTGGTACGCCTCATAGTAATCAATGTTATGCGCCTGTGTAATTTGATATGGTTGTCAAATTTTAGCTTCAGAATATACTTGTTTTAATAGTAAGTAAGATAGATATCCAATATTCGATCAAACTAGCTTAAGGGAAGCTTCGATGTGATGCTTGGGATGGACTGGTGGTCGAACAACCAAGCGAAGAAGGTTATCCGCATCCAGATGACGAACGGAGAAACGACCGTGATTCATGGAGCAGGATACGCTCCTACGGATTATCAGGCATTGAAGATGCGAAAGCTTTCGCACAATGGGTGTGTTGCCCTCTGGGCTCATGTCGTGGACAAGGGAGCCGAAGAACCAAAACTCGAAGATATCCCTGTGATAAAAGATTATCCTGAAGCCATCCCCGAAAACTTGCCAGAATTATCTACTCAATGACAAGTCGAATTTTTCATCGATTTGATTCCCAGGCGCCTCGCTTCCAGCCAATACACCTTGGCAATTTACACTTTCAGACATGCAAGGATCGACAGTGTAGCTTCAGTAGCTGATAGAGAAGGAAGATAACAGACCAAGTTTCCCATTTTGGGTAACCCCAGCTCTGCTCATCAAGAAGAATGATGTGACTTTCAAATGAGCATCAATTACTAGGAGCCGAACGAGCTAACCCACGAGAGTCGGTGACTCTCGCTAAGGATTAACGAATTACGTATTTAACTAACTGTGAGGATCCAACTACTATTACATGACTGTTTGACGATCGAGTGTCGTTAGCGATGAATTCAGGGAGAAAGTATACCGGGGAAATCGTGGGACGATAACTTGTCTTTAGACGCACACAAGATGGTGTTTCCTACACAATGCACAAAACCGAGTTACACAGAATATGAAACCTTGAGGATCTAGAAAACATATGATTAGGACCCTTGGGAACCCAGGTCCAAACGTGTAAAGGTTGTTACTTAGACACCATATCTATTAACTCAATCGAACACCACTAACCTGACATATATGCCATTTCAGTTAACAGAACAGAAAGTACTTGAAATTCTTTCGTTTAAATCTTCATTTTTGCTTCTAGCCGAGTAGATGTTTGCATCTCTACTCCCCTTAAAGTAGTTGTATCGCTTTGATTTTCTTCGCTGAGAGCGAACACACATTTGCTTCGATTTTTTGTCATTACCTCATACTCATTGTGTCATTACTTGAAAACTCACATATTACGCATGCACCTTTTGCTACGCGTGCGGTTTCATTTCGAACGCTTCATTGAAATTCGAATATTATGTTGCTAAATCTAACTACTGGTTTGTGATTCGAATGACCTACATTATTGTAGCGATTGACTCTTTGCTATCAGGTCAACACACCTTCTCGAAAACTTCTTTTGTTTCAAGATACATTCATGGTTTATTTTTGTAACCATGTTGGGATTCCCTTGTTGATACATACGTTTATTGTCGGGTTACGCTGAAACTAAGTTCAATTGTTTGAACTTATCCATTTCACACGTTTGATTTGAGACACAATATGATGTATTGGGAGCATCATATTCAAATATTCTTGCAAAAGTTCTTTCATTACGAGTCGTAGTAGATTCGGTCGGTCTATGACTCCACTAAATCGCTTGATTGACTTCGACACCTTGAGGTGATATTTTCACAAAATTGAAGCTTGTGCTAATTGGGTTACTCACTTCATATACGGATTTAAATTATTTATTTGCTCTAAATCCGTCTCGTTTATCAGAATTAAAGCAGTCTCAACACAGTTGTGTGTTAAGGCAATGGTACATGGATTCATTTCGTAGCATGATGTACCTCCTAACGATACTTTTACTGTCAATCGAATACCTTGCGGTACTTAATACCTTTCACTTTCGATCAAAAATAGTGGCTCTTTGATATTTCATATTCAACTGGAAACTTTACGACATTGTGTAAATCAAATCTTCAGATTGTCTCGGTCCACTTTCATTTGATTTCAGGCACGGAAAAATTGTTCAGTCACCATTATTATTGAATTACGTCATTGCGACACCTTGTGGCGTCATTACAAACTTGTAGCTTGTGCTAATCATAGTCAGTCGTTTCACGCAAAACTACTTATACTTTTGTTTGAACTAAGTCATTTAAACATTCCTGATGCAACTACGAATCAAGACAATGATACACCAGATTCGCTTGCATTTCGTTCGGTGTATTTTCACAATTCGAGAATGTCAACTCACAAATCCTTACCATTTACTTATTCGAAAGTTGACGAGTTATTTTCATCTCCAAGTTGTTAATTTTGAGTTCATATAACGGAGGCTATGGTTTGTGAAAAATCGTTTGCATATCGTGACCGATTGTTTGAGAATCCTATTGGACAAAGCTCCTCTTTTGTGGAACCCCTGTAACTGGATTACACTAGACTACACGTCAATACGACTTATGCCTTTGACATTAAATGCTAAAAGCACATACCTTTTAACCATTGGATTCCTTATATTATATATATTCTTGGACTCACTTGATGTGAATAGGGTTTGATTCGATTTGGTGATTATCTACCTCGGTGCTATTCATATGCATACATACATAATGAAACCCTAAGGAGCTAAGGTAGTACAAATTTCGAGGACGAAATTTTCTTAACGGGGGGAGAATGTGACAACCGTCAATTTTGCATGCATCCGTACAATTAATTAATTTTAATTATGAGCTTAATGACTGTGCTTGATTACAACTGACACTTTAAACTGCTTACTGATTTAGATTACAAACATACATGTGCATTCTTACATACAGCCACTTCAATTATTTCATACAGACTCTTAGTGACAACCTGATGCACAAAGCACAGTTAGTACAGTGAGCGAATAACTCAGACACATGCTGACAATGCCAGCACATAGACAGACACTATTTTTAGGCCAGTATGGGCCAGGGATAAAACACTACACCAGTATGGAGTGTAGGGAAGTGAGGACCATAAGACTATGTCACTAGGTGATAGTTTGAGTACCGGAAAGTGCCTAAAACGCAATTTAATTACAGAATTCCGCATTTTCAGTAACAATTCAGCTTTTAACACACTCATATTATACAGAGTATTGACTAAATGGTCCTGGACACTTTCCTAAGTGTTGGAATTAAATTCGTTACAAAAAGATGCACAAAAGACGCTTTACGGGTCAATTAAACGCTTTAACGGAACGATGCGAAACCGAACAACCAGACATTACCCGGGACATGAAAATATTGTTAGAAATATTATTTTATTATTTTAAATTAATCATGGTCACAAAAATCCCCATGCACCATGCAAACATGACATACACCCACTATACTTGTAAATACCCTTAACCTTTTAATAATTACCTACTAATTAACAAAAAATTTACACTTTACCCCCCCCCCATAACCGAAAATCTGCCCTAATCATTAAGATATATTTTGTTTAAATCTTTTGAAAAGAGAATCTTGAGTTCATTGGCCAAATTTCATGTCATAATTCTCCTACAAGCTAGATGCACATTTCCAAGAAATATTCATCATTTCCTCAAGATACACACCTCTCTCTCTCCTCCCTCTAAAATCGGCTCATACCCCCCCCCCTCTCTCCACAACTGAATTCCATCACTACCATACATCAAACCTCCATTTCTTCTCCATCAAGCTCACATTCAAGTGGTAAAGATCCTCCATAGAAGTGAGAAGTTGGAGTGCTCTCAAGAAGCCTTGTTCAAGCTTTTCTCACCATCATTCTTTATCATCTCATCCTAAGATTACAACCCTAGCCTTGTGCTAGTAGTAAGTCCATTCATACTCTTGTTCCACTTTGATTCTTGTTCGATTGTTGAATGTTCATCACACACAAAAGCTTAAACAGCTTGCTGAGTTGGATTTCCAGCCAACTTCAACAGGCTGTAACGGGATCATTTTAAAACGAAAAACGGAATTTCTAAAGCCTAAAATGAGTATTTTGGAATAACTAAACAAATGGCACTGGAATCATAATTTTTCGAGACCGTTTACTATTTTTAAAAGGTTATTTTTGGACAGCAGCTCAAGCTGCATTGTTACTGCAGAAAAAGTGGGTTATTTTCGGAGTCACAACTTAAAAACCTGAGTAAAATCAACTCATGAAATTTTTACAGTAGATAGACACCATTGTCAGGACGACCCTCCAACTGGAATTTCGTCAAACAGACTTACGGTTGATTTTTAGTGAATATTTCCGTAAACTGCAATCAGAAGGTAACAAATCTGATTGCAGTCGAGAAAATGATTTTCTATAAAATATGGGTAATGAATTGGACTTTGATATTTTTACACAATAAACTTTGGAAGATGTGTGACATTCTGTGAAAATTTGGTAATTTTTAGAAAAGGTTAACTATTTTATAAAAATCCTCGAAAACAGTCTGGTTTTGAGTAATAAAGCTGAAATAAAGTAAGTAACGTTTTGTTTGTCGATATGTCGGTTTGATGATTGAAAATGAACTATTGGATATATATAAAAGAAAATGATATGATATTTAAGCATGGACACCTCTATTTACAGAGGAGACTCTGCCGAAATTTTCCGAGAATCCGAACACTTAGTAAAACATTCGAGAAAATAAATACGAAATAGTTGTCTAACTATTTTTCTAATAAAGTTAAAATAATTATTATTATTTTAACAACATAATGCCAATGTAACGTAACTCAAAACACTAAACTCTAAGTCAAGGCACGGCCCGTCCGTCTAATAGACGTTAGACCATTGTAGGTAGTCGTGTTTGCTGAGGAGATTTGGGTTACGAGTACCGAAGACGCAATACTTTGAGTTCATGTCCCCCTTTTCTCTTAACCGTTTTCAGTTTTATACTTCGGGGGTGAAATACATGTTACAATTATTACAGACATTTACAGACTTTTACAGACATTTACAGACATTTACAGACTTTTACAGACATTTACAGACATTTACAGACATTTTTATACATGGTATGATTAGCTAAGGAACTTACTGTTAGATCACGTGAATGGATAGGCTATTATCGTAAGACCATTAATCCTTGTATAAGGACCGAGAGGCATGAGTGATAGATCTATTGGGTGTTGCGAGCCCCACACATGGGCCAGCGTGTGGCTGCATGTGGTGACTATGTCGTTCCGCCGGAAGGACCGGTATGAAATACGCGTTACAGGTTTGAGTGCTTCCTAGACCATGTCACTTATTAATGTATTAGCTACACATTAATTGATCTGTTTTTCCTTATTGCTACATACCAAGGACATACAGACACATTTTAACAATTTATGCAGACATATATTAACGATTTGTACAAACTCACATACACATGAACTCGCTCAACTTTTCGTTGACTTTTCAAACTACATGTATTTCAGGAAATTAAGTATAGATCTGGCGGGCGTTGGAATTTCAAGTCATGTTAAGTATGAAGATGTCATCCATGGTTTTGGGTTTGGCCAGTGTGTCTTAATCCTGGACGAGACACGTCTTCCAAACTTGGATTACAACTATTATCTTTGACGAGTCCTTAGCAAACTTTTACACAATTTATCTGGTTTGTAAAACTTAAATTTTGAAGTCTACGTTTTAAACAATGTTGTTATGTTTTAAACTCATTTTATGGATGACAAGTCTTTGGTATTATCATATAGATTGTTTGATATGGTTGAATGCAATGATAACAAGTAAGTCACCCCATAATCACGCTTCCGCAAAAGTCAGGGTGTGACAGCTTGGTATCAGAGCTTCGATCGTAGCGAACTAGGATTCATTCTCGAGTCTAGACTACGATCAATAGGGCTCTCACAAAAACGCTTTTACAAACATGTTTTCATTGCATACACAAAACGCCCAGATCCAGGGAACAAACATTTTTACAAACAAAAGGCACAAATACACATTCCAAAATATATGTTTATAATTCAGTCTTAGAGACTGAGGGATTCAATCTTAGAGATTGAGGGAGGTTTAGCCTTAGAGGCTGGGGAGGTTCAGTCTTAGAGACTGAGGGGTTCAATCTTAGAGATTGAGGAGGTTCAGTCTTAGAGGCTGGGGAAAAATTTAGTCTTAGAGACTGGGAGGTTTGGTCTTAAAGACCAGGGATTTAGTCCTAGAGACTGGGGAAGTTGGTCTTAGAGACCAGGGAGTTGGTCTTAGAGACCAGGGAGTTGGTCTTAGAGACCAGGGAGTTGGTCTTAGAGACCAGGGAGTTAGTCTGAGAGACTAGGGAGTTCGGTCTAAGAGACTGGGTGAGATAGTCTAGGGAAGACTAGGATGATTACTTGCTTACATTGTTATCGCATACATGCTTAATTGTTGATTATTGATAAACGTGCATATGTGGAAACTGTTTTAATACATACTATGACTACCATGCACCGATACACATGTCGCCTTGATCAAAAAGCGAGTTGTCAAGCATTGACGACCCTACCGCCACCGCCACAGATGATGAGACTGTACCTGCGCCAGAGATATTTACGTCAGACCCTGAGAGTGACCCTGACATGTTGACCAAGAACGAGGACGACTGCCAACCATCCGCGCTGCCAGACTCTGGTGATGAATTACCCTTGCTGATGGCTTCCTTGACAAGAAACTTCCTGTCATCCTTGTTTCGGTCCACGACCACCTCATCATTTGGACACTTCGATGACGCGCACATCGTGGCTCCGATTCTCGACGCCGTACCTCTTGGACAAGTTGTTTGATGACGACGTTAATTTGCTTATTGATGATCCTTCCGTTGATACCCAGGATGATGGAAAGTTAGATGAGGACGTTGTTACTAACTCTACGTTTTGAGATCCCTATTATCAAACTATCCTCTGATTCTAGTATACACTCGATTTCAGACTCCTTTGAGTCTGCGACATTTACGACTTTACAAACAGGCAGGTTACCGCTTTTTGCTCCCGACACGGACGACGCCGCCGCTTTGACTACTGCACTAACACTTGCTCAAGATCACATACCCTCACACTCCCCAGGACCTGCCCCTGAGGCAGCTCCAGTTCCTTGCGGGCCAGCTTGATGTTGCACCCGCTGAACCTGTTTAAACGTGACATTATTTCCTTTGGACTACTATACCTTGCACTCCTCTTACCAGACCCAGTACCTGCGCCTATTGAATCTCCTTTTGTTGAGACATTTCTACCGCACCTGCACCCGCTGATGTTGCATCTATGAAGACCGACGTCCATTGCACCGACATGCCTACCGTTCTCTTTGAAGACATACCCGCACCCCGGGAAGGCGCTCCAGGTCAGCACCCGCATAACGATTCTTCTGCTACGGCAACATTTTTCCTAAACTTTACAAGATGCGCCGTTTGCTACATTCACCTCTACAACGCTGGACAAGTCATTTCGATGGATCCCTATGCTACACTATGTTGATTTTAGACCCTTGTCATCCCTCACATTATGGAGGCTACACACAGGATGAGTACACCTGTCACATGAGCTACAGTTTGAGGATATGATTCGCAGAGTGTTGGAGCTTGAGCTGACACCACATTTGGTAACTTCAAATGCAAAAACATTGCATAATTGAAAACATGATTTAAGTATTTACATCACAAAACAACATATTGCCTGAAAAGTTTATGTAAGACACCACGCCCTCCACCCTGTCTATTGCCAGTATACATTTGACCTCCACATATATCAAGGTTCCTTTCGCGCTCTCGACCGTTGCTATCACACCGTTCCCAGGATTCTGATACTCATTTCTTTACTATCGAGCAGCAGAGCAGACAATTACTTCGACATGTACACAAGCCCGAGGAGGAAGTCCACGCACGTTAACAGTTTACTTTCTTTTCCTCCTCGTCCTCAGTCACCAGTATAATTGGTTTCTGGATTATGTGGACTGCATTACATTTGGGTAAAGACACTAATGATAAGTCGGGATTGTGGAGACTTTAAAGACCACTTCTGACTACGTAATTTTGATGCACTAATATACTTGTTGGACAAGGGTAGGGTGACCCTGCGTTCCTTCTGATATGATACGTTTTGTAAAACACAGTGATTGTGGTCGGAGGATGACGAAAGCCCAATCATCTTTAAACATGCGACAATACTTATGACTAATAACTAATGAAAAACTCGGTCGCTATATTCCCACTAAGCACGCTGTTGATCAGCATATTTGTGCTACAACTATAATGCTACATGCTTACTTGTTACGTTCCTATTTACAAGTTGTGCAATAATTGTGATGATACGTGATTGAATGTTACAACGACTGCGGATATACATATATGTAATATACCTCTGAGGTCGTATTCGTTAAATAGAGACTTGTGTACTCGTGTCCTTAACAAGACCTGACCTAACCAACATTCTTCTAGGAAGATGTCGACTCTAGGGAACACCAATACCAGCAACCCTCTGCCAACGACAGAGGCAGAATTTCAAGAACGCCTCTTACAGATCATCGCATAGTACGAGGCCCTTCGCTCTGAACGCAGCGGAGGTACCTCGGGAAATAACCCAGCCAACGGCTGTACCTACAAGCAGTTCTTAGGCTGCCAGCCCCTACATTTCGACGGCACTGGGGGTGCCGTAGCTTTCGTGCGTTGGATTGAGAAAACGGACACTGTTTTGCGTGCGAGCAAATGCGCCCCAGAGCACCAGGTCACGTACATTTCCGGACTGTTCCAAAATGGGGCTCTGTCATGGTGGAAACTCCAGGTTCAGACGATGGGCGAGACTACTGCGTATGCTTTATCATGGGACGAGCTGAAAGAGCTAATGCATAAAAAGTATTGTTCGAGAACAGAAAGCCAGAAGGTGGAAACTGAGTTCTGGAACTTGAAGATGGAAGGTCCAAAAATAGCTGAGTATGTGGAGAAGTTCCAAGTTCTGTCGCGTATCGTTCCTTACATGGTAGACCCAGAGTTTAAGAAGATTGAGCGTTTCATATGGGGATTGGCACCCCAAATCATGAGCATGGTGACGACATCGAAGCCTACAACGATCGCTGAAGCCATTAATCTAAGTGTGGCCTTGACTGAAGAGGCAATCAGGATGAACAAATTTTCAACCTCTGAGGAGAAGAAGGAGACTCATGTAGAGTCATCTGGAGACAACAAGAGGAAGTTCGCAAACTTCAAACAGAGTACTCAGACGAATAGCAACAACAAGGTCAAAAAGAGAAAAGAGTACATGGGTAAACTACCTAAATGCGACAGGTGCCGACGTCATCATACCGGGCGATGTAAAAATGGGAAGTGTGACAGTTGTGGCAAAGTGGGACACAACAGGGAAACGTGTTGGAGTGAGACGAAGCGTGGAAAGAAAGGAAAGGGGAAAGATAAGGGATGTTATACCTGCGGGGATATGAGGCACTTTAGGAAAGATTGCCCAAGGGAGATTAAATAAAGTCATGGGAAGAATGTCTAACACTGGAGCTAGGGAAGCACGCCAGGATCCAAACATGGTCATTGGTACGCCTCATAGTAATCAATGTTATGCGCCTGTGTAATTTGATATGGTTGTCAAATTTTAGCTTCAGAATATACTTGTTTTAATAGTAAGTAAGATAGATATCCAATATTCGATCAAACTAGCTTAAGGGAAGCTTCGATGTGATGCTTGGGATGGACTGGTGGTCGAACAACCAAGCGAAGAAGGTTATCCGCATCCAGATGACGAACGGAGAAACGACCGTGATTCATGGAGCAGGATACGCTCCTACGGATTATCAGGCATTGAAGATGCGAAAGCTTTCGCACAATGGGTGTGTTGCCCTCTGGGCTCATGTCGTGGACAAGGGAGCCGAAGAACCAAAACTCGAAGATATCCCTGTGATAAAAGATTATCCTGAAGCCATCCCCGAAAACTTGCCAGAATTATCTACTCAATGACAAGTCGAATTTTTCATCGATTTGATTCCCAGGCGCCTCGCTTCCAGCCAATACACCTTGGCAATTTACACTTTCAGACATGCAAGGATCGACAGTGTAGCTTCAGTAGCTGATAGAGAAGGAAGATAACAGACCAAGTTTCCCATTTTGGGTAACCCCAGCTCTGCTCATCAAGAAGAATGATGTGACTTTCAAATGAGCATCAATTACTAGGAGCCGAACGAGCTAACCCACGAGAGTCGGTGACTCTCGCTAAGGATTAACGAATTACGTATTTAACTAACTGTGAGGATCCAACTACTATTACATGACTGTTTGACGATCGAGTGTCGTTAGCGATGAATTCAGGGAGAAAGTATACCGGGGAAATCGTGGGACGATAACTTGTCTTTAGACGCACACAAGATGGTGTTTCCTACACAATGCACAAAACCGAGTTACACAGAATATGAAACCTTGAGGATCTAGAAAACATATGATTAGGACCCTTGGGAACCCAGGTCCAAACGTGTAAAGGTTGTTACTTAGACACCATATCTATTAACTCAATCGAACACCACTAACCTGACATATATGCCATTTCAGTTAACAGAACAGAAAGTACTTGAAATTCTTTCGTTTAAATCTTCATTTTTGCTTCTAGCCGAGTAGATGTTTGCATCTCTACTCCCCTTAAAGTAGTTGTATCGCTTTGATTTTCTTCGCTGAGAGCGAACACACATTTGCTTCGATTTTTTGTCATTACCTCATACTCATTGTGTCATTACTTGAAAACTCACATATTACGCATGCACCTTTTGCTACGCGTGCGGTTTCATTTCGAACGCTTCATTGAAATTCGAATATTATGTTGCTAAATCTAACTACTGGTTTGTGATTCGAATGACCTACATTATTGTAGCGATTGACTCTTTGCTATCAGGTCAACACACCTTCTCGAAAACTTCTTTTGTTTCAAGATACATTCATGGTTTATTTTTGTAACCATGTTGGGATTCCCTTGTTGATACATACGTTTATTGTCGGGTTACGCTGAAACTAAGTTCAATTGTTTGAACTTATCCATTTCACACGTTTGATTTGAGACACAATATGATGTATTGGGAGCATCATATTCAAATATTCTTGCAAAAGTTCTTTCATTACGAGTCGTAGTAGATTCGGTCGGTCTATGACTCCACTAAATCGCTTGATTGACTTCGACACCTTGAGGTGATATTTTCACAAAATTGAAGCTTGTGCTAATTGGGTTACTCACTTCATATACGGATTTAAATTATTTATTTGCTCTAAATCCGTCTCGTTTATCAGAATTAAAGCAGTCTCAACACAGTTGTGTGTTAAGGCAATGGTACATGGATTCATTTCGTAGCATGATGTACCTCCTAACGATACTTTTACTGTCAATCGAATACCTTGCGGTACTTAATACCTTTCACTTTCGATCAAAAATAGTGGCTCTTTGATATTTCATATTCAACTGGAAACTTTACGACATTGTGTAAATCAAATCTTCAGATTGTCTCGGTCCACTTTCATTTGATTTCAGGCACGGAAAAATTGTTCAGTCACCATTATTATTGAATTACGTCATTGCGACACCTTGTGGCGTCATTACAAACTTGTAGCTTGTGCTAATCATAGTCAGTCGTTTCACGCAAAACTACTTATACTTTTGTTTGAACTAAGTCATTTAAACATTCCTGATGCAACTACGAATCAAGACAATGATACACCAGATTCGCTTGCATTTCGTTCGGTGTATTTTCACAATTCGAGAATGTCAACTCACAAATCCTTACCATTTACTTATTCGAAAGTTGACGAGTTATTTTCATCTCCAAGTTGTTAATTTTGAGTTCATATAACGGAGGCTATGGTTTGTGAAAAATCGTTTGCATATCGTGACCGATTGTTTGAGAATCCTATTGGACAAAGCTCCTCTTTTGTGGAACCCCTGTAACTGGATTACACTAGACTACACGTCAATACGACTTATGCCTTTGACATTAAATGCTAAAAGCACATACCTTTTAACCATTGGATTCCTTATATTATATATATTCTTGGACTCACTTGATGTGAATAGGGTTTGATTCGATTTGGTGATTATCTACCTCGGTGCTATTCATATGCATACATACATAATGAAACCCTAAGGAGCTAAGGTAGTACAAATTTCGAGGACGAAATTTTCTTAACGGGGGGAGAATGTGACAACCGTCAATTTTGCATGCATCCGTACAATTAATTAATTTTAATTATGAGCTTAATGACTGTGCTTGATTACAACTGACACTTTAAACTGCTTACTGATTTAGATTACAAACATACATGTGCATTCTTACATACAGCCACTTCAATTATTTCATACAGACTCTTAGTGACAACCTGATGCACAAAGCACAGTTAGTACAGTGAGCGAATAACTCAGACACATGCTGACAATGCCAGCACATAGACAGACACTATTTTTAGGCCAGTATGGGCCAGGGATAAAACACTACACCAGTATGGAGTGTAGGGAAGTGAGGACCATAAGACTATGTCACTAGGTGATAGTTTGAGTACCGGAAAGTGCCTAAAACGCAATTTAATTACAGAATTCCGCATTTTCAGTAACAATTCAGCTTTTAACACACTCATATTATACAGAGTATTGACTAAATGGTCCTGGACACTTTCCTAAGTGTTGGAATTAAATTCGTTACAAAAAGATGCACAAAAGACGCTTTACGGGTCAATTAAACGCTTTAACGGAACGATGCGAAACCGAACAACCAGACATTACCCGGGACATGAAAATATTGTTAGAAATATTATTTTATTATTTTAAATTAATCATGGTCACAAAAATCCCCATGCACCATGCAAACATGACATACACCCACTATACTTGTAAATACCCTTAACCTTTTAATAATTACCTACTAATTAACAAAAAAATTTACACTTTACCCCCCCCCCATAACCGAAAATCTGCCCTAATCATTAAGATATATTTTGTTTAAATCTTTTGAAAAGAGAATCTTGAGTTCATTGGCCAAATTTCATGTCATAATTCTCCTACAAGCTAGATGCACATTTCCAAGAAATATTCATCATTTCCTCAAGATACACACCTCTCTCTCTCCTCCCTCTAAAATCGGCTCATACCCCCCCCCCTCTCTCCACAACTGAATTCCATCACTACCATACATCAAACCTCCATTTCTTCTCCATCAAGCTCACATTCAAGTGGTAAAGATCCTCCATAGAAGTGAGAAGTTGGAGTGCTCTCAAGAAGCCTTGTTCAAGCTTTTCTCACCATCATTCTTTATCATCTCATCCTAAGATTACAACCCTAGCCTTGTGCTAGTAGTAAGTCCATTCATACTCTTGTTCCACTTTGATTCTTGTTCGATTGTTGAATGTTCATCACACACAAAAGCTTAAACAGCTTGCTGAGTTGGATTTCCAGCCAACTTCAACAGGCTGTAACGGGATCATTTTAAAACGAAAAACGGAATTTCTAAAGCCTAAAATGAGTATTTTGGAATAACTAAACAAATGGCACTGGAATCATAATTTTTCGAGACCGTTTACTATTTTTAAAAGGTTATTTTTGGACAGCAGCTCAAGCTGCATTGTTACTGCAGAAAAAGTGGGTTATTTTCGGAGTCACAACTTAAAACCTGAGTAAAATCAACTCATGAAATTTTTACAGTAGATAGACACCATTGTCAGGACGACCCTCCAACTGGAATTTCGTCAAACAGACTTACGGTTGATTTTTAGTGAATATTTCCGTAAACTGCAATCAGAAGGTAACAAATCTGATTGCAGTCGAGAAAATGATTTTCTATAAAATATGGGTAATGAATTGGACTTTGATATTTTTACACAATAAACTTTGGAAGATGTGTGACATTCTGTGAAAATTTGGTAATTTTTAGAAAAGGTTAACTATTTTATAAAAATCCTCGAAAACAGTCTGGTTTTGAGTAATAAAGCTGAAATAAAGTAAGTAACGTTTTGTTTGTCGATATGTCGGTTTGATGATTGAAAATGAACTATTGGATATATATAAAAGAAAATGATATGATATTTAAGCATGGACACCTCTATTTACAGAGGAGACTCTGCCGAAATTTTCCGAGAATCCGAACACTTAGTAAAACATTCGAGAAAATAAATACGAAATAGTTGTCTAACTATTTTTCTAATAAAGTTAAAATAATTATTATTATTTTAACAACATAATGCCAATGTAACGTAACTCAAAACACTAAACTCTAAGTCAAGGCACGGCCCGTCCGTCTAATAGACGTTAGACCATTGTAGGTAGTCGTGTTTGCTGAGGAGATTTGGGTTACGAGTACCGAAGACGCAATACTTTGAGTTCATGTCCCCCTTTTCTCTTAACCGTTTTCAGTTTTATACTTCGGGGGTGAAATACATGTTACAATTATTACAGACATTTACAGACTTTTACAGACATTTACAGACATTTACAGACTTTTACAGACATTTACAGACATTTACAGACATTTTTATACATGGTATGATTAGCTAAGGAACTTACTGTTAGATCACGTGAATGGATAGGCTATTATCGTAAGACCATTAATCCTTGTATAAGGACCGAGAGGCATGAGTGATAGATCTATTGGGTGTTGCGAGCCCCACACATGGGCCAGCGTGTGGCTGCATGTGGTGACTATGTCGTTCCGCCGGAAGGACCGGTATGAAATACGCGTTACAGGTTTGAGTGCTTCCTAGACCATGTCACTTATTAATGTATTAGCTACACATTAATTGATCTGTTTTTCCTTATTGCTACATACCAAGGACATACAGACACATTTTAACAATTTATGCAGACATATATTAACGATTTGTACAAACTCACATACACATGAACTCGCTCAACTTTTCGTTGACTTTTCAAACTACATGTATTTCAGGAAATTAAGTATAGATCTGGCGGGCGTTGGAATTTCAAGTCATGTTAAGTATGAAGATGTCATCCATGGTTTTTGGGTTTGGCCAGTGTGTCTTAATCCTGGACGAGACACGTCTTCCAAACTTGGATTACAACTATTATCTTTGACGAGTCCTTAGCAAACTTTTACACAATTTATCTGGTTTGTAAAACTTAAATTTTGAAGTCTACGTTTTAAACAATGTTGTTATGTTTTAAACTCATTTTATGGATGACAAGTCTTTGGTATTATCATATAGATTGTTTGATATGGTTGAATGCAATGATAACAAGTAAGTCACCCCATAATCACGCTTCCGCAAAAGTCAGGGTGTGACAGCTTGGTATCAGAGCTTCGATCGTAGCGAACTAGGATTCATTCTCGAGTCTAGACTACGATCAATAGGGCTCTCACAAAAACGCTTTTACAAACATGTTTTCATTGCATACACAAAACGCCCAGATCCAGGGAACAAACATTTTTACAAACAAAAGGCACAAATACACATTCCAAAATATATGTTTATAATTCAGTCTTAGAGACTGAGGGATTCAATCTTAGAGATTGAGGGAGGTTTAGCCTTAGAGGCTGGGGAGGTTCAGTCTTAGAGACTGAGGGGTTCAATCTTAGAGATTGAGGAGGTTCAGTCTTAGAGGCTGGGGAAAAATTTAGTCTTAGAGACTGGGAGGTTTGGTCTTAAAGACCAGGGATTTAGTCCTAGAGACTGGGGAAGTTGGTCTTAGAGACCAGGGAGTTGGTCTTAGAGACCAGGGAGTTGGTCTTAGAGACCAGGGAGTTGGTCTTAGAGACCAGGGAGTTAGTCTGAGAGACTAGGGAGTTCGGTCTAAGAGACTGGGTGAGATAGTCTAGGGAAGACTAGGATGATTACTTGCTTACATTGTTATCGCATACATGCTTAATTGTTGATTATTGATAAACGTGCATATGTGGAAACTGTTTTAATACATACTATGACTACCATGCACCGATACACATGTCGCCTTGATCAAAAAGCGAGTTGTCAAGCATTGACGACCCTACCGCCACCGCCACAGATGATGAGACTGTACCTGCGCCAGAGATATTTACGTCAGACCCTGAGAGTGACCCTGACATGTTGACCAAGAACGAGGACGACTGCCAACCATCCGCGCTGCCAGACTCTGGTGATGAATTACCCTTGCTGATGGCTTCCTTGACAAGAAACTTCCTGTCATCCTTGTTTCGGTCCACGACCACCTCATCATTTGGACACTTCGATGACGCGCACATCGTGGCTCCGATTCTCGACGCCGTACCTCTTGGACAAGTTGTTTGATGACGACGTTAATTTGCTTATTGATGATCCTTCCGTTGATACCCAGGATGATGGAAAGTTAGATGAGGACGTTGTTACTAACTCTACGTTTTGAGATCCCTATTATCAAACTATCCTCTGATTCTAGTATACACTCGATTTCAGACTCCTTTGAGTCTGCGACATTTACGACTTTACAAACAGGCAGGTTACCGCTTTTTGCTCCCGACACGGACGACGCCGCCGCTTTGACTACTGCACTAACACTTGCTCAAGATCACATACCCTCACACTCCCCAGGACCTGCCCCTGAGGCAGCTCCAGTTCCTTGCGGGCCAGCTTGATGTTGCACCCGCTGAACCTGTTTAAACGTGACATTATTTCCTTTGGACTACTATACCTTGCACTCCTCTTACCAGACCCAGTACCTGCGCCTATTGAATCTCCTTTTGTTGAGACATTTCTACCGCACCTGCACCCGCTGATGTTGCATCTATGAAGACCGACGTCCATTGCACCGACATGCCTACCGTTCTCTTTGAAGACATACCCGCACCCCGGGAAGGCGCTCCAGGTCAGCACCCGCATAACGATTCTTCTGCTACGGCAACATTTTTCCTAAACTTTACAAGATGCGCCGTTTGCTACATTCACCTCTACAACGCTGGACAAGTCATTTCGATGGATCCCTATGCTACACTATGTTGATTTTAGACCCTTGTCATCCCTCACATTATGGAGGCTACACACAGGATGAGTACACCTGTCACATGAGCTACAGTTTGAGGATATGATTCGCAGAGTGTTGGAGCTTGAGCTGACACCACATTTGGTAACTTCAAATGCAAAAACATTGCATAATTGAAAACATGATTTAAGTATTTACATCACAAAACAACATATTGCCTGAAAAGTTTATGTAAGACACCACGCCCTCCACCCTGTCTATTGCCAGTATACATTTGACCTCCACATATATCAAGGTTCCTTTCGCGCTCTCGACCGTTGCTATCACACCGTTCCCAGGATTCTGATACTCATTTCTTTACTATCGAGCAGCAGAGCAGACAATTACTTCGACATGTACACAAGCCCGAGGAGGAAGTCCACGCACGTTAACAGTTTACTTTCTTTTCCTCCTCGTCCTCAGTCACCAGTATAATTGGTTTCTGGATTATGTGGACTGCATTACATTTGGGTAAAGACACTAATGATAAGTCGGGATTGTGGAGACTTTAAAGACCACTTCTGACTACGTAATTTTGATGCACTAATATACTTGTTGGACAAGGGTAGGGTGACCCTGCGTTCCTTCTGATATGATACGTTTTGTAAAACACAGTGATTGTGGTCGGAGGATGACGAAAGCCCAATCATCTTTAAACATGCGACAATACTTATGACTAATAACTAATGAAAAACTCGGTCGCTATATTCCCACTAAGCACGCTGTTGATCAGCATATTTGTGCTACAACTATAATGCTACATGCTTACTTGTTACGTTCCTATTTACAAGTTGTGCAATAATTGTGATGATACGTGATTGAATGTTACAACGACTGCGGATATACATATATGTAATATACCTCTGAGGTCGTATTCGTTAAATAGAGACTTGTGTACTCGTGTCCTTAACAAGACCTGACCTAACCAACATTCTTCTAGGAAGATGTCGACTCTAGGGAACACCAATACCAGCAACCCTCTGCCAACGACAGAGGCAGAATTTCAAGAACGCCTCTTACAGATCATCGCATAGTACGAGGCCCTTCGCTCTGAACGCAGCGGAGGTACCTCGGGAAATAACCCAGCCAACGGCTGTACCTACAAGCAGTTCTTAGGCTGCCAGCCCCTACATTTCGACGGCACTGGGGGTGCCGTAGCTTTCGTGCGTTGGATTGAGAAAACGGACACTGTTTTGCGTGCGAGCAAATGCGCCCCAGAGCACCAGGTCACGTACATTTCCGGACTGTTCCAAAATGGGGCTCTGTCATGGTGGAAACTCCAGGTTCAGACGATGGGCGAGACTACTGCGTATGCTTTATCATGGGACGAGCTGAAAGAGCTAATGCATAAAAAGTATTGTTCGAGAACAGAAAGCCAGAAGGTGGAAACTGAGTTCTGGAACTTGAAGATGGAAGGTCCAAAAATAGCTGAGTATGTGGAGAAGTTCCAAGTTCTGTCGCGTATCGTTCCTTACATGGTAGACCCAGAGTTTAAGAAGATTGAGCGTTTCATATGGGGATTGGCACCCCAAATCATGAGCATGGTGACGACATCGAAGCCTACAACGATCGCTGAAGCCATTAATCTAAGTGTGGCCTTGACTGAAGAGGCAATCAGGATGAACAAATTTTCAACCTCTGAGGAGAAGAAGGAGACTCATGTAGAGTCATCTGGAGACAACAAGAGGAAGTTCGCAAACTTCAAACAGAGTACTCAGACGAATAGCAACAACAAGGTCAAAAAGAGAAAAGAGTACATGGGTAAACTACCTAAATGCGACAGGTGCCGACGTCATCATACCGGGCGATGTAAAAATGGGAAGTGTGACAGTTGTGGCAAAGTGGGACACAACAGGGAAACGTGTTGGAGTGAGACGAAGCGTGGAAAGAAAGGAAAGGGGAAAGATAAGGGATGTTATACCTGCGGGGATATGAGGCACTTTAGGAAAGATTGCCCAAGGGAGATTAAATAAAGTCATGGGAAGAATGTCTAACACTGGAGCTAGGGAAGCACGCCAGGATCCAAACATGGTCATTGGTACGCCTCATAGTAATCAATGTTATGCGCCTGTGTAATTTGATATGGTTGTCAAATTTTAGCTTCAGAATATACTTGTTTTAATAGTAAGTAAGATAGATATCCAATATTCGATCAAACTAGCTTAAGGGAAGCTTCGATGTGATGCTTGGGATGGACTGGTGGTCGAACAACCAAGCGAAGAAGGTTATCCGCATCCAGATGACGAACGGAGAAACGACCGTGATTCATGGAGCAGGATACGCTCCTACGGATTATCAGGCATTGAAGATGCGAAAGCTTTCGCACAATGGGTGTGTTGCCCTCTGGGCTCATGTCGTGGACAAGGGAGCCGAAGAACCAAAACTCGAAGATATCCCTGTGATAAAAGATTATCCTGAAGCCATCCCCGAAAACTTGCCAGAATTATCTACTCAATGACAAGTCGAATTTTTCATCGATTTGATTCCCAGGCGCCTCGCTTCCAGCCAATACACCTTGGCAATTTACACTTTCAGACATGCAAGGATCGACAGTGTAGCTTCAGTAGCTGATAGAGAAGGAAGATAACAGACCAAGTTTCCCATTTTGGGTAACCCCAGCTCTGCTCATCAAGAAGAATGATGTGACTTTCAAATGAGCATCAATTACTAGGAGCCGAACGAGCTAACCCACGAGATTCGGTGACTCTCGCTAAGGATTAACGAATTACGTATTTAACTAACTGTGAGGATCCAACTACTATTACATGACTGTTTGACGATCGAGTGTCGTTAGCGATGAATTCAGGGAGAAAGTATACCGGGGAAATCGTGGGACGATAACTTGTCTTTAGACGCACACAAGATGGTGTTTCCTACACAATGCACAAAACCGAGTTACACAGAATATGAAACCTTGAGGATCTAGAAAACATATGATTAGGACCCTTGGGAACCCAGGTCCAAACGTGTAAAGGTTGTTACTTAGACACCATATCTATTAACTCAATCGAACACCACTAACCTGACATATATGCCATTTCAGTTAACAGAACAGAAAGTACTTGAAATTCTTTCGTTTAAATCTTCATTTTTGCTTCTAGCCGAGTAGATGTTTGCATCTCTACTCCCCTTAAAGTAGTTGTATCGCTTTGATTTTCTTCGCTGAGAGCGAACACACATTTGCTTCGATTTTTTGTCATTACCTCATACTCATTGTGTCATTACTTGAAAACTCACATATTACGCATGCACCTTTTGCTACGCGTGCGGTTTCATTTCGAACGCTTCATTGAAATTCGAATATTATGTTGCTAAATCTAACTACTGGTTTGTGATTCGAATGACCTACATTATTGTAGCGATTGACTCTTTGCTATCAGGTCAACACACCTTCTCGAAAACTTCTTTTGTTTCAAGATACATTCATGGTTTATTTTTGTAACCATGTTGGGATTCCCTTGTTGATACATACGTTTATTGTCGGGTTACGCTGAAACTAAGTTCAATTGTTTGAACTTATCCATTTCACACGTTTGATTTGAGACACAATATGATGTATTGGGAGCATCATATTCAAATATTCTTGCAAAAGTTCTTTCATTACGAGTCGTAGTAGATTCGGTCGGTCTATGACTCCACTAAATCGCTTGATTGACTTCGACACCTTGAGGTGATATTTTCACAAAATTGAAGCTTGTGCTAATTGGGTTACTCACTTCATATACGGATTTAAATTATTTATTTGCTCTAAATCCGTCTCGTTTATCAGAATTAAAGCAGTCTCAACACAGTTGTGTGTTAAGGCAATGGTACATGGATTCATTTCGTAGCATGATGTACCTCCTAACGATACTTTTACTGTCAATCGAATACCTTGCGGTACTTAATACCTTTCACTTTCGATCAAAAATAGTGGCTCTTTGATATTTCATATTCAACTGGAAACTTTACGACATTGTGTAAATCAAATCTTCAGATTGTCTCGGTCCACTTTCATTTGATTTCAGGCACGGAAAAATTGTTCAGTCACCATTATTATTGAATTACGTCATTGCGACACCTTGTGGCGTCATTACAAACTTGTAGCTTGTGCTAATCATAGTCAGTCGTTTCACGCAAAACTACTTATACTTTTGTTTGAACTAAGTCACTTAAACATTCCTGATGCAACTACGAATCAAGACAATGATACACCAGATTCGCTTGCATTTCGTTCGGTGTATTTTCACAATTCGAGAATGTCAACTCACAAATCCTTACCATTTACTTATTCGAAAGTTGACGAGTTATTTTCATCTCCAAGTTGTTAATTTTGAGTTCATATAACGGAGGCTATGGTTTGTGAAAAATCGTTTGCATATCGTGACCGATTGTTTGAGAATCCTATTGGACAAAGCTCCTCTTTTGTGGAACCCCTGTAACTGGATTACACTAGACTACACGTCAATACGACTTATGCCTTTGACATTAAATGCTAAAAGCACATACCTTTTAACCATTGGATTCCTTATATTATATATATTCTTGGACTCACTTGATGTGAATAGGGTTTGATTCGATTTGGTGATTATCTACCTCGGTGCTATTCATATGCATACATACATAATGAAACCCTAAGGAGCTAAGGTAGTACAAATTTCGAGGACGAAATTTTCTTAACGGGGGGAGAATGTGACAACCGTCAATTTTGCATGCATCCGTACAATTAATTAATTTTAATTATGAGCTTAATGACTGTGCTTGATTACAACTGACACTTTAAACTGCTTACTGATTTAGATTACAAACATACATGTGCATTCTTACATACAGCCACTTCAATTATTTCATACAGACTCTTAGTGACAACCTGATGCACAAAGCACAGTTAGTACAGTGAGCGAATAACTCAGACACATGCTGACAATGCCAGCACATAGACAGACACTATTTTTAGGCCAGTATGGGCCAGGGATAAAACACTACACCAGTATGGAGTGTAGGGAAGTGAGGACCATAAGACTATGTCACTAGGTGATAGTTTGAGTACCGGAAAGTGCCTAAAACGCAATTTAATTACAGAATTCCGCATTTTCAGTAACAATTCAGCTTTTAACACACTCATATTATACAGAGTATTGACTAAATGGTCCTGGACACTTTCCTAAGTGTTGGAATTAAATTCGTTACAAAAAGATGCACAAAAGACGCTTTACGGGTCAATTAAACGCTTTAACGGAACGATGCGAAACCGAACAACCAGACATTACCCGGGACATGAAAATATTGTTAGAAATATTATTTTATTATTTTAAATTAATCATGGTCACAAAAATCCCCATGCACCATGCAAACATGACATACACCCACTATACTTGTAAATACCCTTAACCTTTTAATAATTACCTACTAATTAACAAAAAAATTTACACTTTACCCCCCCCCATAACCGAAAATCTGCCCTAATCATTAAGATATATTTTGTTTAAATCTTTTGAAAAGAGAATCTTGAGTTCATTGGCCAAATTTCATGTCATAATTCTCCTACAAGCTAGATGCACATTTTCAAGAAATATTCATCATTTCCTCAAGATACACACCTCTCTCTCTCCTCCCTCTAAAATCGGCTCATACCCCCCCCCTCTCTCCACAACTGAATTTCATCACTACCATACATCAAACCTCCATTTCTTCTCCATCAAGCTCACATTCAAGTGGTAAAGATCCTCCATAGAAGTGAGAAGTTGGAGTGCTCTCAAGAAGCCTTGTTCAAGCTTTTCTCACCATCATTCTTTATCATCTCATCCTAAGATTACAACCCTAGCCTTGTGCTAGTAGTAAGTCCATTCATACTCTTGTTCCACTTTGATTCTTGTTCGATTGTTGAATGTTCATCACACACAAAAGCTTAAACAGCTTGCTGAGTTGGATTTCCAGCCAACTTCAACAGGCTGTAACGGGATCATTTTAAAACGAAAAACGGAATTTCTAAAGCCTAAAATGAGTATTTTGGAATAACTAAACAAATGGCGCTGGAATCATAATTTTTCGAGACCGTTTACTATTTTTAAAAGGTTATTTTTGGACAGCAGCTCAAGCTGCATTGTTACTGCAGAAAAAGTGGGTTATTTTCGGAGTCACAACTTAAAACCTGAGTAAAATCAACTCATGAAATTTTTACAGTAGATAGACACCATTGTCAGGACGACCCTCCAACTGGAATTTCATCAAACAGACTTACGGTTGATTTTTAGTGAATATTTCCGTAAACTGCGATCAGAAGGTAACAAATCTGATTGCAGTCGAGAAAATGATTTTCTATAAAATATGGGTAACGAATTGGACTTTGATATTTTTACACAATAAACTTTCGAACATGTGGGACATTCTGTGAAAATTTGGTAATTTTTATAAAAGGTTAACTATTTTATAAAAATCCTCGAAAACAGTCTGGTTTTGAGTAATAAAGCTGAAATAAAGTAAGTAACGTTTTGTTTGTCGATATGTCGGTTTGATGATTGAAAATGAACTATTGGATATATATATATAAAAGAAAATGATATGCTATTTAAGCATGGACACATCTATTTACAGAGGAGACTCTGCCGAAATTTTCCGAGAATCCGAACACTTAGTAAAACATTCGAGAAAATAAATACGAAATAGTTGTCTAACTATTTTTCTAATAAAGTTAAAATAATTATTATTATTTTAACAACATAATGCCAATGTAACGTAACTCAAAACACTAAACTCTAAGTCAAGGCACGGCTCGTCCGTCTAATAGACGTTAGACCATTGTAGGTAGTCGTGTTTGCTGAGGAGATTTGGGTTACGAGTACCGAAGACGCAATACTTTGAGTTCATGTCCCCCTTTTCTCTTAACCGTTTTCAGTTTTATACTTCGGGGGTGAAATACATGTTACAATTATTACAGACATTTACAGACTTTTACAGACATTTACAGACATTTACAGACTTTTACAGACATTTACAGACATTTTTATACATGGTATGATTAGCTAAGGAACTTACTGTTAGATCACGTGAATGGATAGGCTATTATCGTAAGACCATTAATCCTTGTATGAGGACCGAGAGGCATGAGTGATAGATCTATTGGGTGTTGCGAGCCCCACACATGGGCCAGCGTGTGGCTGCATGTGGTGACTATGTCGTTCCGCCGGAAGGACCGGTATGAAATACGCGTTACAGGTTTGAGTGCTTCCTAGACCATGTCACTTATTAATGTATTAGCTACACATTAATTGATCTGTTTTTCCTTATTGCTACATACCAAGGACATACAGACACATTTTAACAATTTATGCAGACATATATTAACGATTTGTACAAACTCACATACACATGAACTCGCTCAACTTTTCGTTGACTTTTCAAACTACATGTATTTCAGGAAATTAAGTATAGATCTGGTGGGCGTTGGAATTTCAAGTCATGTTAAGTATAAAGATGTCATCCATGGTTTTTGGGTTTGGCCAGTGTGTCTTAATCCTGGACGAGACACGTCTTCCAAACTTGGATTACAACTATTATCTTTGACGAGTCCTTAGCAAACTTTTACACAATTTATCTGGTTTGTAAAACTTAAATTTTGAAGTCTACGTTTTAAACAATGTTGTTATGTTTTAAACTCATTTTATGGATGACAAGTCTTTGGTATTATCATATAGATTGTTTGATATGGTTGAATGCAATGATAACAAGTAAGTCACCCCATAATCACGCTTCCGCAAAAGTCAGGGTGTGACAATAAGAGTTTAAGGTATGTTTTCGGACAAAAAGAGCTAAATATGAGACAAAGACGCTGGATGGAGGTACTTAGTGATTATGATTGCAATATCCAGTATCATGCAGGGAAAGCCAATGTAGTAGCTGATGCTTTAAGCCAGAAATATCACGAAAAGCCAAAAAAGGTACGTTCTCTTAAATTAAATCTACAAGTAGATTTAAATGAACATATTAGAAAAGCACAAGAATCAGTAATCAAGGAAGATACTGAAAAATTAAAAGGAATGATTAAGGAATTAGAACAAGGAACAAATGGAATTCGGAGATTCCATAAAAAGAGAATGTGGATACCTAAATTAGGAAACCTACGTCATCGTATATTAGAAGAAGCCCATAAGTCTAAATATACGATGCATCCAAGAAGTGATAAGATGTATCAAGATTTAAGAAAGAATTTATGGTGGATAGGAATGAAAAAGGATATAGCAGCTTACGATTCTAAGTGTTTAACCTGTTCGCAAGTTAAAGCTGAACATCAGAAACCCTCAGGATTGTTGCAACAGCTAGAAATGGCAGTTTGGAAATGGGAATTGATAACAATGGATTTGTTACCAAATTACCCAAAACAAGAAAGGATAATGATACAATCTGGGTGATTGTAGGCAGGCTAACTAAGTCAGCTCATTTCCTACCAATGAAGGAAACTTTTAGTATGGAACAATTAGCCAAATTATATGTAAATGAAATCGTTTCATTACATGGAATTCCTTTATCAATTGTTTCTGATAGAGATAGCCCTTTTACCTCTCATTTTTTGTCAAGTTTCCAAAAAGCAATGGGAACCAAGTTGAATCTAAGCACAGCTTACCATCCTCAAACGGACGGACAAAGTGAAAGGACAATTCAGACAATGGAAGATATGCTTAGAGCTTGTGTAATTGATTTCGGAGGTAACTGGGATGATAACTTACCTTTAATAAAATTTTCTTATAATAACAGTTATCACACTAGTATCAATGCTGCACCATTCGAAGCACTTTATGGACGAAAGTGCAGAACCCCAGTCTGTTGGGCAGAAATTGGGGAAAAGCAACTATCTGGACCTGAGATAGTGCAGGAAACAACCGACAAGATCATTCAAGTCAAGGAATGACTGAAAGCAGCACGTGATCGACAAAAGAGCTACGCTGATAACCGACGTAAGCCGTTAGAATTTCAGGTAGGTGACAAGGTATTGTTAAAGGTCTCTCCTTGGAAAGGAGTAGTAAGATTCATCAAGAGGGGAAAGTTAAGCCAGATATGTTGGACCTTTTGAGATTATTAGAAGGATAGGACCTGTAGCTAGGGGTGCAAACGAGCCGAGCGGCTCGCGAGCTACTCGGGATCGGCTCGAGAAAAAGCTCGAAACGAGTCGAGCCTTATCGAGCCCGAGCCGAGCTTGAGCCTCAAAACAAAGCTCGTTTGTTTGTCGAGCCCGAGCTCGAGCCTCGCATGTGAAGCTCGTTAGGCTCGTCGAGCCTTATTGAGCCTTAGTGTAAACGAGCCGAGTCGAGTCGAGCTTATTTAAACTTGTTTACAAGCCGACATCGAACCTAAAAATAAGCTTATTTAGTAAACGAGCCCTAGCCTGAGCTTCACTTATCGAGCTCGCAAGCCTAAAAAGTCTATTATTTATATTATTTTTATTTAATATACTAATTAATAGATAATAGACGAATCGAGCCCGAGCCGAGCTCGAGCTTGAGAAAATACAAACGAGCCGAGCTCGAGCTTTGATAACGAAGCTCGAATCGAGCCGAGCCCGAGCCCGAGCTCTTATAAGTTGATCGAGCTCGAGCTCGAGCCTGGTCGAGCTCGGGCTCGGCTCGTTTGCACCCCTACCTGTAGCCTATCAGCTACAACTGCCAGAGGAAATGGCAGGAATACATGATGTATTTCATGTATCAAATCTCAATAAATGCTTAGCTGGTGAATCACTGATGGTACCTCTTAAGGACATAGAGGTAAATGAACAACTCAAATTTGTATAAAGGCCTCTACAGATTGAAGACATGAAGGTTAAGAATCTCAAGCACAAGAGATTAGTTCTGGTCAAAGTGAAGTGGGACTCCAAAAGAGGACCAGAATACACCTGGGAGCTTGAATCAGAAATGCAAAGGAAATATTCACACCTGTTCCAGTAGACCTCGAGGACGAGCTCTAAAACAAGGTGGAGAGGATATAACAACCCTAAATTAAACCGACACCCTCGAAATATTTTCGACACCCCAGTATATTTTAAAATATCCCTATATGTCTCAAAATATACCCCGTATGTGAAAACCGGGCCCAAAAGTGATCTAGCATTAAAAATAAATAAAAACAAGAAAATTTACCTTGTCACGGGCCGCGTAGCCCATGGCTACGTTTTACGCGGGCCGCGACTGCTTTAAGGTCAGGCGAGCCCCGGTGTTGACACGTGTCAGCAACGTGTTGAACCTAGTTCGTGACCCGGATCACCTACGGCCTAACCCCCCTACTACGCGGGCCGCGTAGGCCTTGGGTCTCCCTTTACGCGGGCCGCGAGGAACCCGAACTCAGCCCCTATAAAGCTGGAGCTCGGGCCTTCAGTCGAATTCGCTCACACTTCTTTTCTTTCTCTTAATTTCCACATAGTAGGCATAATACCTCCTAAATAACGAGGTTCTGCTCCGTTGTAAGTATCATAACCCCTGGATACGTATTAGATATTGATCTAGAGTTCCGTAACGGCTGTCGTGATTCTGACTGACGTAGTCGTTGGAATGCCGTCTCGGGGAGGGTATTACTAATGTTAAAATGGGTTATTATACTAACGCGTGTGCATTTGTGTAAATTATAGATTATCACCAGGAAACCTTACAGAAAATCTAAGACAGCAATGTGAGTAATCCTCTTTTTGTGTAAACCTTTTTGTGAGTAATCTCCTTTTTGCAAATTGTTTTTACAAAAACCTCACTTAATTAATTATATATTAAACAGTTATTGAGTATTTGTAAGGATACAATTATAGTCGGTATGTTGGGGTTTTGTATACAAAATTTATTACTGCCTTGCGAGGGTAATATTTTCACAAGTCGGGTTGACAGTACCGTGGGTGGTAATTGATATGACTTGGAAACAAATGTAATTGCGAGACCACCCTCAATACTGTACAATGGTTTTTATTAAAACTTGATTGAACTGGGATTCACTCACCCGTATTTCCCACTGACAAAATGTTTTTAAACGCGTTTCAGGTAACAAAATGTGAAAGCCAATTAGAAGCCAGCTGGACAGCACTGAAGGCTTGGAAAAGTGGCAATAAAGTTACCTAAAATAAAATAGATGTTTTTATTAAATAAAATAGGATTTATTCCTATGAAAATGTGTGTACTGAAAACTTGAGTTTTATCCATGTGTTTAATATTATGAAAGTATGGTATTTTACTCTAATAAAATATTTCCTAACTACGGTCCTGATGTAATTTCCGTTGCCAAATTTGATAACAACAAGATACCACCGAAACTGGCCGCGGCCGCCCGTTCCCATATCTGTATAGGGGGACGGGGGTTGCGACAATTTTGATCTTTAATATATGTAAAAAATATTCTATTTAATTTATCATAAATAAATAATTATATTTACAGTATGTTTGTTTATTTTATATTTTACATGCAGTAAATATATTTTACAAAGTGTAAGAAACTAAAAAATAATAATAATTATATAAATGCTATTTACCGATGACCATCACTAATCAAAATTTGGTCGGAGAATGGTCCAACGATACTCAATCGGTATACCGTCAAACTTTGGTCGGAGGAGTTAAAAATTGGTCATAGAAGAAGCGTCAGTAATATGTTGGTAAATGCCTAGTCGGTAAAATTTGTGGTGTTCTATTGAAAAAAGTATCACCATGTACCATGATAAATATATCGGTGAGGTATCACCAATGGTGATTACTTTAACCGACGTATGTATGACGAATGTGCCTTTCGGTGATGCCCCTTGTTTTCTAGGAGCACATCACTATAAGCATATAACCTAAGCATTACTACTTTTATAGTTTTCTCATATGGTAATACTTAATTGTATTAATACTTACTAAAAACATTTGTCAATAGAAAACAATTAAATGCATTGAACATGATGAATTTTCAGGAATTAGCTATTGGGCCATAAACCTTTTTAAATGCTTCCATAAGACAAAAGAGATCACAAAAACACTCACACGCTTTGAATGAGTTGTGGATAGCATAATTTATAAACGTAGCATTCACATCCAATCCACTAAAAATATACATACATTCCACTAAAAAACAACTCCTATATCAATATATTTCTACTAAAAACAAACACTTTTTCTCTCTCTTTTTCAATATATATTACATTTTCTCTCTCCTCCACTCACAACCACTTTCAATATGTATTAAAAAAGTATAGGGGGTGAACAGTGTCCCCCCAAATATACAGATGAACAGTAACATTTTCTCTCTCCTCCACTCACAACCACTTTTTATACTTCTTATATTTTAAAAACCCCCCACACAGATTTTGGTGGTTTGGATGAGGATGCTCTAAGAACATTCACATCCAACCCCCTAAAATTATACATACATTCCACTAAAAACAACTCCTATATCAATATATTTCCACTAAAAACAAATACTTTTTCTCTCTCTTTTTCAATTAAATAATATTTTTATACTTTATCATTACATTTTTCTCTCTCCTTCACTCACAACCACTTTCAATATATATTAAAAAATTATAGTGGGTGAACAGTGTCCCCCCAAATATACAGATGAACAGTAACATTTTCTCTCTCCTCCACTCACAATCACTTTTTATACTTTTTATATTTTAAAAACACTACTCTAAGAATATGATGCCTTGGATGTGAATGCTCTGTCCACCTACTATTTATGAATTGTAGTCATTTCACATTAATTCGTTTTTCAATTCACCCCAGTAAGTCAATTCCTATCTTTCTAGAAATGAAAAGCTGACATTAGGGAGTCCCCTACCCCTAATGTTGCTTAGACGACACCACTTATATTTTAGTCTTAACAATTTACAATCTTTGTGTGAATCATTGAATTGGTACCAACACAATTTGAATGAGGATTTCCCATCATTGGTAAGAAACATTACATGAGAAATTAATGGTCCGTTTACCATTTTTTTTCTATAATCGAGTTAAGCCTCTATATCTTTTAGAAATACTGTATTAAAATAATGGTAGGTAAGTTTTGTTACATTTGTTTTATATATAACTAGAATTACGACCCGCCGCAATGCAGCGGGGATTCTTTAGTTATAAGTAAGTCGATTTATGACGCGCACGTTATGTTGAACCTGTCAAACGGGAAAAAATAGACGAAACGTAAAAACGTTAAACCAAAGACGCATGTTGCGATGTGTTAAGTTACAAAATTGAGAACGAAGCATAAAGCGAAAAATTTGCGGAAAACAAAAGCTATAAAGGACCAAAGCTGAAAGTAAAAAAAAAGTTGTGAGGATAGGTTGCAAAAAATAAAAAGTTTTGTGTTAAAAGTAAAAAAAAACAAATAGTTTTGGGTTAAAAGTAATTTATGAAATACTTTTGGGTGAAAAGTAAAAAAATCAATTTTTTTTAAAACCCCCAAAAGCCAACGTTTTAACAACCATATACATAACCATTTTTTGTTTGAAAAACCCGCAAAGCCAAGATTACCACACATAAGTAAAAAATCAAAGTGGTTAAATTGCAAAAGATGGAAACTTTTGAATTAGAAGTGAAAAATCAAATTAATCAAAGGGGTTAAATCGTATAAGATAGAAACTTTTGAATTAGAAGGGAAAAATCAAACTAATCAAAAGGGTTAAATTACCAAAGATTAAAACTTTAAACTTAAATTATCAAAGATTAAAAGTTTAGGGTTAAAAAGGAAACAAAGATTAAACTTAAAACTTAAATTGTTAGAGATTAAAAGTTGAAGGTTAAAAAGGAAAATTCTAGTTTTTTTTTTTCTTTTGAAAAACTCCCTAAGCACATGTTACAACACATGTATGCATATTGAACTTGCTTCTTTATAAGAACTAGAATGAGACCCGCCGCAATGCGGCGGGGATTCTTTAGTTATAACTAAGTCGATCTAGGATCCATACGTTATGTTAAACCTGTCAAACGGGGAAAAATAAACGCTGTAGAAAAGTTCACCCACACACGCACGTTGCGTCATGTTAACTCGCAAAATTTAGAACGAAACGTAAAAAAGTTAAACCAAAGACGCACGTTGCGATGTGTTAAGTCACAAAATTCAGAACCAAGAATAAAGCGAAAAATTAGCGGAAAATGAAAACTGTAAAGGACCAAAGTTGAAAGTAAAAAAAGTTGTGAGGATAGATTGCAAAAGATAAAAAGTTTTGGGTTAAAAGTAAAAAAAACAAATAGTTTTGGGTTAAAAGTAATTTATGAAATACTTTTGGGTGAAAAGTAAAAAAATCATTTTTTTAAACCCCAAAGCCAAGGTTATGACAACCATATGCATAACGGTTTTTTCTTTGGAAAACCTCCAAAGCACACGCCGCGTTGCGGCGGACGTAAAACGGTGTCAAATAGTACTAATGTCACACAATCGTTAGCGACCACCAACACTGACTCGACCTAGGGTCTACGTGTTGCGATAAACCTGTTAAACATGAAAAAATAAAGGTAAAAACTTTGAACCACACATGTACGTTGTGTCGTATTAACTTACAAAATTTGAAACAAAACATAAAAAAGTTGAACCACACTTGTACGTTGCGTCGTATTAACTCGAAAAATTAAGAACTATACATAAAACGAAAATTTGCCAAAGATGAAAAGTATAAGTGACAAAAGTTGTGAAGTTAAATTGCAAATAATGAAAAGTTTTGGGTTAAAGTTAAAAAACAAATTATGTAGCGTTAAAATTACGAAAGGTAAAAACCTTTGGGTTAAAAGTAATGAAAAGTTTGGGTTAAAGTTAAAAAAACAAATTATATAGGGTTAAAATTACAAAAGATTAAAACCTTTGGGTTAAAGTTAAAAAATGAAGTTTTTTTTTTTTTTGAAAAACTCTTAAAGCACATGTTACAAGTGGATATGCACAAAAAGTTTGGTTATTTATATATGGAATAATAAAATATTATAATATATTGGTTGTTGGATCTATAATATATTATAATACATATAAGGAGGATAATATGATAATTTAACATACTTTTAAGACTTTTAGTTATTACAAGTTTTAAAACATGTGTTAAGCTCTTTTAAAACTAAATCTTCATAGCACATGCAAGTTCTATGATATTTAAATGAGCATAGCTTTTTCATACGTTAATATTAAAAAGTTCTACTACGTAAAAACGGACATTTTATTATCTTTAATTTGAGTATGGTATTGTTATAGTTTTTTTTATTTAGTTTCCTTTAACATGTTACATGATTATATACAATTACATGATTATGCACATTAACAATGTCCATGTTAATGTATTGTGTTCCCTGCTGCATCCCTCTCTTTTTAATTTTTTATTTTAACGGCTAAGTATTGTACTCCACCATAGTTGAACTCTTGACCTTCTCCTATTCAAACACCTAGAGGATTTTCCCTTCACCGCTTGGCCAAAGCCTCAATGGCAGGAGCATCTTTTTAGTTTTATATAAATTAAAATAATTGGTTTGTATTAATTTGGCACAAAACTTAATTGAGTTTATTAACTAAAATGTGCTTGAATTGAACCACATCTAAATGTAGGGTATAAACTATAAACAAATTAACTAAACCATATTTCTTAATAACCTAACCAATCGAGTGTGCAAATCTATAAATCCGTATCACTATTTATAGATTCTCATGCTTACCCCGGAAGGGACCATGACACACGCATGAAGTTTTTTGGGGTTGAGTTTGTCTAGATTTTCCATGCATTTTTCTTGGGGTTGAGTTTGTCTAAGACACTTATAAGCTCACAATTTTTCAGACTATGAGAACGCAATACAAGTACAAGCTTAGATTATCTGTTATGGTAAGATAAAGTTAAAAAAAATGTTATCACATCAACTTTACGTAGGCGTAAATGATTTTACCATTCACCTCTCACTAAGGTATTTTTTAAAGTTAATGATCGAAATATAATTAAATGTGTTCAATGCGTTGTTTAAAATCTTTAATAACGTATATTATACAAAGTTGAGACCAATTAACGTACATCACGGCTTAACATACGACCAGTACGCGACCAAATCACGCACGTTATTTTGAAAATCACGCACGTTATAAACTCAAAAACTCAAATCACACATGTTAAAAACATTTATCACGCATGTTGAAAACCACTAACCACGCACGTTATACACATAATCACGCAAGTTGTCGTACACTCGTACGTGATGTACGTTAAGCCATAATGTATTTTACACTTTTTCATACAAAGTTTAAGTAAAAAGAAAGGGTTCTAATAATCCCACATCACAAAATCTTAATTTCACACCCTGTATACAGGTCGTATAACGTTATACGACCCGTATAAAATAATCTGACATGACAAATATTGGGTCTTATGATGTTACACGGCTCGGATAATGTTATATGGCTCGTATAAATGGAGAAAATATTAGGTCGTGTAAACATTATATACGGATCGTATAACATTGTAATAATGAGGTTTGGGCCGTATAACATTATATAGGTCGTATAACATTGTATACGGGTTGTATAATGTTATACGCCTTGTATACATGGAGACAAAAAATCATTCTCTGACATTTTTTTGTGTGCAACAATCAGTATATTGCCTGTATAACTCTATACGGACCGTATATATATAGGGTGTGAAAATAAAATTTTAGGGATGTGAAAATAGTGATACAAAAACCAAAATAATGTATGTGTGGGTGGATGATGTGTGTGAGACAAGCAATGGCCAATTAATTTACCATAACATTTTACAACTATATACCTACAACCGAGTCTAAAATCTTTAATAACGAATAATTAGAAGAACAAAACCATTTGATCCAAACAAAAAGAATTGATCATCTCCAGTTCTCCACTTCTAGTATCAAGTATTAAAAATCATCTCCATTCTCCACTTCTAGATATAAAAGTGGGATTGTTTACATTTAAAAAATGTAACAATAATGGCCTCCCATAAAAAAATAGATATAAAAGTGGGATTGTTTACATTTAGAAAATGTAACATTAATGGTTATACCAAGTAATTTGACTTTAACAGATTACTACGTTAACCAGATATTTTTTTAACTGAGCTGGTTAATTACTTTAACCAGTTCGGTTAATTAATTGGTTATTTTTGGTTAATAGCTTTTTTTTTTTTTTGCATTTTTTAATTAACCGGTCTATTGGTTAAAAAACCGGTTAATAATCGATTCTCATACTAAATATTTATAACCGGTTACTAACTCAACAGTTAATAACCAGTTCCAGTTCGTGTTAATAACCAGTTTCAGTTCCAGTTAATTAAGCGATTTTTTTCCCACCTCTACTCCCATGTACTGCAAAGCCTAAAAACCATATGTAGCCCAGAGGCCCAGATATTCCCCATCTGACCCAATAACAAAACAAACACCCATCTAAAACCCCCTCTCATCTCACCAACCAGTAACCACCACCACCACTAACTGTTGTCGTTAGTTAATATGTGTTATATTATTTGTTTCATCTATTATAGTTAGTTATAGTATGCAACTAACTGTTGTAGTTAGTTTTAAGATCAATCAAAATGATACAATGTATGCATAGCCTTTGAATATATATTGGAAGCTAGAATGCACACTAACTGAATGGCAACTACTAGATGTGTTCATAACAGAAATGTAAAACAAGGTCTCTATGACCAAGTACTCCCCGAGTAGTCGCTACAAGGTAGGCTGTCGATGCGACTTTCTTCAACTCCGCCTAATTACTCGGAATCGATCAAACGCGGTCAACCTCGGCCAGAATCGGATCTAGTAGGTCAACTCGGGCTGAGTTTGACTTAAAGTAGAAAAAGAACACAATTTCTATGCCTATCATATTAAAGAATAAATATCCTTTTCACGTATTTTGTTATAAATATTAGTAAATTTCTATTATTCTATGCCTATCATATTAAAGAATAAATATCATTACTCGGGATCGGCTAGAATGGGATATAGTAGGTCAACTTGACATATATTTAATTTCCGAAAACTAATTTCTTTATAATTTAACATGTCCGAGTACTCCCCGAGTACACTCTGCCTAGGCCAAGTACTCTTAACTCCTCAGTCCACCGATTAGGGAGCGCCTAGCGACTTTTGCAACCATGATTCTCGCTAACGAGTAAATCTATTATCTGTTGCAGGTATTGTTATTTGTTTTATCATTTATCTTTGAGTGAATTTCAAGTTTTGTCCTTTATCTTTAGGCCACTTTGCAAGTTTTGTCCTTTATGTTTAAATTTGACGAGTTTTGTCCTTTATGTTTAAAAATCAAGCACGTTTTGTCGTTTATGCTTGATTTTTAAGGACAAAACGTGCTTGATTTTTTAAACATAAAGGACAAAACGTGTTTGATTTTTAAACATAAAGGGTAAAACGTGCTTGATTTTTAAACATAAAGGACAAAACTCGTCAAATTTAAACATAAAGGACAAAACTTGCAAAGTGGCCTAAAGATAAAGGACAAAACTTGAAATTCACTCTTTATCTTTTGAATTTGCTTGTTAGTTATAGTTTTGCATCTTGTTTGAATATTATTGTGAGAGCTAACTAGGTATGTAACTAACTGCTGTAGTTAGTTTTAAGATCAATTAAATGATACCACGCATAGCCTTGGAATATATATTGGAACCATAGTTGTTAAAAATTATCGCCTCTTGCGCCTAGACCCATTTTCGGTTTGCTTGGATTCGTTCGGATATGCTTATCCGAGAAATATCAATATGCTTGTCCTTTTCTATCACCCATTGATGAACTCTGAACTTCTCATTTTTCTGTTGTAACAACGAAATTTGTTTTTGTGCATTGATCATTGATTGATAGATTTGTGATTTTTTTCATGTGAGTATTCGAAAAAAACTTACTGAGATGAGGCCAGAATCTCAATCATTATAAGCTGAACTACATGCATCTTCTTCATCATGGCACATTTAAAGGGCACACACGCTTGTTTAGTACTAGCTTAGGCTGTTTTACGTTGGTTCTAGGCTTACTAGTGTCATTGTTTCATACTTGTTTAAACCTGCTTAGACGATTTTTGTCTGGAACTTGGCGTGAAAATGCGTCTGAGTACCTGAGAATGCGCCTATTCAGGCGATGCTCATATGTTGCGCCGCGCGCGGGCACTTAGCTTGTGGCGCTTTTTATAAACATAGAGTAATATGTGGTCTTACATGCTTAGTGTTGTATAAATATATCCAAAAATCGTTGTTTTTTGTGATTTTCTCTTTAAACAACATTATGGATGTTTTATTATAATATTATACTAGCTTACAACCCCCGTGTATTACACGGGTTAAATGACGAAAAAATGTAAATTATAAACTTGTATATAATCCTTATTAATGAAAAGACTTATTTAGATAAAATAGTTAAACAAAAGAACAGTTATATTTTCGCTATTCAAAATAATTTTCTAAGTTTTCACTTCTCTTTTGAGATACTACAATCCATTTTATTTTATGTCTTAAAAAGAAGTAACACTAAAAAATTAAAAAAAAATAATAATCATAAAATTGTAAGTATTTTTAAAAATAATTATAAGTTATTAGGTTATGGTAAATGAATTGTAATTAAATTCTACTATGTATATTACTGATATAAAAAATTCTTTGATATAAATACTATTTTTAGATATATGGATCATGAGACAATATATGAATATCATCATTGTATAGAAAATATTACATTTAAAAAATCATGCTAAAAATAAAGTACACGTTTAAAAAAATAGGACTAAAGTTTTTAAACTATAAATTTGAGCGTCTACAATAACTTTTTAATTAGTAGTCGACATTTAAATATTCAAATTAAAATTTTTATAATATTATATAATGTATTTATTTAGCATGATGATAATGTTTTTAGTTACGTAATATGATTGAAACTAAGGGGCTGTTTGGTAGCCTCTTAATGATCATTCAGATGCTACCTCTTAATGGTTTAAAACCTCTGAATGAATAAGAGGTAACCTCAAGTCTGAATGGTTAAGAGGTAACCTCTGAATGGTAAATCATCACATGTCACATTCTTCTACCTTCTCATTGGTAAAATTCTTAATGGTTCCATTAAAAGATAGCCTCTTAATGACCATTCAGAGGCTACCAAACAGCCCCTAAGTGTAATATTTAAAACTCAATGTTATTAGGAAGTTGGACCATTTTTTAAGATGAAAACATATTGATATTAACATAAATTTAAAATTGGAATAAAATATTGAACGCGTGTATTACACGGTTTAAGTAAATATAATGTTATATACTTAATAACAAAAAAAAATATGTCTTTTAAAAACCATTTAGTGTTCGCTTTAAAGATAATTTGGTACTTTATTTAGTTAACCCGCTTGTAATTTTAGTCTTCTAAGATATATACTATAAGTACTTGTACATGTGATTTGATACTTTATTACATTTCTACAAGTTGTGAGAACTTAGAGAACTCGGTCTTACAAAAAGTTTTTTGAATTTTTTACAGGGGGATGTGAATGAGCGGTTAGAGACTCAGGGCGTTAAACTTTTTGATTTTAGATTCAAGTGGTTAAAACCACTAAAACATAGGGACTCAAAAAGTAATTTATTATTAATTAAATTTGAAATTATACGTTTGATCTCTAACTATATTAAATAATATTATACTTATTATATTATTTGATACATTTATATTTGTTATAGATAATTATTAATTAAATTTGAATTTATACGTTTATCTCTAACTATATTAATTAATATTATATTATATTTTGTGTATAAAAATTAATATGTAATATTATTATTAAAAGGGAGAAGGCACCAGAGAGTGATACGTGTACAAAAAGATTTTTGTTTATTAGTATAGGAAGATTTTTTATGTCAATTGTTTGTGCTTGAATTATATGTTGTAATGGTTACTTGTTTCTTGTGGTCAGCTGGTCACAGGAGTTACTTGGCATGACCTCATGAAGGCTAGTTACATTTTCTTGTACACTTATGCCTCTTCTAACCATTTGGTAATTAAAGTCTTTTTTTTTAACAGCGAACTAAATCACTGGATAAGTATCTTGGGATGCCCTTAATCGAGCAAATGCATTCCTTCCTTTATAACGGTCAGAGTTGGATGCATATTCGAGCCACCAGTTCCGGGGAAAACTCGCCTGCCCGAAGGCCCACTGCGTTAAAACCCGGTTCGGCTCGGTTTCGAACTGGCGACCTCTAGAGAGGCCCAGCTCTAAACTTCATTGCCACCATCAATGTCCTTCAAAGTGATGTTAGTGGGAGTTGAACTTGGGACCTCAAGAAGAGAAACAAGTGACTAACCACTAGAGTTAAACTCTTTTATTTTGCAACTAGAATAACTAGTACCACTGGTGGTAGAGGCTTAGTGAAGAATTTGAATTCGATGCCGTGTATGAATATATACTATAATGCCTTTTGAGTTCATGATCATAGATGGAATCAACATATTTCGTTTTACCACACTGGGTTCGCGTTGTTTCTCTACAACCTCTTGTGGCCGTTAATGTTTCTCTGGTAGCAGTTTTGACCCATTTATTTACGTATATGTGAACATGTGACCGTGGGGTGTGGTGGATTGGGTTTTATCTCAAATGGGTCAAATGAAAACATCTAAGGGGGAGGGGTCGAACGTATCAATGGAGTTGAGTAATGGGTAGGCATGGGTTTTGTTTAATATCAAATGGAATTAAATCAAAAAGATGAACATGATTTAGCATGCACATTTCAAATCTTAAATGCTAGTTGAAAACTTATGCCCGATTAAAAAAATCTTAATGTTTTGATCTCCGATTAAGTTTCCAATTAGACTTCACACTTAACCATCAAGACCACGATTAGGTTTCGAATCACCACATGAAATTGTAGCAGTCACCAAGAACCACCCAAAATTGCCCTATGTTTTTTTGGCGACCCCATTTCGTGAGTATGTGTTTTAAAAGAATTTTAAGAATTTAAACATGGCCTTTTATATGTATTAATTGGTCAAAGTGAAAGCAAATTTAAATTTAAAGGATTTGAAGAATTTAAGATAATAGAGCCTTACTATGGATCAACTGGTCAAAAGTGAAAACAAAGATCAGTGATGCCAAAAATCAAAGGGTAAACTTGCATCAGTTCAAAGAACAACAATCGGAAGGATTCAAGCAATCAGAATGTAAAATAACAATGAGAACCAAACGTGTGTTTTCTCATATGTTATATGTATGATTACAACACACTGGAAGTCCATGTAATTTCCTCCTATATTAATTCTCAAAATTAACTTTCCTCAGGGGCGGACCTACCCTATAACGTGGGTGTGCGGCCGCACCCCTTGAAAAAAAAAATATAGTGGTATTTTCCGCAAAAAATCCTGACCGCACCCCTTGAAAATTCCGTCCGCACCCATTGGAAAATTCCGACTGCACCCCTTGGAAATTTTCGTCCGCGCCCCTTAGAAAACAATGTTAGGAATTATATATAAAAAAATGTGAACACGGATTGAAACCCGATCCAATTATGTAAACAAGTTAGCATACTAACCCCTTTAATAAAACTTGAATTCCTTCCATCAAGCCCAATAAGTTAATAAAAAATAAGCCCAACCCAAATACATCATTAATTAAACAAAATCAATCCAGTTTACAAAAAAACCCAATCGACTGCCAGCTTTGTGCGACTCCTGCCCTCCCTCTGCCTCACCTCACTACCGACCTGCGATACCCCCACCCCCGACGGCGACTGAAAAATTCGTCTGCGAACAGCGTAATTCCGGCCACGAACATGTACATGTTTTGTTTTTTTGTTATTTTGATGTTTATTTGATTTTCTTCGAGACTCATGAGATAATAGGATGGGTTAAAAAGAGTAAATTTCTGTTTTCGTCCCTGAGGTTTGTCCATTTTAACTACTTTAGTCCAAAAATCTAATTTATAACAAAAACATCCCTAAGGTTTGCATTTTTTAACGTTTTTCATCCCTAAGGTTTGCATTTCTTAACGCTTTTCATCCCTAAGAATTAAATGAAAAAACACCCTTAGGGATGAAAAGCGATAAGAAATGCAAACTTCAGGGCTGGATTTGTTATAAATTAGATTTTTAGACTAAACTAGTTAAAATTGACAAACCTCAGGGACGAAAATAGAAATTTACTCGGTTAAAAAAGTTTAAACTTTTATGTGTTTTGATGTAGTTTTTATGTTTTTTTTTTCGATGATTTTAGTTCATATTATAGGAGAAAAAGGGTAATAAAATTCTTAAATAAGTTTGAAATTTCGTGTGTTTTGACGTTGTTTATGGTTGTTTAGATGATTTTTAGGGTGATTATGTTGTTTAAATGATTATTAGGATGATTACACACGATTTCTAGGGCTTGCATAGTTGAAAATTAAAATGATGATTAAAATTGAAACATTATGTTTTGGACAGATTTCAAAAAGTGAAAATCCATAGGGCGACGTTTTAATTATGTTTGTAACAAGGTTTGACGTGTTTTTGATGATTATATAAATTTAGTTTGATGTTCTTTTGTTTTACATGACCCGACCCGACCCGATACGAACCGTTTTTTACTTATATACCTAGGGGCCTAAAATTTTTAAAAATGTTCCGTACCCCTATGGAAAAATTTCTGGGTCCATCACTGACTCTCCTCACAATAATACTAATCAATTTCTTTAACTTTTTATTGGTGCATATCATCCCTCCCATCTATTAATTAATAAGACTTTACTTTTTTTTTTCATAACTGTGGTAGCAACCATCAAGTCTATTTATTAATGATTAATTTCTTATGTTCTATAAAATTTTTTCAGATAAGAATTACTTTTGTTTTGTTATCGTTTTGACTTATTTATTCTTTTTCACAATAATTTTAACGTTTGTATGTTTATTTTGGTTCGTTTGACAGTTTCGCCGCAAGGCGCGGGTCCTAAAAACTCGTTATTTCTTTATTAATAAAATAAAAGTGCAAATTGCCCTTTTCCTCAATAAGAGTAAGTATGGGTTTAACCATTTCTTGGTTTTTACATTTTCATAGATGATTGATTTTAGAGTAAACTTCAACTTTACCCCCCTGAGGTTTTATCAGATTGGCACTCTGACCCCCTATCTGGACAATATTGGTGTCTGACCCCCCCAACGTTGTCAATCTATCGCAACATTACCCCCTGTGTAACACCTCGAAAATTTATGTCCAATAATGTATCGACACGTGTCATGGACTTAAAACGTGCAAAGGATTGATTTAGAGGGACTAAAGTTGACAAACGAGGAATCTACGTGTGTGAAAGGGTTCAAAATGTCAACAATGAGTAAATATACTTAAAAATAGCCCTACATGATGTTTATACCCTTAATCAAATGAGTCATGGATCATACGAAACTAATTGTGAAAGAAAGTGAGGAATTACAAACTACAGGGGTTAAATGTGTCAACATGTTTAAAAGTATACCTCAGAGTGACCTTTTAGCAAACCCAAAGCTTTGTAATGGTTAATTATACTCAAAAGAATGTGTGATAAAAATTTCACAAGGTTTCGATAAAGTATGAGAAAGTTATGACAATATTCGTATGCGAAGGGTTAAAAGCGTCAAACTGCAAAAGTATGTCAATTCATAGGGTGTCGGACCTTCCGGAATATGACCATGAGTTTTACATGCTCTATTTAACCTTAATATAGCTTAGATATAGGCTTAGAGGTGTGTGGTGCGCAAAAATAAACTTTTAGGTCATGCAGGGACTAAAAATGTCAAAAAGTGCACAAGTTTGCATTTTCGCGCATATCTTGCATTCTGAATATCCCCGGGCACCCAAAAATTTATGTAACCACTAAAATATTTTATTTTAGTGTTTGGCTTGATAAAATTCCATTCGTCACGTAATTTAGATCGTTTTTAGCGTCCGTCCGTGTTTCGTCGTAATTAGCCGAACAACGGGACCGTACGTGTAACACCCCGAAAATGTCAAACCACATTAGCACTAAAAGACGGGTAAAATACCGTTAGTGGTAAAACTTACCCGGTAAATATTAGGATTTAAATAATTAATCCTAATATTAAATAAGAAGTGAATAAAAGCTTTTAAGGAAGAAAATGGATAAAGGGCCCGAGTTAACGGGACCTAAAATAAACTTAGTCATAAATATTCCCGAACCCGGTAAGTTAACTAGGAATATTAAACCTAGTTAACAAATGGGAATATTATTGAAAATAATTAGGTTGTGACCTAATTAATAACTAACCAAACACGAGGGACCAAAGCCGGGTAACTTGAAAATGGAATTATAAACTTAAAAATAAAACACAACACACACACAAGAGTGTGTGTGCGTGCGTGAGATGAAGCAGGAGACAAGCTCCATGGGAGCTAACCCTAGAATCAACAAATTCACCAAATTGAAGCTCGAATCAAGATCCAAATCAATGCATGAACGCGTAGAAACGATCACCAAGTCAAGGGGATCGTGAGGTATGTTGAATTTCTAACATTCGTGAAGTTGTAAAAATTTGATAATCATCCTAATCGCGAATTAGGCATGAATTAGAGAAGCTATGGCTAGATTAGTGATGAATACTTGCTTAGGAACGAAACCCTAAGTGAAAATCATACATATGATGCTATGACTTGAATGATTTGGTGATTACCTACATGTGTGTTAAATGGGTTTATTGACAATATGAAGAACACTTGGATTAGAGTGTTAATTTGATGAATATTGATTGTTTTGAAATAAGTTCTTGATGTAGTCCATGAACACTAGACATAAAGGTTTGATTTTGATGTAAGTCTTGGTAAAGATAACTAGTTATGGACTAGTTAGTAAATAAGTAATATTATGCACATTAGGTGTTTGTTAAAATGCCTGAATGAATGTTGACATAATGTAATTATGAAAGAAACGCGTAATTGGCCAACTCGACTAACTACGTGTAATACGGAATAATATGGGTTCTAAACGTAATGTTGATTGAACTTATTGTGTGTATAATATGATCGAAGTTAGTTGACTATCGAAAGTCAAATAAACCAACATTGAAGTTGAAAAGTAGTTTCGACATACAATTCGTAGGATGGGATAGTCGTAAATGATTATGACTAACCTAACCATCTTACAATTAAAATGATAGTTTGACGCTTAGCAAGCTAGGTGAAGGCTTGGGGAAGGAAGCGGGTCAAACGAAGCAAGAATGACGGAAAAGCATAATTCGGATGCAAGGTAAGTATAGCTTACACTAGTCATATAGTTTAAAATGACCTTTTTGTTGTTTGATTCCGAACAAGACAAATGGGAAATTGAGATATGGTGTTCCCGGTGTGTAGTCATAGGGAACAAGATAACCATAAGGGTAAAATTGAAATTTGGACACTTGTTGACAATAATCATTGGTTTTGAAAGATACATATTACGTAAGCCTTAATAGGCCAAAAAGCGTTAAGAGGTGGTTATAATTAAAACGACCGTGCGGTGTAAATCGGAACGAGTCGTGTAGACGAGATGGCAATAAGCTTTATCTCGCCAATATCATCGGTCATTTAGACCAATTATCGACTAATGGTTTGATGAGTTGTTTGATTTCAGAAATAAATATCGAATGGATATTTACATCGCTATTACCTAGTAAATATTGAGGCAAGGTACTTAAATGGGTCAATGTAATGATCCGAGCCAGGTACGCATAATAAGAAAAACTCTCATTTAAATGTAAGGCTAATGAGAGTTAAACGAAGTCTAAATTAAGTTTTTGGTTACTTTAATAGGTAAACCAAATGTTACGGACGATGGTCATTATATTTGAAAGGCCTAGTGCCCTTTCAAATAAAATCATAGTTAAAAGATCGGAGTTGGGTTAAGCAAGTAACTAAAAGTCATTCGTCGTAAATGAAGGACTAATATTGACCAAAACGCCCTTGTAGGCTAAATTGAACAAACAACCCTTAAAGGTTGTTTGGAAATGAGTTTTACAATTAAACGATTACTTAGGAGGAGTGTAGAAGTTGAAAGATGTAAAACGTTAGTCAAATGGCTCTATTCGAGTCTTTGCCGTAAAATAACTATTTGAAGGGTAATTTCTGGTATATATAAATCACCACATCGAATCCACCATAAATATAGTTGTGGTGGAAGATCCTTTGTTAAGAAATGTGGATATATGTATTTAGAAATGAATGAAAGCAATTGGTGCTTAAAATATGCTTGAATACCTCAAACGGGTCAAAATAAGCATATGGGTGAAAATGGGTTAAAGAATGTATATAATTCTATAATTGGAACCCAATATGTTAGACATCTTTGAATTTAATAGGTTTATGAGAAATAAGGGTCAAACAAACTTGTATGTTTGATAAAATCACGAACGGGTCAAATTTTGGTAAAAGAGTAACAAGCCGAAGACTTAAAAGTCTTGAATTTTATCAAGCCGGATGTTGGATTTTAACTCCATATGATGGAGAATCAAATTACAAACATGTAGGAAGAAACGGTAGGTCAAACGGATAAGCGGTTACGAAAGATTTCGTGTCAAATTACGGCAAAATGGAAAGGCTGAACCCAGGGTCCACCGTAATTTACGGTCCCACCGTAATTTACGGTGGAGATGAATTATTTACGGTGGTGGCCCACTGTTTTACGGTAGAAAAGCTTGAACCCAGGTGCCACCGTAAATTACGGTCCCACTGTAATTTACGGTGGAGATTTTTATATATTTTTTTTTATTTAAATTGAAAAATCAATTGTTTCCCGGACATCGTTCGGACATGATTTAAACCCCGTATGACTAAAGCATTTCATGTTATTGAAATGTAGGTACTTTTGGATGCCGGAAGACGATCAAGCTCAGTGAAGAACCGAACACGATAAAGACATACGCTTCCGCACTTTGCCACGTTGTAAATTTTAAACAACGAATTCAATCACGTGATGTAGAATAACTTATAATTTGTAAAAGTTTTAGTAAACCCGTATTTATGTAGTATGTGTAGTCTTAACTACACATCTAATTGTTGGTATTACATATAAAATCGTTAATTAGTAACTAGGGTGTTACAGTACGACCAAACGAACCGACATCCGACATATTTTTGAGCATGTTTCCTATGCTTAGGCATCATTGTAGAGCCTTAAAAATGGTTTATCGGGCCTTAAACGTGTCAGAAATGATATTTGGGAGTGCAGGGGCCAAAACTGTCAATTAATGAAAGTTCCCATGTGCAGGCCAGGTCCTTACGGACCGTATACAGGACCTTATGGTCCGTATGCCAATGCCCAGCACCAGAATTTTGAAAACCAGCTTTGGTTTTTGTAACACCTTGAAAATTCACGTCCTATAATATATTGACACGTGTCATAAGTTTGAACATGAGAAAGAATACTCTAGAGGGACTAAAGTTGACAAACATGGAAAGTATGTGAATATAAGGGTTCAAAATGTCAACAAGGGATAGATATACTTTACAGTAACCCTACATGATGCTCATACCTCCAAACGAATAAATCATGGATCATACGGAGCTAAATATGAAAGAAAGTGAGAAGTTACAAACTACAAGGGGCTAAATGTGTCAACATGTTTAAGTTATACCTCTAAATGACCTTTTAGCAAACCCGAAGCTTTGTAATAGTGAATTATATTCACTAGAATGCACGATAAAAATTTCATAAAGTTTCATTGTAAAATGAGAAAGTTATGATCAAATTCGTACAGGAGGGGTTAAAGCGCCAACGTTAAAAGTTTTGACCTTTCGGGTAATAACAAGGTGACCAAGGACTCAACAAGATGGGTAAAAGTCTCGAGGCCCTTGTACGTAAATAAGAAGGGCTCATAATGCAAGAAATACCCTTCCGAAGAGCCAAGAGCCAACCTGCAATTATTGAAAGATTTGGAATCTGTCAGAATGATTCAGGCGGGCCGCGTAAGACTAACAAGAGTCTTACGCGGGCCGCGTGAGACGCCCAGATGCAGAAAAACGTAGACAGCCTCCTGTTCAGCCTTGTAACCGACATAAACTCGATATTTTCACAGCATGGGCGCCCCCTACATGCTTTTTAGACCTTAGGGACACTTGTGGATGATCCATGATCAGTAGTAGACTTGTTTGGCAATGATCTAAGGTGATTTAAACACTATAAAAGGCCTTCATGTTACAACTTGTGATCATTCATTTCATCTGCAATTGTGGAGCTTTCTGGAGCACAAGTGCCTTTCCAAAGCATCCCAAATCGTGCATAGGACTTCAGTAAGTATGCTTAACCTTTCTTAGTTAAGTTTTTACTTAGTTTTAGCTTAAAAGTCAAACCGTCGTAATTAACGGTTGACTTAACGATTAATCATTAATGGTCCAGTGATTAGTCGAATCAAAGGTAGTTATAAGTTGGTAATTATGTGGGCATTAAACCCTTAAAAGGGCACCCTCTGATTCCCGCTCTAACTAGATCAAATGTCGGGTCAAAGTTATTTAGAAAAAGTCAACAGAATGCTAAATTATGAATTAACATATAATTAACAATGTAGAAGGCATGTAACCTATTTTATCACTCATATAACTTGGTAATAAGTATAAGAACTGGTCTAAGCTTGTTCGATCCGACAATTTTCTATTTAGACCCGGTTCGGAACCGAAAGTCGCAAAGCTTTGACTTTTGCTTTGACTTCAGTTCTGACCCGTTTTAGTAGAGTTTAGAAATGCCTTAGGACTTCCTTAGGACCAGGCTACATGTTGGTATAACCCTCTGTGGTTGGTTCATTGTTTGTCCGCTTCGTTTACAAGTTTCCGTTAATTTCCTAATGATTGACCATAATGCCCTTTTGACCATAGAACGAGAATTTTGGAAATGTGAAAGGACAATAATCTTTGCTACTGATTTATAAACATGTCCCTGAAGTTTCATGTCAGTTAGAGGTCTAGCATAGGAGTTATGCTAAATAGCGCATTTAAGAAATCTTTTGTTAATTAAACGGCGCACTTAGCATAAAGCCTATCTAAACCCAATTTCAACACCAAACCTTTTACACACTGATGTGATATAATATTCTGGGATTTTTAAAGATTTTTAATTATTTTTAACCTGCTCATAACCTAAGGTTATGGCGTTGATTCGGTAAATACCGATTATACCCTTTTAAGTTATAAAATGAGTTCTACATAATATTTTGACACCAATCCAATTCCTACTGATTTTATATAATAAATAAAGTATTTTGAACTATGTAACCTGATCAGAAAACTCAGATTTCTTGTTTAACCTGGAAATCACTTAAAATGGCTTTTTTACGCGTATTAAACGCCTAGTATAGGTTTAAAGCCATTTTGTCATAAAAAGACTTATTACCTACTGATGTAACTTGTTAAAGTAAGTGGTTTTACTGATCACTTCAGACCCGAACATCAGAGTTATAAATAATCTCTTTTATAATCTTTAAAATGACCAAAATACCCCTACGGGGCGTATTATGAGATTAAACTCGTTTTGGGCATATTGGAAGGTATCCTACTGATATCACAACATATTTAGAGCATATTGACTTAGGAAACCTGTATATGACTCTTACGGTTACCCGTTACGCTTCTTACGCGTTCGGTTCGGGTTATGTAACTAGTTTGCATAACTTAGCCGAAACGGGTCAAACCTTGTCGTTTTTATCTCAAAATCTAGAATGTGATTGGATTACCCATATTATACAAGTCTTCAAACTTGTCGGGTCTAAATCACATTCTATTCCGATCTTCGCTTAATCGCGCGTTCGAACCGTATCTTTCGTTAAAACTAACCGGTCTAAGTTTAGGCTTAATTAAAGACCCGTTAGGATTCTAATAGGTTATTATAAACATTCGTTCCAGAATAGGAGACCCGGTAAAAGCTACAGGCACTTGCTATTGTGATTGATACTTGCAAAGGTAAATACTTTTAACTTAATTTCCCTTATACGGGCTTGGGGTACGGTATATAAAATACCGCTTGGTCCAGCATTGAATCTTTAATTGAATAGAGATTAAATCATTGATATGCTCGTTTTGAAATGTTTTGTTTGCTTAAAGCCTTTGGGGGGTTAATGACCATGTCCCGGATATCCTTGGCATCATCTTACGAGATGGCCACGACCTGAGCACGGGGTGTAGGCGTATACCCGTCAGTGCATAAATGAATAAATAATGTGGTGTGTCTATTGATCTTTAACCCGGTCTACGGATCGGGCTACTGAACGTATAAGGAACATGTAATTCGTTTACAAGTATTATATTCAAATAATTATCCCAAGTTATAAAAGTTTGTGCCACGTGCATTCAAATCAATTTTATTAAACTTTTCCAAATGAGTCGGTTGGATGTATTTACCAGTGTAAACTGAAGTATTTTCCCAAAAAGGTTAAGTGCAGGTACTACGCGAACTAGGCTGGCTTTCTCCTAGCGTCCTCAATAAGTCTCGCAAGCTTGGATGTCAAACTGTTGAACAATGTTTCCTATTTATTTTTGATCCCCATGTGGATTATTTTCAACTGTTTGTGATACTTGATATTACAATTATATTCGGTTGAAATATATCTATCTTTTGTTTCCGCTGTGCATTTAAATATTGTGTTGTTTGACTGTAATGTTACCAACTACGTCACGATAATCCCCCACCGGGCCCACCGGTGAAACGTGTAAATATCGGGGTGTGACAGGTTGGTATCAGAGCCAACATTGAGTGAATTAAACACTAGCCTTATGTGTTGAATCTCAATGACACAATTGCACATACTCGAGTCTAGACAAGAACTTAGGACGAATCCAAATTATTGCTTTAGTTTGTCCTTTATTGTTGGTTATTTATTTCAATTGTTTATCAGGAAATATGCCACCGAGAATCAGAAGAGGAGGAAGAGGCAAAGGGCCAATCACTACCCACAACGATCACGAGGTTCGGTCAGTCGTTATTCTTTTCATTGTAATCTCTCTGTCTAAGTTTAATTCCCCAGTATACTTATCAGTTTATCGGTTTGCTTGGATTCGTTCGGATATGCTTATCCGAGAAATATCAATATGCTTGTCCTTTTACTAGTGCCCATTGATGAACTGTGAACTTCTCATTTTTCTGTTGTAACAACGAAATTTGTTTTTGTGCATTGATCATTGATTGATAGATTTGTGATTTTTTTTCATATGTGTATTCGAAAAAAACTTACTGAGATGAGGCCAGAATCTCAACCATTATAAGCTGAACTACATGCATCTTCATCATGGCACATTTAAAGGGCACACACGCTTATTTAGTACTCCCTCCGTCCCATTAAAAGTGTCATATTTTGAATTTTCAAAGTCTTTATTTAAAAACTTTGACCTTAAATAATTTTGTTTGTGTTAGATAATACTTGATGAAAGTTATATGATTTGAATGTGTTTTACAAGTGTTTTTATCGGGTTAATTTTCATCAAGTTTTATATAACACAAAAATATATAACTAAAGTCAAAGTTTATAAATAAAGACTTTGAAAATTCAAAATATGACACTTTTAGTGGGACGGAGGTAGTACTAGTTTAGGCTGTTTTACGTTGGTTCTAGGCTTACTAGTGTCATTGTTTCATACTTGTTTAAACCTGCTCAGACGATTTTTGTCCGGAAGTTGGCGTGAAAATGCGTTTGAGTACATGAGAATGCGCATATTCAGGTGATGCTCATATGCTGCACCGCGCGTGGGCACTTAGCTTGTGCGCTTTTGACAACATAGAGTAATATGTGCCGGAACCAACCCTATATGTGGTCTTACATGCTTGCTGTTGTATAGATATATCCAAAAATCGTTGTTTTTGTGATTTTCTCTTTAAACAACATTATGGATGTTTTATTATAATATTATATTTTTTATGTCAATTGTTTGTGATTGAATTTATGTTATAATGGTTACTTGTTTCTTGTGGTCACAGGAGTTACTTGGCATGACCTCATGAAGGCTAGGTACATTTTCTTGTACACTTATGCCTCTTCTAACCATTTGGTAATTAAAATCTTTTTTTTTAACGGCCAACTAAATCACTGGATAAACATCTTGGGATGCCCTCAATCGAGCAAATGCATCCCTTCCTTTATAGTGGTCAGAGTTGGATGCATACCCGAGCCACCAAGCCACTAGTTCCGGGGAAAACCCGCCTGCCCGAAGGCCCACTGCGGTAAAACCCGGTTTAGCTCGGTTTCGAACTGGCGACCTCTAGAGAGGCCTAGTTCTAAACTTCATTGCCACCACCAATATCCTTCAAAGTGATGTTAGTAGGAGTTGAACTTGGGACCTCAAGAAGAGAAACCAAGTGACTAACCACTAGACCAGCTTGTCAGGACTAATTAAAGTTTTTTATTTTGGAACTAGAATAACTAGTACCACTGTTGGTAGAGGCTTAGTGAAGGATTTGAATTCGATGTCGTGTATGAATATATACTATAATGCCTTTTGAGTTCATGATCATAGATGGAATCAACATATTTCATTTTACCACACTGGGTTAGCGTTGTTTCTCTACAACCTCTTGTGGCCGTTAATGGTTCTCTGGTAGCAGTTTCGACCTATTTATTTACGTATATGTGATCATGTGACCATGGCCCATGGGGTGTGGTGGTTTGGGTTTTATCTCAAATGGGTCAAATGAAAACATGGGGGAGGGGTCGGACGTATCAATGGAGTTGAGTAATGGGTAGGCATGGGTTTTGTTTAATATCAAATGGTTCAAACATCTTAAAAAATTTGGACCACCATTTAGATATTAGTTTTTAGTAAAAATAACTAAGCAAGAATTCTTGGGGGCCAACCCGACCCGGTTTATTCAATTTCTCTGGTAGTAGAAGTGTTCAATTTCAACCCAGATTCGTTTGGACCCGGTAGGCAGTCTGCTTGACCCACATACCTTGCCATCTCTCGAGTCCTTTGTGTGGGGACATGAGATGTTGGGTTGCAAGTTGCAACCAATCTAGCATGATGGTTTTACTTGCATATTTTCTTGTGTGATTTGGGATGAAAAATCTCCAAATGTAAATTAAATCAAATGATGAACATGGGTTTAAATAACAGATTTAGCATGCAAATTTCAAATCTTAAATGTTAGTTGAAAACTTATGCCCGATTAAAAAAAAATCTTAATGTTTTGATCTCCGATTAAGTTTCCAATTAGACTTCACACTTAACCACCGCAACCACGATTAGGTTTCGAATCACAACATGAAACTGTAGCAGTCACCAAGAACCACCTAAAATTGCCTTATGTTTTTTTTTTTTTGGTTTTTCGGCAACCCCATCTCGTGAGTATGTGTTTTAAAAGAATTCTAAGAATTTAAACATGGCCTTTTATATGTATTAATTGGTCAAAGTGAAAGCAAATTTAAATTGAGTGTGTTTTTGTAAAACCCGTGAGGATCTCTTAATGATATCAATCTGAACTTGTGTAAGCGCGGAATTCAAACACAAGGTTGATTCAAGAACGAATATAAGATCAAATAAGAAACAATAGATAACAAAGACAAACCGAAACTTGCATTCAACGATGATCGATGACTGATACAAGATTTCGAATGGAACTAGGTTCCAATGCTTGTGTCGCCTATCTTCTACTCGCAACCAACAACCCCTAATCAAATGATTAGGGTTGTTTATATACTAAATACATTGGACCGAAATCAACCTAGTGGCCCATGCGACACTTATCTAGCCCAACCCACAATGATTAACCCAAAACATAAAGAACTAATTACATAATCAATCCCTAAACATTGTTAACCTACATGAATAAACCTTCAGGTTCCAACAATCTCCCCCTAGGTTTATGCATGTAGATTCTTCTGACTTCAGCTGCCTTGATTACCACCACTCATATTGTATTTGTATCCACCAAAACCCTTCTTATGAATATGCATGACAGAGGCTACCGCAGATGTCCAACCCTTAGCAATTTCTTCATATTTTTCAGTAGCTCGGATTTGTTTGCTTGCTAATACTTCAAGATCTTCAACTGCAAGATTCAATAAGTCGATCTGATCTACCAAACAGTAGCTAGCATCTCCATCACAAACAATCACCGCTTGACCAAGACGTTCATCATACGCCCAAAAGTGCAATGTCTTCAGCGCCCCTTTTGGAATCTTTCTCACCAACGGAATCGTCTTCTCTTTATCAGTAGCGGGCCAGTGCACAATCTTCATTCGTTTGTTTGTATACGGATCCCTAATCCCTTTCGCTGGTTTAACAATAGAATCCGCTGTACGCATCGAGGGAAAACCTTTAGCAACTTCCCTTTTCAATCTCTCGAAGAATGCATAACCAGGACCATTAGGCTTATCATCCACATAAGGTTTATTTGTCAAGTCTGTCAAATCCACCTTAGTGAAAGACTGAAATTGTCCTGAATATTTGTACCATTCGACCGGTCCAACGTTCCTCTTGATCCACCATCTGTTACGATCATGATCATAACCCCAGCTAACTACACCAGATCGATTACCTTTCTTATCGTAGAGAGTTTCACCAACATCCATTAAATGATGTGTAGCACGTGCATCTTCATCATCTGGATTTGCATTCTTGTTCTTCAGAATCACAAACTCTCTTTTCTTCTTCAACCTCTCTGCTTTAGCTTTCTCTGCTTCTGGATCAGTAATTCTTTCAAAGTATTTTTCCATAGCAGCATTCCTTTCAGCATTATCTTTCTCAAAAGCTTTCTTTCTGTTTTCGACATCTGTTGGATCAGAAAACTCTTGTCCGAATTTCTTTTCAAGCTTACCTCGCAGATCATAAACAATATTGAACAATAGGCTAACGTCTCCTTGCAGTTGCTCAATTTGTTGATCTTTCTTCACAATTGTGTCTTCAAGCTGAATGATCTTTGCATCTTTATGAATTGAATCTTGTTCAAGCACAACCAAACGTTTCTTCATTTCCCTCATGCTTATAAACTCATCATCATCACTAGAATCACTGTCAAAAGGCATTCTAAGTGGTTCTACAGGCCTTTTACCACTTGAACAGCTCGGTTCTTCATGAATAGTACCAGAAGGTCCAGCACTAACAATTCCAGAGGGCCCAGCTTCTACGTGAGCTTCAACATTAGGCACAGCTTCATTTTGAACTTCAACATTCGTCATAACTGTATCATCACCTTGAGTATGAACACCAGACTCAAAGATATTCTCTGTAGTGGTGGTGGTAGCATCGTCAACGTACTTTTCAAAATCAAAGTCATACAAACCTTCGGTATCATCAGCAACAGTCACGGATTGATCTTTTCCTTGTTCGATAAACATTCCGGGTCTAGGATCCCTCCTTTTCCTTTTTAACGGAATAGAATCAGAATCCCTTGGGCTTTCTTCTGGCTCTTCAGTAGATACTGACAGATTGGGAGGAGGATTTCCCATCGTGTCAGTCACTTTCTTTATCAGCATTGCCAAACTCTCAGCAGAAATCACTGGATTAACTGTAGAAACAGCATCAGCATTAACTTCAGGAGGAAGTTCTATGTTATCATCATCTGAATCACACGTAATCTCAACACCTTCATCGTCAGAGTTAATAGTGATACGCTCTGGCTCAGGCTCATTTTCAGCTCTCCTTTGAATGTCATGTTCTTCAGCAACAATGGCACGTGCAGGTACGGCTTGTGCCATGACTGGATTCTCAACAATGTCTTCGGTCTCTGCAAACTGACCAAACTTCTCCAACTCGATCAAACCTTCAAACTTTTTCTCTGTTCCCTTCTTCGTAGTGAGAGCACCAAAACACGAAGGGCCCATAGGCTTTAACTCCAGAGTATCACCAGATCTCTTCAATTCAGGATAATGCTCATTGAGAATCATCTGCACAAATCTAGGATACATAAGAAACTTATCCTTTCGAAGCCCAATAGCATTTCTCTTCATCGCTTCCAGAACATATCTTGAATAGTTGAACGGCTCATTTGTAATCACGCAAATCAATGCAGCCGTCTGTGTGGTGTTTAACTGATCAATTCCCCCTCGATTTTTGGTCATGCACAACAAGAACATGTGCAGTAATAGACGCCAGTATGGATGAACAAACTTCTTAACCAAGGGAGGAAACTTTCCTTCATAACTCAGTCGTGGCAGAATTGCTTCAATGGTTCCAACAGCAAGCTCGATTGGATCCGTTTCCTGATCATTGAACTTCAACACATCTCTGATAATCTGCTCCGTCACTATAATCTTAGTCCCGTCGATCTCAGCAGCTATAGCTCCCTTTCCTTCAATGATTTCAACTGTAGCAGTCTTCCAAAACTCTCGAATGAGGCTTTCATAAACGACCGGATTTTCACGAAGAGCGTGAGCAATACGGCATGTACTTAGGCCTTTGATCAATGACGTGAACAGCTGCTTATGCTTCACAGGTGGAGGTGCCAAATATGCTACTTGATTGTGAGATGCGATAAACTTTAAGTCCATTTTTCTACAAATAACACAAATCATATAAGTTTCCAACCTTAACAGTGATAAAAAATTAAAAATAAAACAAACACTGTCACTGTTCACTCGAAACCACGAGTCGCAACCCAAAGTCTCGAGTCGAAACCATGAGTCGCAACCAGCCAAAATGAGTCGCAACCAGTAGATTGCGAGTCGCAATCATGAGTCACAACAAGCCAAAATGAGTCGCAACCATGAGTCGCAATCTTGAGGTTGCGAGTCGTAACCACTGGTTTCGAGTCCTGTTGTTCATGATTGCGAGTTAAAACTTCATCGGAAACTTCAAATATTCATCGGAAACATCATCGGAATCATCAAATCTTCATCAGAATCTTCAAATATTCGCCGGAATCTTCAACCAAAATTCAAAAATCCTGCAAAAACTTGAATAATGACGTCATTTACCTTGATGAATGTCAAATCAGATTGCGAGTCGCAATCGGAAGTCAGTCGGAGTCGTGATTGCAGCCGGAATAATGAGAGAGAATTGAAACAAGATTGCGAGTGAATGAGGACAATGACTCGTAACCACCATTTATATTCAACAGTTTTCCATGGGCCCATGTCTGATGGACTGGGCCTTATGGACTTGGGCTCAAACCAATTTCAATAAACATTTTTAATAAACCCAATTCAAAAATCTGATTTAATAAAAATTACCCATTAACCTTTGAGCATTTGTTTTGCAAAACAAAAACCTAAAACAAAAATAAATAATAAAATATTATTTACAAAATAAAATCAGGAAATTTGCATAGATGCTCAGGGATCAAATCACAAGGTTTCGGGCATGACTTCACTTATCAACACTGATCTATTCTAGAATGATCTAGACAACTGCCAGTATATTTGTCCTCTTAAACTCATTTCCCTAGACCTTTTTCATGTAACTGCCTGTACTTCACTTTATCATGTTTTGATATTTTAACCATGAACACCCAGACGAATACTAATCAAATCCTGGAAATATAAACAGCACATTCTATCATGCAAGTATCTTCCCTACCACATATTTCACAAGTCCAATCCAGATTTCTGAAATCTTAACTGGGAGCGGATTGAGAAGAGAACAGAATAGATCTTTTGCAGAGGTGATATAATATACAGATCAACGGAGTTTTTCTCAATTTGATATAGGTTTGTTTGGGTTTCTTTTGGGCACTAGAGGGCCTCTTTCGGGTGTTTAGATCTACAGCGCGACAACAGACAGCTAGGTCAGCATGTATCTGGATGCAGCAGAAGCTGTCGTTGCCTAACACCTCCAGGTCAGCATGTATCTGGATGCAGCAGAGGAGGTACACGACTTTTTCAGATAAGATTTCAGAATCAGATCAAAATTGTGTGTATCGGGAAATCATACAGACATTCAAATAGACATGAGCTAATTCCAAGTGATTTTCTTTCCTGAGGTCATGTACTAATTTAGTTCTAGACAGAAACAGCTAATGTTTCCAATCTTAAGGATAGAGCCTACCAACACATCATACTAGAGTCAAACTATTTCGATACTGGTCTTACATGAGTCAGCCCTCGACCATAAAGTGAAAATTCATTTCATTTCCCAGTCAAGCCACACTTCCTTTTGAACCTCTTTTTGTATTTTTTTTAATTTTTCAATGTTTTTGTATTTTTCGATTTTTTAATGTTTTTGTATTTTTCGATTTTTCTCCCCCTAAATTTGTGCATAAATAAAAAACTACCTAAGAATAGAAAACTTTATGAACAAATTTACCTACGAAAAACAAAACATGCTCAATCGGTAAAACGGATCATTTTTAGAAAATCCACAAGCACTCTGAATTTCGAGCTGCTGACAGGTTTGGTGAACAAATCAGCAGCATTTGCATCTGTGTCGATTTGTTCAAGAGTAATCAGACCTCTGTCAAAGCAGTCTCGAATGAAATGAACTTTAATATCAATGTGCTTGGTTTTGGAGTGAAAAACAGGATTTCGAACAATTTGTATTGCAGCATCATTATCGCAGTAAATAGTAGTGTTAAGATAAGTCAAACCATAATCCTGCAATTGATGTTGCATCCACACCACTTGAGAGCAAGAAGCAGACGCAGCAACATACTCAGCTTCAGCTGTGGATATCGCCACTGTTTGTTGTTTCTTGCACTGCCAAGAAATGAGCCGATCACCCAAAAATTGACATCCCGCAGAAGTGGATTTCCTGTCACTGTCAGTACCTCCAAAATTGCTGTCAGAGAAAGCAAACAAGTCAAAATTGGAATCTTTCGGATACCACAGGCCAAACCGAGGTCGGCCTTTAAGATACCGAAAGATCCGTTTAACAGCAATAAGATGAGAAGTTTTAGGATTAGCCTGATAGCGTGCACAGTTGCAAACAGCAAACATGATGTCCGGACGGCTAGCTGTGAAATACATCAATGACCCGATCATGGACCGATATTGACGTTGATTTACAGACTCTCCTTCTTCATCTTCAGTCAATAATGGTCTCTCAGCCATAGGTGTCTCAGCAGGCTTTGCGTCCGTGAACTTGAACTTTGCCAGCACATCATCCACATACTTCCCTTGATGAATCAGAATTCCTTGAGAACTCTGCTTGACTTGTAGGCCCAAAAACAGTGTCATCTCCCCCAGAGCACTCATTTCAAACTTTTTCTTCATAACTCTCTCGAATTCCTTGCAAAGGTCCTCGCTTGTAGATCCGAAAATGATATCATCAACGTAGATTTGAACCAAAATTTGATCACGTCCTACCCTCTTGATAAACAGAGTCTGATCTATGGTGCCACGCGTGTACCCATGAGCCAACAGATGCACTGTCAGTGTGGCATACCAAGCTCGAGGAGCCTGATGTAACCCGTACAACGCCTTGTCTAGCTTATAGGCGTACTCAGGATGATCTGAATGCACAAACCCTGGCGGCTGCTCGACAAAAATTTCTTCCTTCACATCTCCATAGAGAAACGCAGTCTTGACATCCATCTGATAAACAGTGAATCCCATGTATGACGCGTAGGCTAAGAAGATCCGGATGGCTTCAAGTCGTGCAACCGGAGCATATACTTCATCATAATCCAGTCCTTCGATTTGCCTGAATCCCTGAACCACCAGCCTTGCTTTGTTTCGAACTATCACGCCTGCAGAATCCTGCTTGTTTCGAAATACCCATCGAGTTCCAAGCTTGCGTTTTCCTGCAGGCAACTTGACAAGCTTCCATACTCCAAGTTTTTCAAACTGGTTCAGCTCTTCGTGCATAGCATCTACCCAGCCAGGTTCCTGCAAAGCTATATCAATGGTTTTAGGTTCGATTTGAGAAAGATAACAAGAATATAAGCAAGTGTTAATGGTTCCTGATTGACTCTGGGTCAAAATTCCTGCATTTACAGGACCAATCACATTCTCGATTGGGTGATTGCGTTGAACACTTGTCGGTATAGCCAAATCAGGTACAATCTCTTCATCAGTGGTGGTGTTGCTAGACTCCCCCCCATTAGGTGCAATTGTAGTGTGAACTACAGGAGAAGTGACAGTACAATCCTCAGGAATTAGATCAGGAAACAGTGAAGTTCCTGAAACACTGGGTGAAGCACCACTTGTTGAAGCACCTTCAGGGGAGTGATGGGACATCTATTGTGGTGAAGGGTGAGGAGTAAAAACTATCACCGGAGGATCAACAGTGTGGCTTTTTGATGCGTTTACAGCTGGTTCTTCCATCTGAGCTTCGTCTTCTGTATCTTCAAATGACAATGGTTGTTTGGGAACAGACTCACCTGCAACTGAAACATCACTTGACAAAATGTTAAATGATTTAAACAGAGCAGAATAATCATATAACCAATCTGGACCGACTCTAGCGTCCGTAGCATTCTCTTCAAGCCATTCGATGTTGCACGACTCAACAACTTTTCTAGTTACTTTGTTGTATACCCTATAAGCAGAGCCTTTAGCATATCCAACAAAGTAACATTCGTCACCTTTGACTTCAAACTTTCCATTTGAGTCCATTAGTAATAATACACATGGACAACCAAAAATACGAAAGTGTGAAACCGAAGGTTTACGTCCTTCCAGAATCTCATAAGGGGTTTTCATGTGACGTTTATTTACTAAAGCATGATTCTGGATATAACAAGCCGTGCTAACAGCTTCAGCCCAAAAGAAGCTAGGAAGCTTTGAATCAGCCAGCATGGTACGTGCCGCCTCAATTAGAGTACGATTCCTTCTTTCAGCCACTCCATTTTGTTGTGGAGTGTGAGGCGCACTGAACTGTCGATCGATTCCCTTTTCAACGCAGAACGTATCCAAAGTAACATTCTTGAATTCTGTCCCATTGTCTGATCGAATAACCTTCACCTTAGTACTCGCTTGATTTTCAGCCAAAGTAATGAATTGTTTTACCAATGCAGCAGTTTCATTTTTGTGACTGAGAAAATACACCCAAGTGTAGCGAGAGTAATCATCGACGATTACCAGACAGTAAGTTTTCTTCCCGATACTCAGCACATTCACTGGACCAAAAAGGTCCATGTGAAGTAGTTCGAGTACGGCTTTCGTCGAGGGAACTGGTTTAGACTTATGAAGTTTTCGATGAGCCTTTCCTTTCGCACAAGCAACACATTTTTCCACCAACATGAAATCCTTAATCGGAAGATCTCGTACCAATTGACCTTTAGCTAGACGATTCAGATTTTTCATATTCACGTGCCCGAGTCGACGATGCCACAATAGACCATCATGCTCTGAAATCTTCGAGAATAAACAAGTGATCTCTTCACATGGTTTCTTGTTCATATCAATGACGTAAGCGTTTCCCTTTCTTTCAGCTGTCATCAAGAACCAGTCTTCTGGAATAACAATCCCAGGCTTAAGAACATGACATCCCTTCTTCGTAAAATGAACTGAATTCCCTCTATCACAAATCTGCGAAATGCTTAACAGATTGTGTTTCAGTTCTGGAACATAATTGACATTTTCAAAGCTGAGAACACCGTTTTGAACAGTTCCTTTCAAAGTGATTCTGCCAGATTCACCTCCCGCAAATGAGACATATCCACCATTAAATTCTTTGACATTCACTAGTTGGGATAAGTCTCCTGTCATGTGCCTGGAACAGCCACTATCCATGTACCAGAGGCGCACGGTAGTCCTCCACAGCTGTTCCTGCACGAGTAGCGGGATTAGTTAGATTTAGGAACCCAGCCCATAGTGGATCTGGGTTTTCCTTGAGCATCGAAATACGTTACTCTCTGCCAAACTAAATTGTCTTTATTCAGAAATTTTGAAACATTTCTGTTGGCGACTTTTTGATGATGTGATTTCATTGGATTGGATTGCATGCCATTGACCTTAGGTTTCCAAAACGGTCTTGACCAGTTAGAATTTAAATTTTCAAATGCGTTACTAAAAGAATTACTTCGATTACGCTGAAAATTTGTGTGTCTATTACGATATCGGTTCTGGCGTTTGGCTGCATTCCAATCCTGATCAGAAGGTCTAGTCCTATGATGATCGTTGTTCTTCATCGTCTGAGTCCTTGCAGACTTCATGTACTCCGAATAGTGATATCGATTAGACGTGACCTTCTGATTTCGCCCTGATGTTTTCTTGTTCGGTGTCCTTGGGAGTTTACCACAATTTCTGGCAATGTGACCGGCAGTGCCACAGTTAAAACATGTTTGACGTTTCACATTTTGAATATTTTTGACATTATGACTCTGTTTGCTTGATTGCGTGTGCTTCAACGTTTTAGTTTTCTGAACATGTTTGACTTGTGGTTTTTCTTTTAACAGAGTTTCTTCTGATGATTTCTCTGTTTTACCAACATCCTTTTCATTTTCACTTACTCTTGATTCGGAATTTGAACATGTATGAGTTTCATCCAAATGCGTTTCATCAACACATTTATCATCTGAAACTGATTCAGGTTCACTTTCCGAGCAAGAGGAAGTCTCAACAATATGCTCTTTCTCAATGCATTTATCGTGTGAAACTGATTCAGATTCCATTTCTGGTCCTGAAGAAGTTTCATCAAAATGTATTTCCTCAGAGCATTTATCTTGTGTCACAGATTCTGATTCATTGTTTAACACAGTTTCCAATGGGGTCCCACTAGATTCAACATTAGGGACACCCACTGAGACAGATTCAGAAGAAGAATCAGGATACACTTGATTTTCTTGAGAAGTCGTTTCAGTGGTTTCACTGAATGCATCCTGAGGGACCTCACCTGTAACATTATCACAAGCTGAAACATTTGATATGTTAGTATCACAAGCATTAGTTGAAAAACAATCATCACCACATGCATTGTTCAAATCATCCACACAAACAGTATCAGTTTTGCCCAAAACAACAGGCTCACAAGACGAAACATATGCAGAAAACGACGCAAATAAAGAACTAGTAAAAGCAATGTCAGACGCAGTTGGTTCAGAATAATATTCAAAACATGGTTCAGAAACATTTGAAACACCGACTGGTTCACTCCCATGAACATCATCACATTTTACTTCAGAGCTATAATCTGCACATGACGGTGAAACGTTAGGATCGATTGTGCCTTTAGGAACAAACTTTAAAGGTGAGGACTTTAGTGGCTCAACAGGTTTGTTATGAACAGGTGATTTGCTAGGTGAGCCATAAGTCATTTTGCATTCTTTCAAAATCTCCTCCTCAGTCATTGGTAAGTAAGTATAATTGTTATTGTATGGAGGAGGAGTTTGATGATAACCCAATCCCGACCCTTTCCTTTTAGAGTAAGCCAATTGTTCAACACACAGATTTTTGACTAATTTACTGGAGGAATCGAATTTCTTAATGTTTAATTGATTTATTTGGTATTTATCTCTTACATTCTCCAGTTCTTTAGTCACCTCACACAATTTTTCTTTAACTATCATGAGTTGAGCTTTAGCTACACTGACATCGTCCTTGAGTTGAACAATGTCTTTACGCTGAGCTTCGACTTTCTCTTTGAAAAGTTTTTCATTTTTAGTTAAAGTGAAATTTTTCCGTTTAATTTCGTTATAGTCTTCGATTAGCTCAGCGTTGTGAATTCTATAAGCCTCAACTCGTTCCCTACATTCAGGAGTGCAGAAAACTGAAATTACCTCTTCTTTGGTGAGACCTTTGACAGGTGCTGACAGGATTTGAGTCATGAAAGCAAAATCGTCAGCTGCAGTCTCTTCCTCTGGCTTAGGGTCATGCTCGCTTGAGGTCATGAAAGCAATGTTGGAAGCAGTAGTTTGATTCTCTGGAGCTGATATGTTCAGACGCTCAATTTCTGAAGACCAATCAAAATTGATGTTGGGCTGCACCACCAGTGCTTGTGCTAATCCTTGCGGCTGTGGACTTCCAGAAGCGGCAGCATCTGCTATACTTGTAGTGGTCACAAGAGCCCGTTCTCGATTAGGAGTAGCTGGTTGAACAGGAGTTGCAGGAGTTTGATCTCTGTTCACAAGTGGCTTTGGGCAGTTTCGAGCATAGTGTCCTTCCTCATGACAGTTGAAACAGCGAAGATTGAAGGGTACTTTGGCAGCTCCATTCCAAGCAGTACCCCACCTGTTTTTACCTGTTTTCTTTACAAACTTTTGAGCTCTGAATGCCGCCATTGCCATCTGCCAGGTAATGTCCATTTCTTCAACATCGTCTGGATGAATCTGTGACAGATCATCAGGACTCCACTTTGGTGGATCAAGCTTCCCTGCAATAAAAGCATTCAAACAGTTGATTACTGAAGCTGCTATGTCTAGCTTTTCCTTTGACTGAGTTGCGAAGAAAGCCATCATTTCATTGTTTGTAGAGTGGGCGGAAGCAGGAGCAACAGTAGAGACATTTCCAGCATTTTGAACTGAAGCAGGAGAAGCTGAAGAGACGATTTGGTTTGAGGATCCAGATGCGTGCACCTTTCCCGAAGTTTGAGAGACGGAGGAAGTGTTGCGAAACATCTGAAAACCTCCTTGTGACAGAAGAGCTGTGTTGCCATCGCTAGATGTGGTGGGAGTAATTGAGAAACCTGCAGCTAGCATGCTATTCTTGTAGTTAGTCTCTCTCTGCTTATCATCCAATTCACAAGCTTTAATATGTGAGATCATCTCTGACAGGGTACATCTTGCAAGATCTTTGGTTTTCTTGATCATCGCCACATGATGATCCCAACTCTTGGGCAGTGCATTGAGAAGTTGTCTGTTGGTGGATGCGTTTGACGTATGAATTTCTTCCATTTGCATTTGAGTTGCCAGTTTGACAAACCTTTGAATCTGATTATCTACCGTTTCACCATAAATATGATTGAAGTTGTTGAAGTTTTGTTGCAGCAAGTTCCTTCGACTTTCTTTCATATCTTCGTTTCCTTCGTACACCTCGACCAGAGAATCCCACAATTCCTTAGCAGATTTGCAGGTGCGAAAACCCATAGCAATATTTGGACCCAAACCCATGGTCAAGTAGGAAAAAGCTCGATCATCTTCTTCAACAATGAGGACATCATCTTCAGTGTACAATTCTCGAGGCTTCTTTATTTTAACATCTGGATCTGTAGGGCTTTCCATCATAATTTCCCTAGGTCCTCTCAAGATACTGCGCCATAGCTTGTAATCTTTAACCTTCAGATGCTGTTCAAAACGCCACTTCCACTCGGGAAAGTCATTAGCATCAGTTAACCTCGGAATGCGTGATGTGGTTCCAAGCTTTGAATCCAGTTCTTGTTGTTGAGTTAGGGCAGACAGTTCACTGTTGTTTGATGACATGGTTAATTAATTGGTTGATTAATTAATTAATTTTATTAAGTCCAAAGTCAACAGTCCAAATGTCCGTAACACAATGTCGTTGCGAGTCAAGATTGCTGTGGTTGCGAGTCGTAACTGGGAAGGTTGCGAGTCGTAACAAAGCAGTATTAGCCGAAACCAAGGTTGCGAGTGGAGATCAAACTTTTGGTTGCGAGTCGTAACTGAGGAAGGTTGCGAGTCGTAACTAAACAGGATGAGCCGAAATCAGGTTGCGAGTGGAAATCAATCTTCTGGTTGCGAGTCGTAACTAAGGCAGGATGAACCGAAACCAGCAATGGTTGCGAGTCGTAACTGGAACGTGATGAGCCGCAACTGAGTGATTGCGAGTCTTAACCTGCAAAACAATAAGTGATAAGAACTGTTTACTCGCAATCCCGACTTTTCAGCAATTTCCAAAATTCAAAGATATTGTAATCTTTGAATCTGTTGACCACCGAATTCCCGAAAAATCAGCAAACACCAAACACTGAAATCAACAAACCAAATTCAGTGTTTTTCTCGATGATTCTGTCAAGAACAGTTGTTAAATATTTCTGCAAAACACTTAACAAAAACCAGATCAGTAACATATGATAATTCTTGAATCCGAATGATATCAAACCGAGCCCTTGAATGGCTTCAATGGCTCTGATACCAATTGTAAAACCCGTGAGGATCTCTTAATGATATCAATCTGAACTTGTGTAAGCGCGGAATTCAAACACAAGGTTGATTCAAGAACGAATATAAGATCAAATAAGAAACAATAGATAACAAAGACAAACCGAAACTTGCATTCAACGATGATCGATGACTGATACAAGATTTCGAATGGAACTAGGTTCCAATGCTTGTGTCGCCTATCTTCTACTCGCAACCAACAACCCCTAATCAAATGATTAGGGTTGTTTATATACTAAATACATTGGACCGAAATCAACCTAGTGGCCCATGCGACACTTATCTAGCCCAACCCACAATGATTAACCCAAAACATAAAGAACTAATTACATAATCAATCCCTAAACATTGTTAACCTACATGAATAAACCTTCAGGTTCCAACAGTTTTAAAGGATTTGAAGAATTTAAGATGATAGAGCCTTACTATGGATCAATTGGTCAAAAGTGAAAACAAAGATAAGTGATGCCAAAAATCAAAGGGTAAACTTGTATCAGTTCAAAGAACAACAATCGGAAGGATTCAAGCAACTAAAATAAGGGTGGAGATACAATAGGAAATTTATTTTGTTAGGAAGGTTAGGAAGTGATCTTAACCATCTATTTAGTAATTCAAGGGCTAAGATTAAATCAGAGAAATTGAAGGGAAGAAAAGAGGCGCGTGAGTTTGTTTAGGTGCATTCTAGTCAATCCAAGCCAATAGTTTCCCTCTCCTCCAATTCCCCCCATTTTTTAAACGTTAATAACTCTTTCATACGACATTATTTTTTTATAAAAAATGCACAAAAAAACGAGCGTTTTTTATCTTTAAATCGAGTATACTATTGTTATATTTTCAAAAAAAAAAATTAAAAACCCAGTTGCGTAAAACGCAATAGAAAAACCCCCAGTTATGGAAAACGCAATGAAAAAAACCTAAAAAATGACATTTTTCTAAAACGCAATGCACCAAAAACACAAAAAAATGACTTATTTGTAAAACGCAATGGCCAGAAAACACAAAAAAATGTCTTATTTTTAAAACGCAATAGCCTAAAAACTCAAAAGAAAATGAACTTTCTAAAACGTAATGGACTAAAAACACATAAATATGTTTTACCTAAAACGCAATGCACAAAAAACATAAACAAATGTCTTATTTCTAAAAAGCAATGGTCAGAAAACACTTAAAATGTCTGTTTTCTAAAACGCAATAGACTGAAAACACATAAAAATGTGTTTTACCTAAAACGCACACTAAAAACACAAAGAAATGTCTTATTTGTAAAACACAATGGCCATAAAACAATTAAAATGTCTGTTTTCTAAAACGCAATGGACTGAAAACACATAAAAAGTGTTTTACCTAAAACGCAATGCATCAAAAACACAAAGAAATGTCTTATTTGTAAAACGCAATGGCCAGAAAACACTTAAAATGACTCATTCTAAAACGCAATTGCCTAAAAAACAAAAGAAAGTGTTCTCTGTAAAACGCAATGGACTGAAAACACCTAAAAAAGTGTTTTACCTAAAACGCAATGCACCAAAAACACTTCAAGAATGTGTTTTTCTAAAACGCAATGGCCAGAAAACACATAAAAATGTTTTAGTTCTAAAACGCGATTGCCTAAAAACACCAAAGAAAGTGTTGTCTCTAAAACGCATTGAACCATGACAATAGTTTTGTCTGTGCTGTGAATTGTCTGTGCTGTGAACTGTCTGAACCAATGCAGTTTCCAGAGGCAATTTACAGAAAATTAATTTTTCTGATGCAGCTCAACCCCAGCCAGGGGCTCTGCCCCTTGGACCCCGCCAGGGGCTGCCGCCCCTGGGACCCCGCTACCAGGGGCGCTGTCCCCGGACCCCCGCCAAGATCGTAAAACGCAATGACTAAATCAAAAACCCAGATCATAAAAATGAAATTAAAGAATTTCTTACATGAATCGAAGTGGTTTCTTCAACAATTGACGAATTTTTAATGATTGAAACACTTATCAGCGCTCGAATCGAACAGATCGAGTGATTTTCTTCAAAATCACCGGAAAAAACGAGATTTTGTATGAAATTAAACTGTGTTTTCTTCAAAAAAGCTGAAGAACACGTTGATCGGGTGTTTGAATCATTGATTGGTGATGAAAATCGCACTATAATGTAGTGATTATTGAGATAGAAAGTGAAGAAATGGTTGAAGATGGTGAGTTTTGAAAATGGTGGGTTTTGAAGTTACTGGGTTTTGAAAAGGAAGAAGAAAGAGTTGGATTGACTAAAATACCCTTTTCTTTATTTTAAATTTTGCCACATGTCCTAATCCTATTGCTTCCTACACTTCCTAGCCAAAATAAACTTCCTATTTGATCTTTTCCTACTAAAATAAACCCCTACAAAGCAACATCTATGATTCGTTTGAACAAACAATGAGAACCAAACGTGTGTTTTCTCATATGTATCATGTATGATTACAACACATTGGAAGTCCATGTAATTCCCCCTATATTTTTTTTTAACGGCCAACATATTCAATCCTAAGCACTCTCTAGGTATCCACTGAACCAAACGGAGTACTCCGAGAGTAACCCGTATCCACCACCAATTTCGGGGAAAACCCGGTAACCCACCCGCCCATAGGCACGATTGTGAAATTACCGGTAAAACTCGTTTGGCTCAAGGATCGAACCCAAGTTTTCCTGTGTCTTCTATCATTGCCCACCAGTGCCTCACTCTGCACTAAGTGAGAGTTGAACCTGCATCTCTCAAGAGAAATGCAAGCCTTCTACCACTTGATTTAGAGATCATTGACAATTTCCCCCAATATTAAATGGCAAAATTAACTCTCCTCACAATAATACTATTCGATTTCTTTAACTTTTTATTTGTGCATGTCATCCCTCCCATCTACTAATAACACACCCCCCCCCCTCTTTCATAACTGTGGTAGCAACAACTGAAGGGGTATGGTCCCAAAAAGCCGCGCAGACCAATCAGGTCGCGCGCAAGACCATACTCCTTATACATTAATCTGACTAATCTACAGACCCCGCGCGGACTACTTAGGCAAAGCCTAAACCACGCGCAAGGTCCAAGCAAAATTTAAGATCAGATTCCACACTTAGCATCCTGAATGAAAGCCCTCAACCCCTAGACCTTGCGCCGGCTGATTGGACACATGCCAAGGGCCGCGCGAGGGTAGCGGCGCAGGTTCATTCCAGGAAGCATGAAAGGTACGAGTGGCAGAAGAGTAAGCCAATCAGCGTCCAACAGGCTGTATTCTATCATGCTCCACGATTAGCAATCGTGCAGGAGACAAAAAGTATACAAGGACGCCTACGTGGCACCAATCAGGGGGCGGCGACAACTGCCCCATGATCTCCACTGTTGAAAAATTAATTTAATCAAACAATTAATTTATTAATTACCGAGTTATCAGCCAAACCAGTTTGTTCCAACTTGAGCAAACTGATTAAAGAAAGGTAGAAGGAGACTGTCCCGTTGTCGGACGAATTTAAAGAACAAGTAAATTAAAACCAACCTGGCGAGTGAGGACGAAGATCCTTGAACGAAAGCCTTGAACTGCACGGAAAAACTCCTGTCCTTAAAGGATTTTACGCGCTCGTATTGCTGTGAGCTGCAGCGTAAACTCCCAGGATTTAATGCAGAACTGATCTGGTATTCCAACAGCAATGGAAACCAGAAAACGCAGAAGCTGGAACAAAAACACGAACACCCAGATGGAGGAGAGTAGGTTGCGAAATTATCAGTATATGAATGGGTAACAGGAAGCTTTTATTTATAGGTGTGGGTTATACCAGAGAATGAGAAAAATAGGGAATGATATATCAATCCCATACGAATTCGTTTTCTGGATGTATATCCATACGAATTCGGTTACTGTATAGTTATCCCATACGAATTCGAATCAGTATGGGATAACCCCCACTGTTTCGAATTAATCTCTATCTCCCTATCTCATTTGAACCACAGATCTGACCCACCTGACCAGACCTTAGCTAAAAATAAAAGCTCCTCAGCTCCTAGCGACGATGCGTACGTGCGAAGTGCAAAGTGCGCCTCAAACGCGCCCATTCGCGCCTCAAACGCGACCATTCGCGAGCTCGCGGCTCGGCTCGGCGCGCGTGTGGGCTTCACCCACTTCTCAACCCATTTATCACTATGGAGGCCCATAAGGGGTAATCCCTTATAAACCACTCAAACTTCACTCACTCCACCAATGTGGGATGGAGGAAACATACCAACTTGTATGTTCCTCTTTAATATTATCTTTAATATTTCCAACAATCCCCCACCAAGTTGGAATGTTTCCTTTCACTTAGACTAATGATGTCACTAGGTGTCACGGAGATTAAACCCAGTTTATGTTGATAAACAAGAAGAGACAGATTAGATGGTGTCCTATGGAATTAAACCATTAACCTGATAGCCCCCTTCGGTTTACCCCCACACATCACCAGCTGACTTTGCGTTCTCACTGAGCGCGAATATGGCCGTGCGCTATAAATCCTTTTCATGACCCTTTAGAAGATAAACCACTAATCTTCACTCGAGGCGGCACCACCCCTAGATCATATAGGCAAAGTTTTACATCATCCACGTTGCTTGGATGCCTCCAAAACTTTGTTAAGAGCATAAGCTCACCCTTGTTCTCGGCAAGGACGTACTATCATACCTCACATGGATCTATCAAATATGATAGTACCTTCTATCGTTAAGTGACTTCGTTGTTACCCATTAAACTTGAGAAATAGGAGCACTAAGTTCAAGTTGGGTTTCCATCACTAACGATTCTATTGTGGTTTTAGACCCATGTCTCTCGCGGTGTTCACAACCAAATCTCTCGTCAGAGGTTTAGTAAATGGATCTGCCAAGTTCTTACTTGTCTTGACATAGACAACCTTGATGGTACCACTTTCAAGCAGTTGTCTCACATAATTGTGCCGAAGACCTATGTGTCTTGATCCCCCATTATACACTGCGTTGTATACTTTAGATAGTGTGGCCTCACTATCACAATACATGGGAATAGACGGCATTGGAACATCCCACAGACGGATGTCAGTAAGTAGATCTCTAATCCACTCTGCTTCCTTACCAGCCGCAGCCAGCGCTATGAGCTCAGCTTCCATAGTTGAGTGGGCAATACACGTCTGTTTCTTGCTCGCCCAAGAAACTGCTCCTCATGGTAGAGTGAAAATCCACCCACTTGTAGATTTTGAATCATTGGTGCGATCAATCCAGCTTGCATCAGAATAACCTTCAAGTATTCTGGAAGAAGACGTGTATGTCAGTTCTAAGTTACTGGTCCTTTTCAGGTATCCAAGTACTCTACCCACTGCCTTCCAGTGTTCTGTCCCTGGATTAACAGTATACTGACTCAGTTTGCTTACAGCAAAAGCAATATCAGGACGAGTGCAATGCGTTGCATACATCATACTTCCAATAGCACTCGCATACTCCAGTTGAGCCACTGCTCTTCCAGAGTTCACATTAAGTTTCACACTTGGATCAAACGGAGTATTAAACTCTTTAATATTTAAGTGTTGAAACTTAGTCAGAATTTTCTCTATGTAATGAGATTGACTAAGAGAAATCTGACTTCCAGTTCTCTTCACCTTGATCCCAAGAATGGTATCAACTTCTCCTAGATCTTTCATCTTAAAGTTCAAGGACAAATATTTCTTAGTTTCAGAAATACCTTCAAGGTGAGTGCTGATGATCAACATATCATCAACATAGAGACAAATCACGAGTGTATAACCGGATTTGCATTTAGTATAAATACATCTGTCAGCACTGTTGTGTCGAAACCCGAAAGCAGTCACAGTGGTGTCAAATCTCTCATGCCACTGTTTAGGAGCTTGCTTCAAACCATACAGAGATTTAATAAGTCTACACACTTTGTTCTCTTGTCCAGGCATCACAAACCCTTCTGGTTGCTCCAAATAAATCTCCTCATTTAGATACCCATTTAGAAATGTTGTCTTTACATCCATTTGATGGATGTAAAGCCCTTTCAAAGCAGACACTGCTATTAGAGTTCTAATAGAACCTATTCTAGCCACAGGTGCATAGGTATCAAAATAGTCGACCCCTTCTCTCTGCCTATACCCTTTAGCGACTAATCTCGCTTTATAGGCAGAGATGGATCCATCTGGATGATACTTCCTTTTGAAAATCCATTTGGATCCAATAGGTTTCTTTCCCTTGGGTAGATCAGCTAACTCCCAAGTTCCATTTCCCATAATGGAATCCATTTCATCATTGACTGCCTCCTTCCACAAAGGAGCATCTCTTGATGACATTGCCTCGTTGAAAGTTTTAGGATCATCATCCAAATTTACAGCAAAAATGACCTCTCTCGTCACTTTCTTTTGAGTTCCTTCAACCAGGTAAGAAAAGAAATCATCTCCATAACTTTTCTCTTTTCTAACTCTAGTACTTTTCCTTGGTTCTTCAACTATTGGAGAGGGTTGAACCCTTTTCTCAGAAGTACTAGAAGTTGTGGTGCCATTTGAGTTTTCATCATCTCTAGGAAACTTGTTCTCAAAGAATTCCACATCTCTGGATTCTACAACTATACCTGATTCGTCATCCAACAATCAGTAAGATTTACTATGCGAAGCATATCCAATAAATATACTCTTGAAAGCTCGTTCTCCCAGTTTGAGTGTCTTTGGATCAGGTACGCGATAGTAAGCAAGACAACCCCAATCCCTCAAATGCTCTAGGTTTGGTTTTCTTCCTTTCCATAACTCATATGGACTCGTAGGTATCACACGACTAGTGATCCTATTATGAACATAACATGCGGTTAACACAGCTTCCCCCCACATATTACGAGGTAGACCTGATTGGTTTAACATACAGTTAGCCATCTCTACCAAGGTTCGGTTCTTTCTCTCAGCCAAACCATTTTGTTGGGGAGTATATGGTGCAGTTCTCTCATGTATGATGCCTTCTTCTTCGCAGAATGCATCAAACTTTCGGTTAAAGTATTCTCCGCCTCTGTCTGAGCGAAGAATTTTAATGCGTTTCTCCTTTTGTTTTTCAACCTCAGCCTTATATATTTTGAATGCCTCAAAAGCTTCGTCTTTTGAATGCAACAAATAAACATATAAGTATCGGCTCGAGTCGTCACAGAAAGTGATAAAGTATCTCTTACCCCCACGAGTAAGAACTCCATTCAGTTCACAAATATCTGAATGAATTAGTTCTAGTAGTGATGTATTGCGTTTAGGAACACTTGGAAAAGGTTTCTTTGTGAATTTTGATTTAACACAAGTTTCGCATTTTTCAAAGTCTTTATCATTTAATTTTAATAAACCTTTAGTTTGCATTTTTTCAATGTTTTTAATATTTGTATGAGCTAAACGTTTATGCCATAAAGAAATTGAACAAGCGATATAATCAGAAGACATAATTTCATTCAAATCAAAACCAATTGCATTACATTCACCAACACTAGAACTAACACTACCACCACTATCACTATCACTTTCATTCCCAAACCCATCAATCACTGAAACGCCCCCTTCATCTGAATCTTCTTCTTCACCAATCCCATCTTCAGCTAAGTCAAGACGATACATTCCACCCGTGTTCTTTGCTTGACCCACATAGATGTCGTTTAGAGAAAACTTCACACGGAGATTCTTGATAACCAACTTGTAACCATTCCGATCAAACTTATCATCAGAAACAAGACCCTTGGTGATACCAGGAACATGCAACACGTCCTGAAGAGTAACCACTTGACCATCTCTGAAGTTTAGCCGCACCGTGCCTTTACCTCGAACCTCTACACGATGTCCATCAGCACATACCACCACTGTTCCTTGAGGAACAGGAGCATAAGTAAGAAACGAGCCACGATTCCCACAAACATGAACAGTGGCTCCAGAATCCAAAAACCATCCTCTACATGCCACAATGCGTGTATATTGAGAAAGCATGTTGACTTCACCAAGACCCACATTGGCCACTAGATTGGTGACTTTCTCAACATCAATAGCACTTGTAGAACCAACCATAGATCCAGATTTCCTTTGAGAGCACTCTCGTGCATAATGCCCTGTTTCTCCACAAACATGACATTTACCAGACCTCTTTGGTTGATGGTTGTTAGTGTGTTGTGACTTCTTGAATTCTTTCTTCTTTGGTGCTGTAAACTTCTTATTCTTTGATGATGCCCCTTTTCCCTTTTGACCAGATCCTCCAGCAACATGATTCACACTCGATCCGACTTTACCTCTTTTGTCCCTGTTGCGCGTTTCCTCCTCAATTCGAAGGTGCTTCAACAGTTCATCCAAAGAGTAGTCCTCAGACTTGTGCATCATTCTCTTTGAGAAATCTTTCCAACCAGGAGGCAATTTTGCAATAATGACCCCTACTTGAAATATTTCTGGCAGCGGAATAGAAAGTGCAGTCAATTTGTTAACAAGAACTTGGAGTTCATGCACCTGCTCCAGGATTGACTTGTCATCGACCATTTGGAAGTCAAGGTACTTGGCAATAAGATATTTGTTAGTACCTTCTTCATGAGCCTTGTACTTATCTTCCAAAGCTTTCCACAATTCTCTAGCACTTTTTATTGGCGCATACAAGTCATAGAGACGATCCGAAAGGGAATTTTTGATGTGACCCAGGCAAAGATCTTCAGCTTCCTTATGAATAAGTCTTTGCCTTGCCAAATCTTCATTTGGGAGCTCTCCTGCTTCACCAGGAGGGTCATCAGGGATTGCAGGCAAGTCAGGATCAAGGATATAGTAAAGTTTCAGCACAACTAGCATGAACTTAACCTTGTCCGCCCAGCGGGTATAGTTCTGACCATCGAATCAGTCCAACTTGACAAACTCTTGATTCATGAATCTCAGATTGGCTGTTGGTAGTTCAGAGTCCATTTGTTCTGTTGATTAAACACAAATTAAAATCCTTTAAGATTGTTGAAAAATTAATTTAATCAAACAATTAATCTATTAATTACCGAGTTATCAGCCAAACCAGTTTGTTCCAACTTGAGCAAACTGATTAAAGAAAGGTAGAAGGAGACTGTCCCGTTGTCGGACGAATTTAAAGAACAAGTAAATTAAAACCAACCTGGCGAGTGAGGACGAAGATCCTTGAACGAAAGCCTTGAACTGCACGGAAAAACTCCTGTCCTTAAAGGATTTTACGCGCTCGTATTGCTGTGAGCTGCTGCGTAAACTCCCAGGATTTAATGCAGAACTGATCTGGTATTCCAACAGCAATGGAAACCAGAAAACGCAGAAGCTGGAACGAAAACACGAACACCCAGATGGAGGAGAGTAGGCTGCGAAATTATCAGTATATGAATGGGTAACATGAAGCTTTTATTTATAGGTGTGGGTTATACCAGAGAATGAGAAAAATAGGGAATGATATATCAATCCCATACGAATTCGTTTTCTGGATGTATATCCATACGAATTCGGTTACTGTATAGTTATCCCATACGAATTCGAATCAGTATGGGATAACCCCCACTGTTTTGAATTAATCTCTATCTCCCTATCTCATTTGAACCACAGATCTGGCCCACCTGACCAGACCTTAGCTAAAAATAAAAGCTCCTCAGCTCCTAGCGACGATGCGTAACCAGACCTTAGCTAAAAATAAAAGCTCCTCAGCTCCTAGCGACGATGCGTACGTGCGAAGTGCGAAGTGCGCCTCAAACGCGACCATTCGCGAGCTCGCGACTCGGCTCGGCTCGGCTCGGCTCGGCGCGCGTGTGGGCTTCACCCACTTCTCAACCCATTTATCACTGTGGAGGCCCATAAGGGGTAATCCCTTATAAACCACTCAAACTTCACTCATTCCACCAATGTGGGATGGAGGAAACATACCAACTTGTATGTTCCTCTTTAATATTATCTTTAATATTTCCAACATCCACTCGCCTGCTAATGTTAGAGAGACAACAAGGACGACAACCCGGACACGTGGCTCCAATCAAGGTGCACCAGCACCAAAGATCTTCTTGAAGACGCTAACGATTGTCACCGAAGAGACAAGACGTATATTCCTTGTTGTCGTCTTCAGGCCCAAGGCCCATCAGCCCATCTCCTCCTACACTACTCCGGCTATAAACAGGGTCCTTCAAACACAGGTTAAACCATTCTGCTCCCTACTCTCTCACTATAAACACACCCTTATTTCCTCAAAACAAGTACTTATTCTCACGTCGGAGAGTGGTTAAGAGGGAAACCCCCAGATTCCCCTCTTAACGAATTTAACGAGGTGTTGATTGTTTTGCAGGAAGGATCCCAGCCAAGCTTAGGAAGGATTAAGAAGACTAACCCTTATGGTTGAAACATCAACCAAACTAATAAACCTAAAATTAGTTCTGTGTTTCTTCAACGACGAAATCTATTTATTAATGATTAATTTCTTATGTTCTATAATTTTTTTCAGATAATAATTACTTTGGTTTTGTTATCGTTTTGACTTATTTATTTCTTTTCACGATAATTTTAACGTTTGTACGTTTATTTTGGTTCGTTTGACGGTTTCACCGCAAGACGCAGATCCTAAAAACTCGTTATTTCTTTATTAATAAAAGGGTTAAATTGCCCTTTTCCTAATAAGAGTAAGTATGGGTTAACCATTTTTTGGTTTTTACATTTTCATAGCTGATTGATTTTAATTAGGTTATTTTATTTCTACACTCCTTACTCTCTCTGTATATACCCTTCCTTTTACTCAATAAGAGTAAGTATGGTTAACCATTTTTTGGTTTTTACATTTTCATAGCTGATTGATCTTAGTTATTAAGAACTCATTTGTTTGTTTTCCTTTAAAAATTCATGGGCTTTTTGAGCCGGATGGTGTGATTTGCTATAGGTTCTACTGGATGTAAAGACATATCAGTTAATAAAATAATCAAATTTTGAGTCAACTAACAAAACTTCTTTGATTTATGAAAGAGAAAGAAGGCTCAAGTAACATGTAAAATATTGTTTTTAAAACAATGAAAATACAATGATACAGTTTTAAACTAGGTTATGATTTATAACAAAAAAAATATAATTATTTTTTTAATGACAAACTAAGCTATTGCTAAATACTTCTATACACTTTGCAAAATTTGAACCCTCTATACGTTAGACAAGATAGAGACACCTTATCACAACATCATGTCTGTTAAAGACACTTAATAATAGGTTGTTATATTTAAAATTCAAATTTTATAATATAGCAAAATCACTTTTAATTTATTAATGGCGATTGTGTACATTATATATTTGGGTAAAAGATCAAATACAAATAGCTTTATCGTACAAAACGTACGAAAGACATGAAAAGTTAAAAAACGCGGTGGCATTTTCGTAATTATTTACTCGTAGAGTAATAGGATAATTTTGTAAAATGACCTTGTAGGGTAATTGGGATCTTGTAGGGTAATTTTATAGAGCATCATAATTAGTCTACAAATGAACTTGTAGGGTAATTTTGATCATGTAGGGTAACTACGAGTAAAATAAATACGAAAATGTCACCGCGTTTTTTTTTTTTTTTTACTTTTTCATGCGTTTCGTACGTTTTGTAAGATAAAGCTATATTTGTACAAGATCTTTATCCTATATATTCGCCTCCGAGCTTCCAGACATGTACATTGTATGAAAATCATTATTAACGAATTTTAAAATATTTATACTTGTGGACGGTCACCATGTGGTTGTTTTTAAATAGGTCGATTCAACAATGTAATATAAGTTATGCTTAATATATAATCGGTTTAAATAGATAGAGTTAACTGTTATTTTTGTCCCTGTAATTTGGTGGAAAATGTCACTTCAGTTTAAAAAAAATTGTGTCAGTTCCATCCTCAACATTTTTGAAACGTGGCACTTCAGTCCAAAAAGATAACGTGTCGTTAAAAACGTTGAGGACGGAACTAGCGCAAGGTGTTATCTTTTTGGACTGAAGTGACACGTTTAAAAAATGTTGAGGACGGAACTGACACAATTTTTTTTTTACTGAAGTGACATTTTCTATCAAACCACAGAAACGAAAATGACAAGTAACTCAAATAGATAAGTATGAGAACTTCACGTTTAAATGATACATAAAAAATTAGAGAGAAAAGTAATAAAACCTTATTTACCCAATATTAATTTGCAAATTTTTTTCTTTTTACTTTTTACTATTCAATTTTTTACTACTTTGTATAGGATAAGTTGGCGAAGCATTAATTTGGTTGCCATGTTCTCATCTCACTTTTTCTGTTAGTTCTTTCGTTCTTTTTTTATAGAAATGAAAAAATTTCGGAGAATGTTTACCGTTTCGGTATAAATTTTGCAAGTTAACATGATGTAACGTGCATGTATAGTTTAACGTTTTTATGTTTATTTTTTCCGGTTTAGCAGTCCCGTCCCAACACGCGGGTCATTAGTCGAGTTGTCAATTTTTATATTTTACGTTTCAGTCTAATTTTTGTGATTAACACGACGTGACACATCTTTTTAATTCTACTTTGTGTATGATTGACCGGTCCCATCGTAGTGCGTTGGTCTTATATACTAGCCGTATTATTATTATTATTATTATTATTATTATTATTATTATTATTATTATTATTATTATTATTATTATTATTATTATTATTATTATTAACTAGATATAACCCCCCACGCGTTGTGCTGCGGATTCTACCACGATTGCCTGATAGTTAACCCCAACACACTCCTCGTGTTTCGTTTCCGCGCGCTAACCTCTTCAACATTTTCTATTTATCATATAAAAAACCCACGTACTTGACATGGATATCAAAACATATAGTGGATATTAAAAACGGGTAAAAACAAACAAATGCACGAAACGGACAGATTCACTACATTCACTCTTCACTACATTCACTCGATGGATAATTTCCAATTGGGAATAGGATTCATAACCATGTAATAAAGTATACATTTTATATCTTTCAACTAATCTTCAGATAAAACCATGTCCAACAATACAAACGTTATCCCTGTTAGCCGATGGGCTGCTCCCCAATGCCTTTTACCATGTCATTTATGAGGGATGAGCGTGGTATTGTTACCGTACCGTACCGAACCGGCAACGGTACCAAAAATACCAGTACTGAAATTCGTTAAAATGAGTACTGGTACCAAAATATTCGGTGTGATACGGGTATGGGACCGGAACGATACATGTATTTTAAGGTAAAATTCGGTATTTTACTAGTATTGTACCGAACCGGTACCGATACCGAAAAAGCCAAAAAGTGGGTATCGCTTTAAAGAATACGTATGATGAAAGAGGAGGGGTGTCACGGCCCCCGACCCAGTTTCCCGGTTCGGAAGTCACGGAACAGAAACCCGTGGTATTGGTGTTTGATTTGGCAGCGGAAATTTTAACAGGATCATTTAAAACTGAAAACGCCCAATTATTTTATTTCAAGTTTCGGGACAAACCCCGTAATTTACAATAAAGGAATTTCACTGGGAAATCACCTGTTTTCAAAAACATGTTTATTTATTTACTGAGCCACTTTATCCAAGCTGGTGGTGCTACACGGCACTTTTCCTTGTTCACAGTAAATCACCTGAAACATGTTTAAAAATTTTTTATCAGCGGGGAAATACTGGCAAGTCATTCAATTTGCACAAAATGACACATGGTTACAATTTACAGCATTAACAGTTTTCATATTTGCCCCTATCTTATAATTAGCTGGTTCAGTTGTCACTCGACCAGATCTATGACTGTGGACATATCAATAATTAGGCTCGCCCACTTAAAGTGATAAATCATTAGCAGTAATGTGCACAAAACCCCACTTACTGCCAGTAATTAAAGATTAGCAAAGACTTAATCACTGCAAAGTATAACTGGAAAACATTTAAGGTTTTGCAAACAATTTGGTAAAAAGAGAACGACTCACATTGCAAGTTTACTGAACAGAGTTTGCCTACTGATTAAGCCTGGTAACCTAGTTTAAATATAACAACGCAAACGAAACTAGGTCAGTAACTTAATTCAACATTTACGATAATTTCACGAGATCGAAACCCTCACGACGAATGACAAAGTATAGCCCGTATTCAGGCAGCACTTGTACATCCATCAGATCAGTTTTAATCGATCGGACATTGTATCGTAACAGTGATCAAGTTATTACCCTGTTGTCGCAGCAGAGATTCGGGACATTTAAGTGAAATTGGAAAGATCAGAGCACAACTTAACGTACAGAATGAATTTTTACGTCGAAACAGTCACCCCATGCAAGTGCCAAACCCCTGGGTTTTATACTGGATTTTGGCCTCCCCCGCGTGTCGCGCCAGGCACCCTAGTCTCTGGCGCGTGTTGCGACGGCGACCAGTTTAGGCTAGGGTAGCCTCGTGTCCGGTGAGCCTGGGTGAGTCAAGTTTAACGAATTTTCATGATTTACATTCGTTTTATAAGGATAATTATCAATTAGGGGATACCCCTTGAGTTTTAGAGGGCCCTGATCCTAGTTTTGGCCGTTTTTTAAAAATTATGGGTTGTGCCATATCATTTAGGGGTCTCAATTAGGGTTTCCTAATGTGCATTATCAAAATAAGAAATAACAATTTTGGCAAGGGTTGTTACAACTTACAAGGGGACAAGTGGGTTTTAGGGACAGCTCATTACAGTGTAGCTGTCATAAGACTAACAGCCTATTGTTTGTATATATCAGCCCATACTATGCTTATACCACTGTACAACTTTGAGACCAAACAATACAACAACGAATTCCTAAGATTGTTAAAAATTGATAGTATATACATATATTTCGGGGTCAAGTTATTATACAAAGGCATGTGGCATGTGGGAGGGGGTGGGTGGGGGTTTAGGTTTTTGGGTGGTGGTGGATGTTTAAGGTTTTTTTTTTTTTTTTTTATATAGTGAGTTTTTTTAAAGCCTTTATACCCTTCTTACAATTAGAATCCTTAATCCATATTTGTAATTTAAATAGAAGATTCTATGAACGCAGCCGTCAAGCCCGTGGGTCAACGGGCCCAAAAATAATCCATAATCCATAATCCATTTCCCATAAAATAATCCAAGGTGGCCGGCAACAACCAGTTAAAGTACACCCACCCGGCGCACGTTAGACCAACACTGTCTCATTTCAAATTCTCCCATCCGGCACAAACAAACGTGACAACCTTATGTAACAACCGGTCCCACCACTTTTCAAATTTCAAAAGCACTCCAAATCATAGGTACCATTTTGTAACATTCTTATTTTTCAAGGGACCTAATTTGCAATAAAAGAAAACTATATCTTCTTAACCAAATACCAAATCGAGATGGGGAGGGAAATATATGCATGTGGTAGTGTGGTGTTCGACTTCGTGTGATACATTGAGAAATATGGATACTAGTAATAGTAATAGTAATTAAATAACGTATTAATTATTATTTTTAATTTAAAAAAAACTATAGTAATACTATATTTAAATTAAAGATAAAAAATTATTGGTTTTTATGGTGTAATTTAAAAGAAAAATCTAACACATAAAAAGTTATGATAGTTTAAAAACCGCGAGTATTGATTTAGAGTATTGATTTAAAATCGACAATGTTGTAATTATTTAAACTTTTAAAATTATCTTTTTTTTTGTTCCTCATATGTATTATCTATACTAAATTGTAATACATATAAAGATGACAAAATATAATTTTACATAATCATAAGAGTTTAAAGTAATTACAGCTTTTGAATCGTATGGTAAATTATAAAATCCTTAAAAATCTTGTTAACTTCACAACGATTTTTAAACGCCCATGATATTTCATATGTTAATATTAAAAAAATACACCATATAAATAAGCATTTTATTATTTTTAGTTGAAGCATGGTATTGCTAGAGCGTTTTTCTAATTAAAAAAATTAACATATTACGTAATTATCACGATTTGTTTTTGCCACCGTATCGCGTAGACGGACACCCACCACAAAGGGCACAAAACACTTTCAAATTTCAAAAGCACTCCAAACCACAGGACCACTCTGCACCATTCTTCATTTTCAAGGGACCTGATTTGTAACAAAACAAACTTAAATCTTCTTAACCAAAAAACCAAATCGAAACAGAGAGAGAGAGAGAGAGAGAGAGAGAGAGAGAGAGAGAGAAAGCTGTAGATGTAGAGAGAGAAAGACACAGAGATCGTATATACACATATATCTATCTATCCATCTACATTCACAGAAATCTTATGGTTGATGACGATGGACCGAGAAAAGGAGAGAGAAACAGAGCTAGAGAGTGCGATGTACACCAACTGTTTATTATTAGGGCTTGATCCGTCGATCATCAACGGAGCCAATAACGGTGCTCCTCGTGTCGGCAATTTCCGTCACTCAAACCCTAAATTAGGCGAACAGCTGTTATACTTCATATTATCCTCTCTCAGAGGTCCAAAAGTACGTCTAAATTTGCTTATTTTTTAGGTTTTTGCTACCGTTTGTTGTGTAATTGTGATCTGTTTGTTTTGTTTGATTGAAATTGAGATCGATCTTGTAGGATTTTGATAAAGTGTGGCCGATTTTCGATTCGACTCAGTCTCGAGATTTTCGGAAGGTATTGTTGTGTTTTGTTTGGTTTTTGGATATTTTTGGATGATTTTAGGGTTTGGTGTTGATTGTTTGGGGTTTTGTTTTGTTGTTAGGTTGTGCAAAGTATTATAAGTGAGCTTGAATCGCAAGGGGCGCTTCCGAGGAGTAATTCGAGGGTTTCGTCCCTGGCTACGTGTTGTGGACCGAGGTTGGTCTCTATACGGATTCGTTTGTAAATTCAAATGCTTTTGGTTTGTGTTCAATGGAGGTTGCATGATGTTAACTCTTGGTGTTATATGTTATTAATCTCGAATCAATTCGAAAGATTTTGGGGATGTGGAAGGGTGAGGTGGATAAAACTGACAGTCGTATACTCTATATGCTGTCAGAACTGTGGTGGATAACTGGATATATGATGTTTGATTTAGTTATTGGCATTGTGTTGCTGTGTTGTCTGTAATAATCGAAGATGGACCGAAACTTTTAAGAAAGATGTTTAGAATGCACGTAATAAAGGGCACAACTTGTAGTAGAGGGGAAAAGGAAATCGTATGTATTTGTAATGTGGGCTGTGTTGTAATCATGTGTTGTATTGTGGAAAGACAAATGCATGATTAGCTTGCAGTTAAAAGAACATTTAGCTAATTGCTATACATCAGTAGTACAGGCAGTCCCTATCTATTTATAAGGTTTATCTAATCAAATCTTTCAGTTTCTTCAATAGTACTTGCATCAGCATGGACATCCTGAGCTGTCTTTATTCTTACCTTAAAAGATCACATTTGGTTGGAGCTAAATCTAAGATTACTAATGTCACTTCCTGTGACACCTGTATATTGTCATGACTGATTTATTTCACTATTTTGTATGAATGTAAACGTGATTATCCTAATTAATAATAACGTTACCTAGGTAGATTGAAGCCAATAATAATTTGATATGATAAATGGTAACTGCAGATTTGTGGAACTATTATGGCAACTTTCTTTGCATGCTTTACGAGAAGTTCACCGACGAACATATGCAGCCGATGTAGCCTCAAATCCACTTCCAGCTTCACTGACTGATGTGGCTTTCTCACACGCAGCTACTCTTCTTCCTGTGACAAAGGTACATCATACTCACGTTTTCATTCTGTGTAAAGATGATTAATGTAATGTAAAGTGAGTTTATAAAGCTTAACTAACACAGGATTTACCATCGATAAGAGAGTGTATGAGGGCTGCAAACTAACCGAACGAATATGAACAAGACCTTGTTCGTGTTTGTTTGTTAAGGAAATATATGTGTTCATGAATACTTATCGAACGGGATTTTATGTTCGTGTTCGTTCGCTAAGGAAATGAACACAAATGAACACAAACTAACGAACACAAACGTACGTTCATGAACACAAACTAATGTTCATAAACACAAATGAAAATAAAGAGTTAAATGCTTGGTTGGTCCCTGTGGTTTTCAAAAATTGCAGACTTGGTCCCAGTGGTTTACTAATTACACGCGTGGTCCTAAAACTTGTCAAAAATGCACTCGGTTGGTCCCCAGCCTTAACATCAGTTAAATTTCTCAGTTAAGTCTATGTTAAATGACCAAAATACCCTTGCCTATTAATAAATTCAAATGGGTCCCATTTTCTAACTCTACCCCACCCCCACCTCCACCTTCTTCATCCATGTTTCCAATCCAGCAGAGAGTTGACATCTGCTTCATCCCTGTTTCCAATCACTCCATGTTTACAATTGTTTAAGATTCACACTTCAAATCTCTCTTTCTACTGCCCTTTCGCTACTGCTACTGCCGTTGCCCTCCATCTCCGTCACCCTCATCATTATCACGTCAGCGGCATCATCGGAAACAGCCGCCGTCCCTACCTGAAACAACCAATCTGACGGGGAAAACTTGGGGATCTAAAGGAGCTGTGATGGAATAGAACAAGGGAGACAACAACAAAAAAAAAAACTTACCGGAGTGGAACACCACCGCCGCCGCCGTGAAACATCATCATTCTCTTCTTCTCGGAGATCGGCTCCGCGGCCAGTCCCGTCGCCTCTAGCTCTCTCCGTCTGCTTTCTCTCTCCCTCTCATCGTCGTAGGCCACCACCGATTGGTGGTGGCCGGCTGTCTATTCCAAGATAACAGGGGCTGAGGGTGGTCCATGAAAGTGATGTAAGGCTTCAGGGGTGTGTATGTGTGAGAGAAAGAGGAGGACGGTGGTTATGGGTGTTCGCCGGAGGAACCTGTTGCCGGAGATCGCCGGAAATCGGGCTCCCTTGACTGGTTCGCATAGAGAGAAGCAGAGGTGAGTGTGTGGTGTGCGTGTTTGGGGTTCAAGGTCTGATGAATGAGACAGGGTTCACTACCCTTTTATAGTTAGGCAAGGGTATTTTGGTCATTTAACATGGACTTAACTGAGAAATTTAACTGATGTTAGGGCTGCGGACCAACCGAGTGCATTTTTGACAAGTTTTGGGACCACGCGTGTAATTAGTAAACCACTGGGACCAAGTCTGCAATTTTTGAAAACCACAGGGACCAACCAAGCATTTAACTCGAAAATAAACAAACACAAACAAGCGTTCATGAACATAAAATATATTACACTAATACTTATCAAATTTTTTATTTGTTGAAATTTTGAAGTATTTAAATAAAATATAAAAACCAAAAACACTAGTGAACTATTGAACATAAACGAACACGTTACCGATTGTTCACGAACATAAATGAACGAACTTGCCCTCTGTTCATGTTTGTTCATTTAACCAAACGAACTAAATTTCTTGTTTGTGTTCGTTCATTTATTAAACAAACGAACTTCTTGCTAAACAATTCACGAACTGTTCGCTGAATGTTCGGTTCGTTTGTAGCCCTATGACCTATAATTGTGCCATTGAATGCTACACTTCTATTAGCTGTACTTGTACACATAGTGCATTGTGCATATAGCATTTGTGGATGAAATTACATCCTGATATTAGAAAAAACATAGATACCGATGCGTCATATACTCATATCTATTTCGTGCCCCTGCTAATCTTCTAAGATTTTGTTTTTTCTTTTCTAATAAAGGTTAAATGGATAAAGTTATCGATTTTTTGAGACACCAAAATTTTTTGCTTATCGAACAGGCGAGAATAGCTCTAGAGAGAAGAAGGTTTCTAAAAAACGCTGAAACAGCAGTGCAGAGACAGGCTATGTGGTCAAATTTGGCCCATGAAATGACAGCAGAGTATCGTGGTCTTTGTGCTGAAGAGGTAAAACCGTAAATGCGACTGTTCTTATACTTCACCTTGCAGCTAAAGAATATTTAAAAGATCATATACAGTTTTTCTAATGCACACGCCGTGTTTTTCATTGGTACTTTTGAAGCTCAGGCATATTTGCAGCAAGAGTTGGAGAAGTTACATGATCTGAGGAACAAAGTAAAGATGGAAGGTGAACCATGGGATGAACTTGTATCTAGCTCAAGTCAGAATTCTCACCTGGTTCAGCGAGCCACTCGTTTGTGGGATTCTTTATTATCCCGTAAAAGTAAGTGAAATTATTCAATCTATAGTTAGTTAGTTATGATTAATAAATCTCATGTGGCTTATCCCTAAACCACGTTATTGTTGTCTCACACGTGTGCTTCAATTTAAAAACTAGGCCTGTAAACGAACCGAACGTTCATGAGCTTGTTCGGCGGGAAGTTCGTGAATGAACGAACACGAATACAATTTTTTGTTCATTTAATTAAATGAACGAACATGAACACACGTTTTGTTCGTTCATTTATGTTCGTGAACGTCCGTTTATGTTCGTTTATTTACATTTGTTTCAATTTCAATTTATATTATATTTATATATCTATATTAAACATATAAGGAACTTTCTAACTACTTATATAAATATAACTAATTGGTAATTGGACTTTCTAGTAACAAAAATGGGTTTTCCAACGGAATTTATCGTAATTAATTAATCATTTATCGTAATTAATCACTACTTTATACAAAAAATTACTCTATGTTCGTTTAATTTTGTTCATTTGTGTTCATTTATGTTCATTTGTGTTCTTTATTGTTTGTTAAATTATGTTCGTTTATGTTCTTGAATTGTTCGTTTAGGTTTTAAACGAACGGACATAAATGAACACGAACATGCCCATTTTCTTAATAAACGAACATGAACAGAAAATGTGTTCGATTATATGTTCGTGTTCGGTTAAAGTTAAATGAACAGACACGAACATGCCTTTGTTCGTGTTCGTTCGGTTCGTTTACAGGCCTATTAAAAACCTATCTTTCTTGTGCTTCTAACTTTTAACATACATGGTTTTTTATAAGGTTCAATTTCTGTCATGTTTCAATGTAGGTCAACATGAAGTTCTTGCCTCTGGCCCAATTGAGGACTTGATAGCACATCGGGAGCATCGGTATTTATCCCTGGAATCATATCATGTGTTGCTCATTTGGGTCTGTTAGTGGCATTGTTCGTGTATTTAAGTAATATAAAATCTTTGTTTGTCAGGTACCGTATATCGGGATCATCACTTCTTGCAGCTATGGATGAAAGCACTCAACTCTCTTCTAGTGATCCTGACAAAGAACAAACAGATAGATCACAACTGAAGATAAACGGAGAAAACGCGAACTCGTCGGATGAAAAAACAGATAGAAGTGGAAGAGGTCAGCCCACAGTTGATATTGCAGAAGTCTTGAGGCGGTGGACTCATGCCCTACAGCGTATACATAAACAGTCACTTCACCTGGTATTCTATATATTATAATTTGTTCTCAATGACCAAGTTTCATCTGTAGCATAAAAATCAGTAATGTGTTTGATACGGTAATGGTTGACCGTTGAATTTATTATAGGCAAAAGCAAATGATGGTGAAGGTCCGGATCTTCTCAGAAGCGCAAATGATGGTGGTACAAGTGGTCATGCTGAGTCGTTAGCTGCAACACTTGCTGAACACCGACAACATTTAGCTAGCATACAGGCATGTTGTAACCTAGTACTTTCCAAAATTCGAAATATATGAACTTTTTAAATTTTTTAGCTTCAAGTGGAAAAGGGTTTGTTTGTCTCAAAAGTAACACTATGAGCATATTTTTATATGAACCTGCAGTGATTACAGTACCTCCGACTAGAGGTGGGCAAAAAAACCGAAAAAACCGGACCTGTAAAATAAACGGTTTTTGAAAAACCGGTTTCAACCTGATTCGACCCGGCGGTTTGTAGACTGGTTCGTATTCCCATACTTTGAAACCGGTTTATAAACCGAACCGGTTGTAAAAAACTGGTTTAAACCGGTTATTTTTGTCCCTAACCGGTTTATAAACCGAACCAAATCTGTTTAACCAGTTTAGGGTTTGAACCTTAAAATCCGATTTTAAAACCGAACTGCTTGAAAAAAAAACCGGTTTGTTTACAACATAAAAAACCGGTTCGGTACTTCGGTTTGTAAAAAAAAAAAACCCGGTTTGTACACCTCGACCTCCGACTATGTTCGCTGTTGGAGATAAAATACATGCATTGATTTGAGCCAATCCTACTAAAATTTTTAATATTGAGTTCGATATTCACAGTTCTACCCTTTTTCTCTTGCTGTTTCACCCTGATTATGTGATATTGGGTGCAGCAAATACATAAAAAAAAGCTTCCGATTTACATTTTTTGTTGTGCAGGTTCTTGTTAATCAATTGAAAGGCGTTGCACCAGTTATACAAAACTCAATATCCGAGTTGACTGAGGAAGTCAACAATATCTCCACAAAGCTTCCTCAACCGACACATCACCACGGTAGATCCACCTCACCCGTTCAAGCACAAAGCACGGGAAGGACAATGGTAATCATCTTTTAACTACTTTTTGACATTACATGCCTTCTTTTTTTTTTTTTTTTTTTTTTTTTTTTTTTTCTGATTACCGGATGTTTTAAATGCATATGTAATGTTCAGGAAAGTAGCAGCGATGAAGTCACAGATGTTACGTCAAGATTATCATCAGTCCACATTGATAAAGTTTCGTCTAGTACTGCTGCGTTAAAACTACCGCCTCTATTTAGTTTGACACCAAATTCAACTGCGAAAAGCGGGAATTTCTACAAGAGACAGACTCAATCTCAGAACAACCACTTAGAAAACGTTTCCGAAAAGTTGCCTCATGAACAAACCGTATCAAATAACCAAGTAAATACACCACAAACAGGTTATATATGGTTCCTTTTGTTTTTAAGCTTTAACCTGTAGTTTGTGTAGGGGTGTGCAAAAAACCGAATTAACCGATAAAACCAAACCAAAATAACCGAACCATGTAAAAAACCGGTGGGTTGGTTAATTGTTCTTAACTTCTTATGAAAACCGAAAGTAGCGGGTTGGTTATGGTTATCAATGTTTCCATACCCGCCATAACCGAACCGAACCGACATGTAGTAAAATGACTAAAATCTTTATTGGATTTTGGAATTTTCACCATTTTTTCAATTTTGATGTTTTTGGTTGAACGTCTGTTAAAACTTATGGGTTATATCGTTTTGGTTGAATGTTTGTTTGAATTTATGGATTATGTCATATCATTTTGTTTGAATATTCGATGTGTTATAACAGTTTGTTCCATGGTTAAAAACAAATTAGAGCTATTTTTAGCTAGGCCTAATTTCATGGTTAATCGACCCACTATAACCTTCTAAACCGATTAACTGAAACCCCCATAACCGATCGGTTATGGTTATCCATTAACCGACATCGCGGTTATGGTTATGGTTTTAGGCCAAAACCAACCCAAACCGACCCATGCACACCCCCAGTTTGTAGTTTCTAGTTTGTAATTCCATATTTTATTATTTTGCAGACAATGAGAACGATTATATCCGTAACTTAAAGAAATCTGTAAGAGAAGCAGCTTTATCAACACAGGCCAGCAATATGAGCCAGTTACAAGATAATCAATCTGACGACGGATCTGAACATTTCTTCGTTCCCCTTTCGGGAACTGGGTTTTCGTGGCCCCGCCCCGAAAAGAAACCCACTTCATCGAGAAGTAAACAGCTTTTTGCCTCTGAATCAAAAGGTTCTTCGGTGGATAACCGTGTTTCGGATGGGACGAAATATATTGAGTCACTGGATATGGTGAATGAATATGACGGGGTGAATGCTTTTATGTCTGCTGCTGCTTCGAGTTATGCGGATAGTGAAGGACGATTGTCGTTTTACGATGTGGAGGAAACTCATGATCAAGTCTTTTCGCCTCCATTTCTAATGGATGCATCTCTGTCTGCTGAGTCGTTTGAGGATTTACTTGGTATGTTCTTCTTACAATGGTTATATATTACTTTATAGTAAATTTCTGTCCCTGTGGAGTAAAATGCCATTTTCGTCCCTGAGGTTTGGCCAATTTTCCGAGTTTCGTGCAAAGGTATGTTTTTTTGCATCTGGATCCAAAAGGTTTGAAATTTTGCCATTTTCATCCTGCTCATTAACTCCATCCATTTTCTCCGTTAAGTCGGGGGGTCTTTTTCACTTTATGTACAAGCATTTAGCATAATGTACAAGTATTCAAAAGACCGAATTGCCCTTGAAGTTAACAAAAACGACAAAAATACCACTGACTTTACAAAGAAAAATGGATGGATTAACGAGCCATATGAAACCGGCAAGATTTCAAACCTTTTGGATCCAAATGCGAAAAAACAAACCTTTGGACTAAAGTCGCAAAACTGGCCAAACCTCAGAGGGACGACATTGGCTTTTTACTCAAAGCTACGAATCTCATCTCTAAACTTCATTTATTACATTGACCTTACGTATCTTAAAAATGACCAAAATACCCTCATATATTTTTGAGTAAATTACAAGTTTTGTCCTTTATGTATGTCCCAAATTGCAGGCGCTGTCCTTTAAACCAAAACTTGACAGGCGGTGTCCTTTGTGTTTTCAAAATCTTGCACGTTTTGTCCTTTAGGCCAAACTTAGTTAGATTTTTTAGTTAATCTGGTATCAAGGGGCTATTTTGTAAAAAAAATTATTCAGGGACTAAATTGTACAAAAATATTATTAATATTATTATTATTATTAATAATATTATATTGAGTAAATTACTAACCACCATCACCACCCTTCATCACCATCACCACCACCCTCCACCGCCGCCACCACCACCACCGCCACCACCACCACTACCGCCACCATCAAACACACCTTAAACGGAATCATATAACGGAAACATCACCAAACATATCCGGCATCGATTCTCCGGCATCGATTCTCCAAACATATCCACCTGCAATCAAAAACAAATCACCCCTTCACCACCATCACCAAACATCGATTCACCACCATCACCAAACATATCCACCTGCATCGATTCACCACCATCACCAAACATATCCGGCATCGATTCTCCGGCATCGATTCTCCGACCACCCACCTGCCACCCACTGACCAAAAATCAAAAACCCCCAAAAATCCCCAAAATCAAACAAATCAAAAACCCCCAAAAATCCCTAAAAACAAAAATATCAAAAACCTGCAATCGCCTATAACATCACCTGCAATCGCCGACCACCACCACCTGCAATCGCCTATAACATCACCTCCACCGCCGAACCTACCCCACCACCACAAACCACCCCTTCACCACCGAATCTCCTACCACCCACCTGCCACCCACTGACCACCCATCTGCAACCGACCTTAACACCACCTTCACCGCCGCCAATAACGCCACAGCCAGTCACTCGCCATCCACCCACCACCCACCTGCAACCGGCCTTAACACCACCTCCACCGTCGCCCCTAGCACCACGGCCACCCACCACCCACCTACAACCAAACCCACCACAACCACCCGCCATAACCACCTACAACAACCACCCGCCATAATCACCACCACAAAGCACCTCCACCACCACTGTTGTTAGAGAGAGAGAAGAGAGTGAGAGGAGAGAGAAGTTTGAGATCTAAATGAGAAAAAGGAAGTTTATATATTTTTTATTTTTAAGTTTTGTACAATTTAGTCCCTGAATAAATTTTTTTTACAAAATAGCCCCTTGATACCAGATTTAACTAAAAAATCTAACTAAGTTTGGCCTAAAGGACAAAACGTGCAAGATTTTGAAAACACAAAGGACACCGCCTGTCAAGTTTTGGTTTAAAGGACAGCGCCTGCAATTTGGGACATACATAAAGGACAAAACTTGTAATTTACTCTATATTTTTTTTTTCAAACTTTGTATTTCATAAATGTGTAAGAGAGGGAGTGGATTTGGCCTGTAGGCTATGCAAGCTTCATATCAACTGTTAATATCACATAAATATGCCTTCTAGCAATTGAACATAGCGGTGGTTATTTTGCATCATCTCTGACAGGTAAAAAGGTAACTAAAATTCGTTAAAATGAAGCGGGTCAAAACTTGAAAGTCGTCAAAAGTGTATTTGTAATTTTTGCATCTTAAATAGTCTTATGAAAACTGAAAAGATTGGATTATTATTATAGTAATATAATATTTTCATATTCATCTTTGACGCATATGTTTATTAGGGATAACGTCTATGGAATATGAATATTTGCTTTTTTTTTGTTTAAACTACTAATGCCTAAATAATTACATAAACATTATTTTTATATAAAATTTGCTACCGTATTTATTTGCAGCACCTCTATCAGAAACTGAAGCGGCGTTAATGGAGCATTAATAGGAAATTTAAGTGTGGTTGGTGGTGTTGTATTGTTGAGATGATATAGTTTCTATAATTGGTCTAGTTTTGGGTTGTGATATTATTCTCTCTACTAATCATTTGGATATAAATGGTGCTTTTGTGCTCGATGCATTCATCAACTGGCTCACATTACCAACATCAAGGTCCATCAACTGGCTCGTAGTCACCGTCTTTGTTGGATCTTGGCATATAGCTGATATAATACACACGGTAGTTATCGGTTCATGTTGTTTGTGAGATTAAGGATGGCAGGCACTGTAAAGTCAACCAATGTTGTTGACCAACTGGCAACTTAACATGGAAAGATGTTGGATATGTGAAGCTTTTGGTGAAGATTGGAGTTGTAAAATCTGGTTGATTCTTTAGTTGGGTAATCTTAGAAGTCAATGTAAAAGAAGAGAAATGGTATCAATCCCCATTCTTTGTTTCTTGTTATTAATTGTTTATGAATTTATGTCACTGCCTTCCTTTTGTGCTTAATTTTCTTCCATATTGTGTCCTCATTTGGCTTTTGCAGCTTTGATTTTTATATGATGTGGTTTGGATGATGTTTGTTAGGTGTAAAAAATGAGCGGGTTGGGTAACGGGTCAAAACATTTAGTCTTATACGTAGGAAATAGTTAATGTAATAAATAAGCATTCAATTCATAACCAATGAATGTTGCTAGGAGAACCGTAATATACATTTGTATTTGCGACTATGATTATAATAGAAATAATATCAATTTTAGTAATCCTTCAACTTTTTAAATTAAATGATTAGGATGTTAATTATGATGACAAGGCCTGTATTAATTTACAATTTGAATTACAAGCAGCATAGTTATAATCTTGACCCATATTCACCTTATGGCATTAATAATCGTTATATTATATTATATTCTTAATTCTTAATATCAAAGTATCAATTATGTTTCGCAATTTCTCCACCAACTCCAGCATTTACCAAGTTGACAAACTTTACTACAATACGATAACCCAGGGCGAATATGTTACATAAAAACTTACAGAGGGGTAAATAAAACATATGTTATACGTAATAGATGTGGATGGCAATGGCATCTCTATCCCTTCATAAACAAAGGATACATAATGGATTGTGTGGATGTTGTTTACGAATTAACCTTATGTTAACTAGTTTGTCTTCACTAAACATTCTTTAAACGAACCGACATAAACATGTTCAACTAATAAGATGGTGATCACCTCTTCTCGTCTCACTAAAAAGATGATCATTACCCATATATAAATATTGAATATCCTAATGAGAGAGAATACCTTATATTCTCTCTAAAGTACAATGACATGGATAATCAATAGCTTCTCAAGAAAGTGAACAAATGTGAAAAGAGAATGCAATTCCTTTTATGATCTTCTCTTTCTCTCTTTAAAATTTATATTCCAAGGTGCATAAGTGATCAACCACTCAATAATGAGTTTTTGTATTATACGAGGAAAGTGCTCTAAGGGAGCTACTTTAATCAGATGAAAGATATAGAGAAATAAAATTTTATTATGGTTCGTGCACCAATCGTGTTGGGTTTCTAGTAATTAATTCCCTGCCAAATATTTTTATTCGTTGCAATAAGATAAAAATTGTTTGAAAGCTTATTTCCATATACGAGAATACCTTGAGAAATCAATCACTAACGGTGTGTTTGGTTTTTGGTTATTTTAAAAGGAATGAGAATTCTAAGGAATTAGCTTTGGAATTTAAATTTATCAAAGACTTAGGAATTTGAAGAAATTGGAATTTTGTGATGCATTTATGTGACAACAATAAAAAACACCTACCCATTACGGGAGAGGGGGCAACGTGATGGGATGATGATACGAGCTGTGTGTAGGGTGGCAGTGGCAGAGGCAGAGGCGATAACAACAAAGGAGTTGAAGATTCTAATTCTTATGGTTAAATTCCTTCTAAGGCTTTTTAAACTTTTCAAGGCTTGTATATGTTTTCATAGGGGTTATTGGATTTTATCACTCCTAACTATCCTAACTATTGGGGAGTGGCAGCGGCTAATATCCAATAGTTGAGAGTGATAAAATCCAATAACCCTATTATAGGTGTAGACGTCATTCAGGTGACCTTAATACTTGGCCGTGTTTCATTCTTATAGTTTTGTCACGTGGTTGATCTATGTCACTAGTCGTGGTTCTTATGTTTGGGATTGTATACCAATTTTTTATTATGTATTTCAGACGTTCTTGCTATAGCTATAGCGACTCTTGTTTAACTCGTTATTTGTTAATGTACTTGGTATTAGATCCATGATCGTTTTGTGACATCAAACGGAAACAGTTTGTTAGATTATTCTAGCCTCTTGTGGGATCTTTGGTTAGTTTAAATAGGGTTTGAGTTATAAACATCTGGATGGTGAAGAACGAAGTCGAAAGTACAATTAACCCAAATTCATAGTTTTTTTTTTATTTCTAAAAATCGTTTTATAAAGAATAAAGATAATAGATGGATGTGAAGAGTGTATGGAAAAGAAATGGTTGAAGGGTTTTCTAGGTAATTTTGGACTTTCCATCGGAATTTTTAGAATTCCATGACTAAAAAGTTGAAATCCTACATTTGAGGGAATTTGATGGAAAGAATTCTAATTCACTTTTACTCGTATGCGAACCAATTTTAAAGTAATTAATTTTGATTCCAATTCTAATTCAAAGGATTATGTGAACTAAACAGACCCTTACTCTCTTTTTATATACCAACTTAGCACATTTTCTCCTAACTCTCTATCTAAATTTGATCATGAAAACAACCCATATTACATATCCCTTTATTTTTCTCATGTTCAATCTACACAATAAACATTTAAGATTTTTAATTTGCTGTTTGAAGAACGTCAATACTAAAAGTACCACTATTCGTTTTTATGGTATACAGTTGACGTAAAACAACGTATCAATATTCTTTCAGGTAAATCACATTTTTATATTTTGGGCCTCTCTTTTTTAATTTCTATAACAGGTTTAGGGATGAGCTCAGTACCAACTCGTACCGGTACCAAAAATTCCAAAAACGGGTATCCGTCCCAGCACCGAAAATACACGGTACCACACGGTTCGATACCGGTATTTGAAGGTAAAAACCGGTATCGAACTAAACCGGTACCAGTACCTTGTAGCACTTACTCATCCCTAAACAGGTATCGATACCATATCAACCAAAATCCCGCCGCACCGCGCAACTTATCCCACTCCTTTATTTATTTATTTATAAAATATAAAATATGATTTCCTGAGCGAACCAAACACACACACACATTAGACAAGAACCAGAGATTGCTTTCTCATTCTCTCTCCTCAATTGCGATCGGGTTTCAGAATTTTGTCACTCACTTTTATTCTTTTTGACTTTTTTTTTTTTCTCTCTGATGATATTCTCCGTTATCTGCTTCTTCGCCCTCACGTAAGTATCCTCATCATCATCCTCTCAATTTGTTTCACAATTTACTGCACAATTGTTCTTCGATTCATCTATTTTCCCTAAATTTCCCCTCAATTCTAACGTATTTTACGTGTTCTAGATCGTCTTCAGATCTTGTTGTATGTTGATGGAATTGATTTTGTTCTCAATAGATAAGTTATTTCAATTAGGGCTTGTATTGTTATTTTTCTTTCATTATGAGTTGATTTGGTCAATAATTTGGTCAATGAATTGTATGATATGTTTGAATTATGAGGTTTTTGCATTATTGGATCTATATTTGTATTTTTTTTTTATTTTTTTGTAACCTAATAGGCGGATTTGTTTAATATGTTTGCTTGCAGGTGAAGACTGTTTTTGGATTGATTATATTTTAGGTTTTTTTTTTTAATTAATTTATTTATTTTTTGTAACCTAATTGCTGGATTTGTTTAATTTGTTGGCTTGCAGGAGAAGACTATTTTCGGATTGATTATATTTGTATTCGGGATTTATCACGTGTTTTTCGGGTGCTGATGATGTTACGAAGCTGGCTCGTAGTTGTTTTCAAGGACATATAGTTCTTTGATGTTGTTCTTTAGGTATTTATAAGAAACATTCGAGTGGAAGAATAATTTTGTTTAGGGATTTTCGTCATTGAATGTTGGAATCTTGTCGTGTAAGTGATGATCAAACATATACTTAATAGGATCCCGTCACGGAAGGGACATAAGTCATCCGATAATCGAGATAATCGAGATGGAGGGAACGCGAATTCAGCTTCGAGTACGTCAACAAGTTCTCGACACAGCAATGATGCAGCACTTAATCGGTCTAATAGCGCACATCCTGCATCCGGTCATGGTCAAAGTCTTAACCCTTCGTCGAAAAGTGGCGGGAATAAGGTTGATAACGCGTTGATATCAAAACTGAATGGTAATCAGGTCGTTTCGACCACGTACGAGGCTTTGCCTAGCCTTAAAGACGTGCCGAATTCCGAAAAACAGAACTTGTTTATCCGGAAGTTAAACATGTGTTGTGTCGTGTTTGATTTTACGGACCCGACAAAGAATTTGAAAGAAAAAGAGATCAAACGACAGACTTTGGCTGAGCTTGTTGATTACGTGTCGTCTGCGAACGGGAAGTTTTCGGAAACTGTTATGCAAGAGATAGTTAAGATGGTGTCGGCAAACATATTTAGAAGGCTCACACCGCAACCTCGCGATAACAAGATGTTAGAAACTTTTGACGGTGAAGAAGAAGAGCCTTCGATGGATCCCGCATGGCCTCATTTGCAGTTAGTTTACGAGTTTTTTCTGCGATTCGTAGCGTCACCGGAGACAGATGCGAAGCTCGCTAAACGGTACATCGACCACGGTTTTATCTTACGCTGGTTAGATTTGTTCGACTCCGAAGATCCGAGAGAACGCGAGTATCTGAAATTCGTACTTCATCGTATGTACGGAAAGTTTATGGTGCACAGACCGTTTATCCGGAAAGCAATCAACAACATATTCTTTCGGTTCATTTTCGAAACGGAAAAACATAACGGAATTGCGGAGCTGTTAGAAATTTTAGGCAGCATTATTAACGGTTTCGCTTTGCCGTTAAAGGAAGAACACAAGCTGTTTCTCGTTAGGGCGTTAATACCACTTCACAAGCCGAAATGCATACCGATGTACCACCAGCAGTTGTCTTACTGCATCACTCAGTTTGTTGAAAAGGACTGTAAACTTGCTGATACTGTTATTAGAGGTTTGTTAAAGTATTGGCCGATCACAAACAGTTCTAAAGAGGTTATGTTCTTGAGCGAGCTTGAGGAAGTTCTAGAAGCGACGCAGCCTCCGGAGTTTCAACGATGTATGGTTCCGTTGTTTCGACAGATTTCGAACTGCTTGAGCAGTTCACACTTCCAGGTAACTAATTTTGCTACTTTGTTTTCTTTATTATTCTGCTTAAGCAATTAATGCGGTAAAATATCGGATATTGGTCAAGGACCGATATTTGAGATGTAGGTTATCGCGGCGGGATATCGGAATTTTTAATATCATGCAGAATTCATATATATAGCAACTTAACAGTGTAGAACTAAGATGAAAGGTACTGATATCGGGAAAATCGGTGATATATCGGTCAAATATCGGTCAAATATCGGTCAAATATCAGTCAATATCGCCGATAATATCGGTACCGATATTGACTGCATAGCTTAAAATGCAATGTTGCAGTTTTCATCCCGGCTTAAGTTTTATAAAATACCTTCAAGTCTTCTACTAAGTTTTGGCCTACATATATAAATAGTTATTGTTGATAAAATAAAACTATATATAAATAATTAATCATGTGATAAAACTATAATATTTGAATAATTATCTAGTTTTTGTGAATAAAATGATTTAGGAGGTCATGTACAGTTGTACATCAAAATAAACTAAAGGCGAATTTTGATCCGTTTAGGTTTCTTATAAAGTTATTTTTTTATTTGACCCGTTAGGGTTAAAACAAACCAAATCAACCCATTCATAAGTATATAAGTTGAATTCGCCATCAGTTACACGACAAGTACTAGGGCTGCAAACGAACCGAACGAACACGAACAAGACCTTGTTGGTGTTCGTTTGTTAAGAAATATATGTGCTCACGACACTTACCGAACGGGATTTAATGTTCGTGTTCGTATTCATTTGTTAATTATAGGCAACAAACGAAAACGTACGTTCATGAACACAAATGGAAAGAAATGAACACAAACAAGCGTTCATGAACAGAATATATATTTGTTGGAATTTTGAAGTATTTAAATAAAATATACAAACTAAAAACGCTAACGAACTATCGAACATAAATGAACACGTTATTGAACGTTTACGAACATAAATGAACGAACATGGCCTCTGTCATGTTTGTTCCTTTAACTAAACGAACAAAATTTCTTGTTCGTGTTTGTTTGTTTAATTAATGAACAAACACAAACGAACTTCCCGCCGAACGGTTCACGAACTGTTCGCTGAACATTTGGTTCATTTGCACCCTAACGACAACACATATCTTTATTGAACAAAAACTAACATTTTCTTGTAATATGTAGGTGGCTGAAAGAGCATTGTTCCTGTGGAACAATGATCATATCGAGAACCTAATAAAACAAAACCGCAAAGTGATCCTGCCGATCATATTCCCCGCTCTAGAGAGAAACGCAAAAAGCCACTGGAATCAAGCGGTCAGAAGTTTGACTTTAAACGTTAAAAAAATCTTCTCAGACGCTGACCCTGAACTCTTTGAGGAATGCTTGTTAAAGTATCAAGAAGACGAATCTAAAAAAGAAGAAATGAAGTCTAAACGTGAAGCGATATGGAAACGTCTAGAAGAAGTTGCTGAAAAGAGATCTGGTTCCGGTGCCACCTGTCAACCCATGCTGTTTCCTACAAATAAGGTGACCTAACCACTGGCTAAATTAAAACCGTATTGAAAAAAAATGAAAACTCATTTTATTGGGTTTTTAAATGTTTGATTTGAATGGCAAGAATGTGTATATGCATATCTTATATCTATATATAATAGATATATATTGGAATGGGTTGCCTCTAGAGATTGAATCTGGCCATTTTGTTGCAAGTTTCAAAAGGGTGACTGGAAAAAGCTTTAATTTTTTCAGGCATTTGGTTACTTTTGTTTTTTAATATATATTTTTCTGAATTTATACTATTATTATTGTACTCCTTTATTTCTCACTTTTAATGTTGTATCATATTACTTTGTGGTTTTGATCTGGTTGACTTAATTGCTACCCTTTTGTTATTTCCCCTATCAACTTTTGTGCATCACCATTTGCTTCTGCACATCTTTTGTCCCATGCAGTAAGAAATATGTATTATATTAAATATGGGCACTCTTGTCACATGCGATACTTTGGATCGGCTTAAAGATTTTCAAGCCGCGCTTACATACTAAAATACTTGACCTGTAAAACTCGTTAAACTCGTTAGTCTTATTGAGGTCAAAAGCTAACCGAGTTTACAATTTTCTACATATTTTTATTTTAACATAAACGTTAGTTTGTTATGTTGATAGTATATCTTCCAATTATTACGCGCTTGAGCACACACACATACATGCATATATTGTTCCCATCGACGAAAACCTGTTCTCGTTGCCCCTCTCATTTCTCTCTCCTAAGTCCTAACCCTCTTCCACGTTCTACATCTTTCTTCTCTCTCCTAAGTCCTAACCCTCTTCCACGTTCTACATCTTTCTTTAACGTCTACGGTCCGTGAAGCTTAAAACTTTGACTGCATATGGTTTGGTGGTTGTGTTCATTAGAATCTCGTATTTAGAGCATCCGCAATGTGTTGGAGGCTAAGGAGTTCTACGTCAGACTTTTTTCAATGAGAACCCCACAGACCCAGCCTTCCACACAAAAAAAAAACATTCGTGGACATCGTAGCACACAGAAACCAGCGATGTTCGTCGCCCTTCTTTCCCAGTTAAGTCCATAGACATCTGTGATTGTTCGAATGTAGATGCTTCAAAGGTTTCTTGTCTTGTGTAACTATGTAAATTGTATCATTCTATTTTGAAATGTTGCCGTCAAATCAATCACACATCTTTGATGTATGGATAGTTTTTTTTAGGAATATTGGATTTTAATAATTCCAACTATTCGTTATTGGCCGCAAACAGTCTCAACATTAAAATAATCACTGGCAGTCCTAACTTTTAACATATTGGCCTCTAATGGACCCTGACTAACAGAACCCTAACGCCGTTAGTCTCTGGCTGTCGGAAAAACGTTTTTTGGCCAGAGAACTCATTTTTGGCCGGAAAACTCAACATTTTTGTCCCGAACCTCTTTGTAACCTTATTATGGACATTTGAGAACTTTTTTCTAGTAAAAGCCCCAATTATTAAAGTCGTCGGAAAACTCCTTTTTCATCGGAAACTTCTTTTTCGCCGGAAAACTCAACTTTTTGGCCGGAAAACTCAACATTTTCGTCCCAAACCTCTTTGTAACCTTAGATCGGAACTTTAGAAACTTTTTTCTAGACAAAATTGGTTTTCCGGCGACCGGAGACTAACGATGTTAGGGTTCTGTTAGTCAGGGTTCATTGGTGGCCAATATGTCAATAGTTGGGACTGCCAGTGGTTATTTTTGAAGTTGAGACTGTTGGCGGCCAACGACGAATAGTTGAGATTATTAAAATCCAATATTTTTTTTATTACAAAAACTTGTTAGTTGTTAGGCTGGAGGGTGTGGTATAAAGCCCCTAGGGGCTTTATCACGCCACCTCACCGCCACGTCACACATGGGGCTTTAAAGTCTTTTCCTTTAACTTGCAGAGTGTGGTATAAAGCCCCCCTTTACACTGTAGCACCCCTGTTTGACCAACACCTTCATCGTTCAAATCAATTTCTCCTCGTTAACGTGCTGGCGAGCATAGGATAACACCCCCCTTTCACTGTCGCGATGTGACCGATGGTGCCCCCAGGGCGCTATGGAAGATGAGATGGCGGGGTGGCGTTAAGCCACACCCACCGGCCTTATCATTCATCATTCATTGATGGCATTCAATGTTATTTCATTCATGCATGAATTGATGTTTTTTTTTTTTTACTTTGACCAAGAAAATGACACCCATATTTGTCGGTTTTATTCCACTTTTATAATACTGTCATACATATGATTATAGTTTGAAAATACAAGAAAAAGAAAAAAAGAAAGTGAAAGTGAACAATACCATGTGATGTGATATGCTCCAATGTCCCATATTACTTACGGCACGTCATCCCTAATTTAAAATTAAAAACATGCCACGAGTTGTAAAAGACGATCCACATCCTTTTGTTAATTATGCAAAATATGTTTCAAACCTACTTGTGTTTCCAATGGTAGGGTGTGATATAAAGCCCTTAAAGGTTTTATCACGCTAAATAAGCGCTACGTAGACGCCTGACGCCACCTCATATGGAGGGCTTTAAAGCCACTTCCTTTAACATCCTTGCAATAGTTTAAAGCCCTTTTAAACAATATAAAAAAAGAAAAAGAAAAAAGAAATAAAAAAGAGGGAAATGTGATTGGTGGAAAAGGAATGAATCCCACATTCTTCCGCTATTTCGTCCGTTAGCACGCTGGCGAGATGGGCACGATGATACTCCAGTGACCGTCAGAATGATCCAAATTTGCCGTTCAAAAAATATATAATCTAGATTCTTTTTCTTATATAATTGCAAGTAAGATATGAAAGTCAATGAGTCCTAGATCAATTAGTTTGAGAGGAGACATCCTATAGCTATCCAATGTGAAGGTTATAGGTTGGAGTCTCACTTGGTGTGATATTTTTCAGGTGGGCCAGGGGTTTTATCATAGTGGGCTTTTGGGAAACGGGTCCCCCTAGAATGGTGGGTGGGTCTGGTCACCAACTTTGCTTGTGTTCGCACAGGTTGTGGGTGGCTTTTCGCAAATGGGTTGCTCAGGTGACCGAGCTTGTATAGTATTTGTTGGCCGTTAAAAAAAAGCAAGATACGAAAGTTAATGAGCCCGAATTGTGAATTGCACATTAGTCACACCAAATATCACTAATGAAACATTGGCTTTCTTCACTTAAACGTGTAGCATCTTAACATCAAAGTGTCAAACGACAAAAGACATCCTTACACCGTAAGTTTCCATTCATGTTTTCTTTTGAGTTCTTGATTTCTTGTTTTGTTAATTACAAGTTAGTAATACCATCTCCAACCCGAAGACGTGGAAGGTCCGTAGAGAATATTAAGATATCCCTAGGTCCAAGAAGAAAATCTAGAATACCCCTAAACTCGTTTTCTAGATCCGCCACTGAATTTATACTTGTTAGTTGGTCATACCAATAGAGTTCTTGCAACAATGTCACAAAGAAAGTCTTGACCAAAGTCATATAATTGTCAAAGGAAAGACATGATGAGCACATATGCAAGTTTTAAGCACCAAAAATCTTCTAACATGACATAAAAGTAAAAAAACACATAATCCAACAATCTAACTACCCCCTATAGTTCATGGATTCATGGTGGATGGTAAAAGCTATAGGCATACCACCACCACCACCACCATCGTTGTTGTCTTCGGCGTCGCCATCATACACCACCCACCATACATTTGAATCTTCGACGAACCCATCAATAACCATACCACGATTTTGTTGACAATGCCGTCTTATAACTATTCAAAAACAGCAAAATCTATTCTTCTGCAAACAAATAATATTAAAAGAATTATGTTAATGAATAAAGGAAAAGAGGATGTTGATCATTGTCATACCGTGGGCTCCTTTTCGGGTGGTGGTGGCCGTGGTGGGGGTGGAGGGGGGCCTTTGTTGGGAGGGCCTTTGGTGTTCTTTTCATCGCGTGCCTTTGCGAATATTACCGTGAATCCATCAGCAGATGCAGGATCTTTCTCATCCCATTCGCCGAATTTTGGCAATGGCTGAGGGGGTCTCTACATTTTAAAAACCAATAAAATCTTAAATTCGAATTTTGATTTTTTTTTAATCTTCACATCATCATTAAATAAATTGTGCATGGGTGGGTTCATGGATTGAAAGAGATGAACTTACAGACGTCATAAGATGGTGTAGGAATGAATTCGAATCAACGACGATAACGGGTGCCTTGTGTTGCAAGAAACGTTGATCTTACCATCAAGGTTGGGTTTATAACTAACTAATCAGATATTTGATTAAGATGATTAGATTAATTGGTTGGGGTTCAAGTATTCTTTTGATGGATGATGAAATTGAACAAGAACACATTTGAAGGTTTCGAATATGATAAGAAAAAATCTGAATGAATTCTTAAGAAAGCATATTAATGACAAAGATGACAGAAATATTTTTTTTAAAAGGGAATTGGAGGTAAAATGGTATCAATCAAATTCATAAGGTTTATTTCAGTTATACTCTATTTTTAATAGTCTTTCATTAAGCATGTGTTGGCTCAACTTTGAAGTAATCGAACATATTATTTCTTAAATATTAGTTATATATTTGTATAGTTAATTCGGTTAATGGTTAACTACGACTTTGAACGTGAGTGAATTCAAGATAATTTTGATTAATAAATCCAGGAAATTTTTGGTCAAATATATCATATTAACATTTTTTTTATCTTAGAAACAAAGTTAAACCACAACTATTTGCCATTTTTGAAAAATTTATAACAAAACTTTTCCAAAATATAACATATTATTTATGAAAAAATTTAAAAGGTTTCTTTTAATGTCAATTAATCTGGTCATTTATATATATATAATCATAACCAGTGGCGGAACCAGAACATTTTAGTCGGGGGTCATCATAAGCTTATTTTCTTTACATGTTATAACTAGGGGTCCACTTTATGTTTGTTTCTTTAAAACTCTGATTTTATATATAAAAATTCAATAAATTCTGGTGATCGGAGGATTAGCTTACCCTTTTAACCCCCCTATGATTCCGCCCATGACCATAACCACTATAAAAGGTCGATTATCAAAATATCACAACCAAATCATTTGTTTGTCAACTAGTTCGGTTATTTATGTATGATTTTTTTTTTCAAATATTTCACTACGATTCAGTTAATTGGTTACTACACCAATTTTCTATTGTAATGTATTCCATTTTTACTCTATATTTCATTCATAGCAAAGTAGACTCCTTGATTTTCTGTTTGTTTATATACATATAACCATAATCACAGGACTATACAACAATGAATATTTTTTAAAGTATTTTTTTTATAATTAAATGTGCCTTAGTGATGAGTTGAATTTGTGTACCAACTACCTTGTGGAACACGTACAGTTGACAATCTAACTACCTTCTTCCCCAAGTTAACCACCTTCATCTTCAATCCCACTACAAAACCACACCACACTTCACCCAAAACGATCAACCTCCCATAACTCATAACCACCACACCAATGAAGAGAGAGGGTCGTCAACACGGCGTCGTTCGCAGCTTCGCAGTCCTCCCGGCCCCCTTATCTAACCGCAGATACGTAAAGACTGTTGATTCCTCATCCGTCACAGGCGTATTCACCAAAGTCTCAACGAAGCCTACGAACCACTCAAAGTTCACAGGAAAATGTAGCACTGCAAGATGCATGGGTTGCCATATTCACCCGGCTTCTAAATCTAAAGACAAGGCCAAGGGTACCATGAAGTTGAGATCGATAGGATTCGATCATGAATTGGTTTGTTGTCAGCCTGGTGCTTCGGCTACACGCGCTTTTGGTTATTTGGTTAATGAAGGAAGTTATGATGATGGTGATGAATATGAATATGAATATGGTGATGGGGTTGGGGTTGGGGTTGGGGGGATTGTAAAGGAGGAGCATATTGAGGATGAGTGTGTGAGTTATTGTGATGTAGGGTTGTGTTGGGGGGAGGGGGGTGAAGGTGAGTGTGGTGAGGATGAATGGTATTTGGTTGGGCATTTTGAGTGATTGATTTAGATCATTTGGTGATGTTTGTGTTTGTGATTTGTAATGTTGTTTTGTTAAGGTGTGTAATTCAAGAGATTGAACTCTTCTTGATTGATTAATGAATAATGACATGTTTTTCCTTTTTTTTTTTTTTTTTTTTTTTTTTTTTATATAATCGTTTTCGTTTTTAAAACGGCCAACAGAAGCCCAATTAACTGGGTAAACCCAGTGGCAAAAAGCCACCCACGCCCTTGAGTACAGACAGCGCTGGTGACCCGTTCCGCCACCATTCCAAAGAAAACCAAGCACTTGAAGACCCATTGTGGTAAAAACCATTGCCAGTGATTACTGATTACTCCTATTGCTGGGCTTTCCGGAAGCTATGGATCAGGCCCACTGTCTGCTAATCGAATCGAAGTAGTGTTTGTGTTATCATTCAACTGAAAACAATGTGTGGATCCTGAAGCTATGGTCTTGACCCGACCGGACTGGAGATATGTACATTCAATAGTATAAGTCAAAAATTAGAAACACATATATAGCTTGGTTTTAGCAGTGTGCCTTGTATGTTGCGTTAGAGGTGGCAAACGCAGCGCTTCAATCATGATAAGGTTCGAGTGTTCTTATGAAGCGACCCAAAGCAACGCTTTAGTGGCCAAGGCGTGAAGCGATGGTGGCTGGTTTGACTTAAATTTTGAAAAGCTGATAAACTTATTTTTTAAAAGTTTATAAACAAATATGCTCTGAAACATAAGTTGATAAACTCATAAATTATTACAAAATAAATTCTTTAAATATTTTAACAAGAAAAACAACTTTTTACTTTGTTACAATGGTATTGTTTGCCACATATATCATTTCTCCTATTAAATCATCTACATGGCTCAAAAAATAACAAACATAAATTATTTAATTGATACACTAGTCATTTACAATGCCCATATCCTCTTGATTTATATCAAATAGTGTCCTTACCCTCTTCGTACTCTCCGCTACCGGTGCTGGCGGCGGAGGGCCTAACAAACTCAAATCAACCGTCGCACCACCGTTGACTGCCGCCTGGACGACAGTATCATAAGCTTTCGCCGACAAGCTCAGCCCCTTACCCTGAGCCTTCAAAAACATATCATAAGCCAACTTTGGTTTCCCATCGTTCGCAAGTGCTTCGATCAACATCTCGTACGAAACCTCATTAGGCTCGATCTTCTCAACCTCCATTCGTTGAAACCATTCATAAGCGGGACCACTTGCGTTGTTTCGAGCACATGCGGTTATGATCGCATTGAAAGTGACTACGGTTAGCTCAACTCCTGACACTGCCATTTCACGGATGATCGATTCGACTATGTTAAACTTCCCTTGTGCTGCGTAAACCGACGCCATGATCGTATACGCGTACGAATTCGGTTCCACGCCCATTTTGATCATATGCTTCCAAACCCGAAGTGCTTCATCGTACAGTTTCCCCTTCTCCAGAACGCTTAAAAGCGCCCCGTATGATATGATCGTTGGTTTTTCACCGTTTTCGATCATTCGAGTGAAGATTTGAATCGCGGCTGACGGCTCGGAAGCTTTCGAGCATGCGATCAGGACCGAATTCCATTCTTTGCTTCCCGGTTTTAACCCTTTTTCTTGCATTTTGTCGAGTAATCGAATTCCCCATTTCCAAATCCCCTTCTTTCTAGCGGCAGTTAGTAAGAAATTGAAATGAGAGACGATGAGTTCATACGACATGTTGTTCGGTTTCGGCCCTTTATCGAGCAAATCTTCGTATATTTCGAGAGCGGCCCACCATTTCTTAGCTTTACCAAGTAACCAAATCACATGGTTGCAGACCGATAAGCTGATTTCTGAACCGCTTTCTCGTATCCTGTTAATAATTAGAAGTGAGCAACAAACGGATTAACCGAACCGAAATAACCGACCAATACTAATAATTGAATTCGATGGTTTCGGTTTTGTTCTCTTTGAAACCGAAAGTTACAGTTCGGTTATTTATGTATGATTTTTTTTTTTTCAAATATTTCACTACGATTCAGTTAATTGGTTACTACACCAATTTTCTATTGTAATGTATTCCATTTTTACTCTATATTTCATTCATAGCAAAGTAGACTCCTTGATTTTCTGTTTGTTTATATACATATAACCATAATCACAGGACTATACAACAATGAATATTTTTTAAAGTATTTTTTTTTTATAATTAAATGTGACTTAGAGCATTCACATCCAATCCACTAAAAATATACATACATTTCACTAAAAAACAACTCCTATATCAATATATTTCCACTAAAAACAAACACTTTTTCTGTCTCCTTTTCAATATATATTTCATTTTCTCTCTCCTCCACTCACAACCACTTTCAATATATATTAAAAAAATATAGGGGGTGAACAGTGTTAGAAAATAAAATTATAGGATCAGAAAAAATTCATCATTTCCTTTTAAGAGATTTCCTGCACCATAATTATCTCAATCATTTAGCCGTTAGGGACATATCCAGCTCATGTTTCCTTTTATCTTTGATCCTTGTATCCCTATATATTGGGGCTGTTTGTTTTGTCTAAGATGTACAACAATATTCAATACAATTTCAAGCATTCTCTGATTATCAAAACAATATGGTATCAGAGCAGGCCTGAATCGATTCAGGGAACTGCTCATCACCTACCCTTTTCGTTTTTTAAAAAACCATAGTCAAGGCCACCATGAATCCCGACGGCAGCCCCACTATTCAAAATAATACCGATCTTTCAACCCAATTAGCCAACCTTCTCAATGGTTTTCAATCATCCCAAAACCAAAACACCAAACACAATCTGTCCGATAGCCTCACGATCAGTCTTAAACTCAACAATCAAAACTATGCCTTATGGGCTCGTATGATTCGTGTAGCTATCGGAGGTAAATCAAAAACTCTTCTTGGTCATTTGTCAGGAAATCCGGCACCCCCCAAACCATCCGAAGATGGGTATGAGCGATGGGAACAAGACGACCTCGTAGTGTTCTCATGGCTTATACAAAATATTGAACCAACAATTGCAAGCAATCTGACCGAGTTTCCCACTGCCAAAGCCTTGTGGGATGCTCTCGTTACCACATACAGCAGTGGTAAAGATAAACTCCAAACCTTTGACTTACATGTCAAAGCGAACGGAATTAAACAAAATGGAACTCCCCTTGAGGAGTTTTGGATCATAATGCAAGGAATCTGGGGAGAAATAGATCGAAGAGATCCAAACCCCATGACATCCCCAACCGATATTACCACTTACAACAAACTGAGAACAGAACAAAAACTGTTTCAGTTCCTTAATGCAATCGACAGACAGTATGATACTATCAAGAGGGAAATCCTTAGGATGGATCCGCTCCCCTCGGCCGAAGAAGCATATGCGGCGGTCCGGAAGGAAACCGCACACCAAAATATCCTTGGGACCACCGCCGGAACTCAATCAGGAATCGGAGCGGGACTTGCTACTACTCGACCCGACCACAATGACAGAGCCCTAGGGCTTGCGGCCAGGGGGCAGACGCGCCGCTCAGATGTCCCATTCAAACCCAAAATCGACAAAACTAACCTCAAGTGTGAACATTGTGGAATGATGAGGCACACCAAAGATGTAACACCCCGTGTTTTCCAAAAGTCAAAGTCAAAGTCAAGTGTTGACTGTTATTGGAATTAAAGATTAATAAAGATTAATTTCATTTTAGTTTCATTTTGATTTTCGTATTATTTGGAGTAAGTGTTGTATAATCAAACTAATCGACCGATAATCGAACTGTGAATCAACGACCGACTGTGAATGATAGGAAGTAACAACGCAATAAAGCTAGTCAATCAATAATCAAGCTAATCGAATCAATCATCAAACTCAAGTGTGTGGATTTTAGTACTTTTATACGTGTGTGTGTGCCTTATGTGTTACTTGTGCATGTTTACTTTTATGTTAAAGTGTGTGGTGAATCAATCAAATCAATCAAGGCTCAAAGGTGAATCAAACTCAATCGGAATCGAATCCAAATCATGGTGTAAGGATGCTTGTATGTTAGATATAGTAGTTGGAACTAAAAGTAATTTGATTAGGAATTCTATCATCCTCAAATCATCGTTCATCGAAGTCGAAATACCAAAAATCGTCGCGAAACACTCAAAACCAGGCAAGCCGATCGAACAGGGCAACCTGATCGAACAGGCTAGCCGATCGAACAGGCTGTTCGATCGGACAGCTGCTCGATCAGGGATGCTGTTCGATCAGCTGACCCTTTCCTCTTTTGGAAGCCTATAAATAGGGCTGTCCTTGTCAAGCTTTCCACTTTTGGAAAAGCTCTGACCGACCAGCCTCTTCTTCTCACCAAATCTCAGATTTCTCTCAAACCGGTAAGTATTTCGCTCTAATCCTTGTACGTTTTTGTTCATTAATCGATTCTCCATCTTTCTATCTTTCAAAATCTGAATTTCAACCATGAAATCACCAAGATCTAGGTGTTCTTGAGTGATGTCATCATGGTGTTCTTGGTGTTCATCAAGAACTTCATGTTCTTGACTTCATTCAACCGTGAATAAGCTAGATCTAACCGATTTCCACATGAATAACCTAAAATCTTCCAAAGATCTTAACATTTCACGGTGGAAAAGGATTGGAAGATGGGTTTTCATCTATCTTTCAACTCTTTTATACTCAAAAAGGTGAAAACGAGACTTGAACCGATTTACAAATCAATCTAAACAAACACATGGTTCAAGATTCGGGTTCTACCAAGAGATATACCGATTCCGGGTTAAACGTTAAACTTGGGTTCCAAACCGTCTCTGACCGGGTTTGGGTGATTCCTGCTCGAGTCAGTAGGCTAGGTGGGGACTTCAGTTTGTGGTTCAATTCGTAGTCAAAATATCTCTAAAACATCAACAAATAACGGGAATAACCAAGTGTGTAGTGGAAGGTTAACCGAATCGAGAAGCTGGCCGAACGGCTAGGCTGTTCGATCGAACAGCCCAACCGAACGACTATGCCAGCCGATCGGTTAGGCTAACCGATCGACTAGCACTTAGACCCACCAACTCACAAAAGTGTAGTATTGACGAGGTACTGTTCGATCGACTACGCCACTCGATTGTAATCATTACTGCTCGGATCATGAGATACTATACTTTAAAAACACTTAGACTTTTGAAACAATGGAATGTCACCCGATCGAGCATGCTAACCGATCGAGTGACATCTTGCCAAGTCTGCAATGCTAACCGATCGGTTGGGCTAACCGATCGAACAGCTGTTCGATCGGCCAACTTGAAAGGTAGTACAAACCATCATACACAAACACATCCTTCCCATCAAAGGAAGAAACAATCCACTTGAAGGAACCAGCCGATCGAGCCAGCCGGCCGATCGAATGGATGTTCGAACGAACTTTCAAACCAATCGAACAGCCCACTCGATCGAACTGCTGTCCGATCGAATGGCCTACTCGATCCAAGTACATTGTTTACTTTTTCCGCGTTACTCATCGTTGTGTTATCGAACTATTCAGGCTAAACTATTCTCAGTGCTCCCTTCAATCCACGATCAATCACTGTGAGTATACTCGATCCCTTTTTGCTTTCAGCACTTTTGGGTGTTACATACGTAATCTATCAAATTCACAAACAACACAAACTATTTGAACGCTAACCTATTTGCATGTATTACTTGTCTAAATGATTGCTGTTTATTATGTTTACACGTGGAGTGCTATCTACCTGCTTTAGCAACGTAGTACTATAGTTTGGACTCAGCACCCGTTCACACGGGGGTTGCTAAGGACAATTACTTGCATGGATTACGGTGGTAATCATGTATTGCGAACTGTCTCGGACAGTCAACTCGAAGTCGTTGGTATCGATGGTCCCATGTTGATAATTTACATGCATCGTTTGCCCTTGTGTACGTGCTTGGTTATGCGTAAACTATTCGAACTCTATATGCTATATCAAACTTGTGTACTCACCTTTACATTATATGTATTGACTTTTATTTTAACGTATGTGACAGGTGTTTAAGCTACTAGCGTGCTAGGGAAGCGAGGCAATAATAAGCTTTTAGGAGCCTGTGACCTTAGGACAGTGTCCACGTATCTGTTCCAGGGCCATAATTATCTGTAGGTCTTGTACTGGCACCTGTAGTCAGTAAGATTTACGGATAGCCGTCTAGAGGTCTTAAAACAATATTTACATTCGGTCTGTAATAATTAAGAATTTGAGTTGTCGGAACAGTTCCCATATTGTTTAGTTGATTTCTATGATAACTTGTTATTATTTGGGACACGGTATGGGACGTGTTATATAACTGAATTATATGATAGTTGCTGTGGAAACTTTTGAACAATCTGTTTCGCTCAGTGCCGCGCCCCGATGATTCCGCCATCGGTTGGGGTGTGACAGATTTGGTATCAGAGCCATAACTATAGGGAATTAGGTTAGACACGATCTAGTCCGGATCGCTGTCGTAGAGACCTAGACTATAGTTAGGAACCAAGAGACCAAGTTTATGTGCTTATTTTATGTTGTTTCCTTCTATTCTATCATTACATCCGAACTCCGAGCCAAATTTCGTAATTTGGACGGGATTAGGAGTGAAACCCGCAAATTCCTGCCTAAATTACGAATTTTTGCCAACTATTTGTGCGATTTTCTATCAACAAACGGGGGAGAATTATACCAAATTAGGGCTGAAACCCGTAATTTGATGAAAACTTTCCTCTAAATTTTCTTAAAACAAGGAAGAAATTGCTAAGCTAGGGGTGAAACCCTAACCTTGGCAGTTATTCCGACTTTATTTTATCTCGCCAAGGCAATTGACGGACTCCAACGACCTGAACTCACGAGTATGACCTAGAATGCGCATGCATAATGCCCAAGAATCGAGGCAGAAACATGTCCCCTAGAGTCGAAAGTGACGACAAGTCAACTGTGAATAGTTAAATTGCCATGGTTAGTCAAAGTCTAGTAGCCGCAGACAATCCATTTTCCAATTTTGAGTGTTGTTTTGTTGATTTTATATGATTTACCTGTTTAAGTGTTTTAAGATTTGTTGGTTACTCCATTTGTTATCAATCTGCGTGACTTTTGTTGCTATCCTATCTCGATTCAAATCCCTGTTGATGTGATCTAAACGAAACCAGTGTGCTATGCTACGCTATACGACTAAGTTAGACGATATAATATGATGCTATCCGATACGCAAAACGAACGACACTCGACTTGTGGTTATAGGTTTCTGTTTTCTGATCGCCTCTGTGATAAAATTGCGTACGTGTTTAGGAAATTAAGTGCTCTATTTGCTTAATTGCTTATGTGCCCTAACTGCTTCTGTGCTTATGTGCCCTAATTGCTTCGGTGCTTATGTGCCTCTATGATTATGTGCTTATGTGATTATATGTGTTACGTGACGAGAGATGCGACGTGATTCTAAGCTTTAGAGATCTAAGGACGTGTGAGACTCGAATTCGTTGTGTTGAGCCTGTGACGATGTCTATTGCAGACCATGTCGTCATCTGGACAACCTAGATCACACTCGCGTCTTACCCGCCAGGAAAAAAGGGATCGACGTCTGGCCGCTATCATCTCTAAGACTGTGGCAAAAGCCGTCAGTGATGTGTTCGAGAACGCAAGCAAGTCATCTGAGGAATCCCGAACCCTCACGCCCAAAGATCCCAACAAAGCTACTTTTAGCTTCAAACAATTCAAGGCATGTGGGCCAAAAGAGTTTACCGGTGAAGATGGCCCTACGGCTCTGTTTCATTGGTTTGACTCGGTAGAAGTCACCCTTCGTCAAAGCGGATGCCCAGATCACCTCCGTACTCTCAATGCTACCGGTGTCTTCCAGTCGCGAGCTTTGGACTGGTGGACCGCAGAAAGGAACAAGCGCGGGAACGACGCTGCATACGAGCTGACGTGGAAGGAATTGAAAGCGATCATGATGGACGAGTTCTGTCCTCCCCACGAACGCCAAAAGTTGGAGGATGAGTTCTGGAGTATCAAGCAAAAGGAGGGAGACAACGCTGGTCTCACTGCCCGTTTCAAGCAATTGAGTATCATATGTCCCGACCAGGTCAAGACTTCTGACATGACCATCAAGAAATACATCCGTGCTCTTCCGGATTGTGTCGCAGATTTTGTTCACGCCGCCAAACCCGCATCAATCGAGGAAACCTACCTACTCGCTGCCGAGATTAATGACAAGCGGGTGAAGGCTGGTTTCTGGGATAAGCAAGTCAAGCCCCTGCATCAAGTTACTGCCGCATCAACTGATAACACCACTGCCCAAGCCTCCAAGTCTTCGAGAAGAAGAAAGAAGAACAAGAGTTGCGCTGCCGCAACCACTGCTGCTCCCATTCAGTCTGTGCCAGCACAACAACAGCAACCACAGCGCACTGCTCCAGTGATCAATGCGCCACCAGCTAAGCGCGCGTATACCGGACCCCACCCTCTCTGCCCAACGTGTTCCTATCATCACCCAGCGGGTGTGGCTTGCCGATTCTGCGCTCACTGTAACGTCTACGGGCATTTCACTGCGAGTTGTCGCTATGGTCCCCGTCAAGCTCAAGCTCAAGCCGCTGTCAACCAGGCTCTACTCCCTGCTCCTCAAGCTCCTCAAGCTGCACAGGCCCCAACAACCAATGTTCGGACCTGCTTTGCATGTGGTGACCCTAACCACTTCGCAAACCGGTGCCCGAACAGGGTGGTGAAACAAGAAGCTCAACAACCCCAGCAACAACAACAACAGCCTCAACAACAAGCCGCTCACGCCAGAACTTTCAACATCAATGCACGTCAGGCTCAAGCTGATAACAACGTGGTCAATGGTACGTTCCTTGTGAATGGTATATATGCATCATGTTTGTTTGATACTGGAGCCGATAACTGCTTTGTGTCATTTGAATTTGAGAAACTTCTTAGACGTAAGCGCTCTTATCTTTCGACACCCTTCGAAGTGGAAGTCGCTACCGGAAGAACCATTGCCGTCAATTCTGTGCTCCGTGATTGTACTCTCAAGCTCAACAATCATGTATTCCCGATTAACCTCATTCCAATGCAACTCGGAAGTTTCGATGTCATAGTAGGCATGGACTTTCTTCGTGAAAACCGTGCTGAAGTTGTGTGTTCCGATAAGATGATTCGTTTTGTGCTAGCTAGTGGTGATATTCTATGTGTTTATGGTGAAACTACTGCAAAAGATCTCAAGCTCATGTCCTGTCTTCAAGCTCGCAAATATCTCCGCAAGGAATATCGAGCCTTCTTGGCCAACATTGTTGTAGCAGAGACGGACAAGAAAAAGAAAGTTGAAGTCAAGGATGTCCCCGTTGTCCGAGAATTTCCTCAGGTGTTCCCTGATGATCTTCCTGGATTACCTCCAAGTCGTGATATCGACTTTCGAATCGACCTTATTCCAGGAGCCAACCCAGTGGCCAAGGCTCCGTATCGACTCGCTCCATCCGAGATGCGAGAACTCTCAAACCAGCTCCAAGAGTTACTTGAAAAAGGCTTCATTCGCCCGAGCACTTCTCCATGGGGCGCACCAGTCCTTTTCGTCAAAAAGAAGGACGGGTCGTTCCGAATGTGCATCGATTACCGGGAATTGAACAAGCTGACCATCAAGAACCGATACCCTTTACCAAGAATCGATGATCTGTTTGACCAACTACAAGGTGCTCAGTGTTTCTCCAAGATTGATCTACGTTCAGGCTACCATCAGTTGCGGATTCAAGAGGAAGACATACCCAAAACCGCTTTTCGAACCCGATACGGCCACTACGAATTTGTTGTCATGCCTTTTGGTTTGACCAACGCACCCGCGGTCTTTATGGATCTGATGAATCGCGTGTGTAAACCGTTCTTAGACCGTTTTGTCATTGTATTTATCGACAATGTCCTGATCTATTCCAGATCGAGGGCCGAACACGCGCAGCATTTGCGATTGGTTCTCGAGTTGCTTCAGGGAAACCAACTCTACGCCAAATTCTCCAAGTGTGAGTTCTGGTTGGAGGAGGTTCAATTTCTGGGTCACATTGTGAATAGTCGGGGTATACACGTTGATCCTGCAAAGATTGAGGCAGTCAAGGGATGGGTTACGCCAAAGAATCCGTCAGAAGTTCGCTCTTTTCTCGGATTAGCTGGTTACTACCGGCGATTCATCGAAGGATTCTCAAAGATTGCTGTACCACTTACCTCCCTTACTCATAAAGACAAGCCTTTTGTGTGGGGAAACGCGCAGGAGACTGCTTTCCAAACCCTCAAACACATGCTGTGCCATGCACCAGTTCTTACACTGCCGGACGGAAGCGATGACTTCGTTGTCTATTGTGATGCTTCAAACCTTGGACTTGGCTGTGTTCTCATGCAACGAGACAAGGTTATAGCTTACGCATCTCGACAGCTCAAAATCCACGAGAAGAACTATACCACCCATGACCTCGAGCTAGGCGCAGTTGTCTTTGCCTTAAAGATTTGGCGACACTACCTGTATGGTACAAAGTGTACGATCTTCACTGATCACAAGAGCCTACAACATATCTTTAACCAGAGAGAACTCAATATGCGTCAACGCCGATGGGTAGAACTTCTCAACGATTACGACTGTGAGATCCGTTATCACCCAGGCAAGGCGAATGTAGTTGCAGACGCCCTCAGCAGAAAGAATTACGTGATAGGTGTTCGAAACATCCAGGCTCAGTATAACCTCGAAGCTCTCATCCGCGAAGCACAACATGCTTGCTTTAACGAGCGTACGTTGAAGAAAGAACGAATCTATCACGATGGAACTCAACTCGTGAGCAAAGCCAACGGGATATTCTATTATCTGGACCGAATCTGGATTCCGAGGAGGACAGATTTGCGAAAGATCATCATGAACGAAGCCCACAAGTCCCGATATTCCATTCATCCCGGTGCGGACAAAATGTACCAGGACCTTCGCTACAAGTACTGGTGGCCTGGGATGAAAAGGGATATTGCTCTATATGTTGGTAGCTGTTTAACTTGTGCAAGAGTCAAGGCTGAACACCAAAGACCCTCAGGCTTACTCGAACAACCGCCGATACCCGTATGGAAGTGGGAAAGCATAGCTATGGATTTCATAACTAAGCTTCCGACCACGCCATCAGGTCACGACAGTATTTGGGTTATAGTCGACCGTCTAACCAAATCAGCCCACTTTTTGCCAATACGAGAAGACTATAAGGTGGCCAAACTAGCCCAAATCTACACCGACGAGATCATTAAGAATCATGGTACGCCTCGAGACATCATTTCGGATCGCGATGCTCGGTTTACATCGAGACTGTGGGAAACTTTTCAAGCAGCTCTTGGTACGACGCTGAATTTGAGTACCGCATTCCACCCGCAAACCGACGGGCAGACTGAAAGAACGATTCGCACTATTGAAGACATGCTCCGTGCGTGTGTTATTGATTTTGGTGGTAGTTGGAGCAAACACCTACCGTTGGTCGAATTTTCGTACAATAATAGCTATCACTCCAGCATCGAAATGGCACCTTTCGAAGCCTTGTATGGTAGGAGATGTCGCTCGCCTATTGTATGGCACGAGGTCGGTCACTCACAATTGACTGGGCCCGAGATTCTGCAAGAAACGACTGACAAGATCCACCAGATAAGGGAAAATTTGGTGAAGGCCCGGGATAGACAAAAGATGTACGCCGATAAACGACGCAGGCCCCGCGAATTTGCAGTTGGCGACTACGTGCTCCTAAAGGTATCACCTTGGAAGGGAGTAGTCCGATTCGGCAAAAGAGGGAAACTTGCGCCTCGATTTGTTGGACCTTTTAAGATTCTGGAAAGGATCGGTAAAGTGGCCTACAAACTCGAATTACCGGAGGAACTCAGCAATGTCCACCCGACTTTCCATATTTCAAACCTTCGAAAATGCGTAGCCGACCACGACGCAATAATACCACTCGACGATCTTCAGGTCAATGAGACGCTACACTTCGTGGAAAAGCCTGTCGAAATCATGGACCGACAGACCAAGCAACTCAGACGCTCTCGCATTCCTATTGTAAAAGTACGATGGGAAGGCAAACGAGGCGCGGAGTTCACTTGGGAACTCGAAAGTGACATGAAGGCCAAGTACCCGCAGTTGTTCAGATAGATCTGAAGCCTCAAATTGGTAAAATCACACGGCGATGTACGGTTCTCGGCCTAATTTCGGGACGAAATTCCCTAAAGGAGGGGAGACTGTAACACCCCGTGTTTTCCAAAAGTCAAAGTCAAAGTCAAGTGTTGACTGTTATTGGAATTAAAGATTAATAAAGATTAATTTCATTTTAGTTTCATTTTGATTTTCGTATTATTTGGAGTAAGTGTTGTATAATCAAACTAATCGACCGATAATCGAACTGTGAATCAACGACCGACTGTGAATGATAGGAAGTAACAACGCAATAAAGCTAGTCAATCAATAATCAAGCTAATCGAATCAATCATCAAACTCAAGTGTGTGGATTTTAGTACTTTTATACGTGTGTGTGTGCCTTATGTGTTACTTGTGCATGTTTACTTTTATGTTAAAGTGTGTGGTGAATCAATCAAATCAATCAAGGCTCAAAGGTGAATCAAACTCAATCGGAATCGAATCCAAATCATGGTGTAAGGATGCTTGTATGTTAGATATAGTAGTTGGAACTAAAAGTAATTTGATTAGGAATTCTATCATCCTCAAATCATCGTTCATCGAAGTCGAAATACCAAAAATCGTCGCGAAACACTCAAAACCAGGCAAGCCGATCGAACAGGGCAACCTGATCGAACAGGCTAGCCGATCGAACAGGCTGTTCGATCGGACAGCTGCTCGATCAGGGATGCTGTTCGATCAGCTGACCCTTTCCTCTTTTGGAAGCCTATAAATAGGGCTGTCCTTGTCAAGCTTTCCACTTTTGGAAAAGCTCTGACCGACCAGCCTCTTCTTCTCACTAAATCTCAGATTTCTCTCAAACCGGTAAGTATTTCGCTCTAATCCTTGTACGTTTTTGTTCATTAATCGATTCTCCATCTTTCTATCTTTCAAAATCTGAATTTCAACCATGAAATCACCAAGATCTAGGTGTTCTTGAGTGATGTCATCATGGTGTTCTTGGTGTTCATCAAGAACTTCATGTTCTTGACTTCATTCAACCGTGAATAAGCTAGATCTAACCGATTTCCACATGAATAACCTAAAATCTTCCAAAGATCTTAACATTTCACGGTGGAAAAGGATTGGAAGATGGGTTTTCATCTATCTTTCAACTCTTTTATACTCAAAAAGGTGAAAACGAGACTTGAACCGATTTACAAATCAATCTAAACAAACACATGGTTCAAGATTCGGGTTCTACCAAGAGATATACCGATTCCGGGTTAAACGTTAAACTTGGGTTCCAAACCGTCTCTGACCGGGTTTGGGTGATTCCTGCTCGAGTCAGTAGGCTAGGTGGGGACTTCAGTTTGTGGTTCAATTCGTAGTCAAAATATCTCTAAAACATCAACAAATAACGGGAATAACCAAGTGTGTAGTGGAAGGTTAACCGAATCGAGAAGCTGGCCGAACGGCTAGGCTGTTCGATCGAACAGCCCAACCGAACGACTATGCCAGCCGATCGGTTAGGCTAACCGATCGACTAGCACTTAGACCCACCAACTCACAAAAGTGTAGTATTGACGAGGTACTGTTCGATCGACTACGCCACTCGATTGTAATCATTACTGCTCGGATCATGAGATACTATACTTTAAAAACACTTAGACTTTTGAAACAATGGAATGTCACCCGATCGAGCATGCTAACCGATCGAGTGACATCTTGCCAAGTCTGCAATGCTAACCGATCGGTTGGGCTAACCGATCGAACAGCTGTTCGATCGGCCAACTTGAAAGGTAGTACAAACCATCATACACAAACACATCCTTCCCATCAAAGGAAGAAACAATCCACTTGAAGGAACCAGCCGATCGAGCCAGCCGGCCGATCGAATGGATGTTCGAACGAACTTTCAAACCAATCGAACAGCCCACTCGATCGAACTGCTGTCCGATCGAATGGCCTACTCGATCCAAGTACATTGTTTACTTTTTCCGCGTTACTCATCGTTGTGTTATCGAACTATTCAGGCTAAACTATTCTCAGTGCTCCCTTCAATCCACGATCAATCACTGTGAGTATACTCGATCCCTTTTTGCTTTCAGCACTTTTGGGTGTTACATACGTAATCTATCAAATTCACAAACAACACAAACTATTTGAACGCTAACCTATTTGCATGTATTACTTGTCTAAATGATTGCTGTTTATTATGTTTACACGTGGAGTGCTATCTACCTGCTTTAGCAACGTAGTACTATAGTTTGGACTCAGCACCCGTTCACACGGGGGTTGCTAAGGACAATTACTTGCATGGATTACGGTGGTAATCATGTATTGCGAACTGTCTCGGACAGTCAACTCGAAGTCGTTGGTATCGATGGTCCCATGTTGATAATTTACATGCATCGTTTGCCCTTGTGTACGTGCTTGGTTATGCGTAAACTATTCGAACTCTATATGCTATATCAAACTTGTGTACTCACCTTTACATTATATGTATTGACTTTTATTTTAACGTATGTGACAGGTGTTTAAGCTACTAGCGTGCTAGGGAAGCGAGGCAATAATAAGCTTTTAGGAGCCTGTGACCTTAGGACAGTGTCCACGTATCTGTTCCAGGGCCATAATTATCTGTAGGTCTTGTACTGGCACCTGTAGTCAGTAAGATTTACGGATAGCCGTCTAGAGGTCTTAAAACAATATTTACATTCGGTCTGTAATAATTAAGAATTTGAGTTGTCGGAACAGTTCCCATATTGTTTAGTTGATTTCTATGATAACTTGTTATTATTTGGGACACGGTATGGGACGTGTTATATAACTGAATTATATGATAGTTGCTGTGGAAACTTCTGAACAATCTGTTTCGCTCAGTGCCGCGCCCCGATGATTCCGCCATCGGTTGGGGTGTGACAAAAGATCAATGCTTCAGAATCGTTGGCTATCCCGAATGGTGGAGCGATGGCCACAAGAAAGGTACCAAGAGTAATAAGGATGGAGGAAAGGCAGCGGTCGCCACCAACCGTACCGAAGATTCCGGCAGGGGCGGCGAAGATTCCGGCAGAAGCAACGAGCAGCACAGTGGAGGATTTGGTGGAGTTGCCTTCGCCGGAGAGTCTGAGCCGAATGAAGGAGGTAATGGGTCTGGGAGACTAATCTCAGATCCCTCTTTATTGAACCCTAGATTTTTTGATTATAGATATTTAGAGTTACTCAACAAGACTCCTCCTTTAGAATATAATGATACTGGTCAATTGGAAAGAAATAATAAAAGCTCTTTTAAACAAAATCATAATAAGGAACAAAGAAATAATAAAAATTCTTTTAAACAGAATAGTAATAAGGAACGTGAGGATAATGTTTTTCCTAATATTTTTCCTAAGGAAAATATTAATAAATGTAGAAAATCTAGATTTTTTAAAACTAAATATTGTAAAGGAGGAAAACATGTGCCGAACTCCCAAGCCAATATAGCTAAAACTTGTGAAAACTCGGATGAATCCTGGATATTTGATTGTGGTGCTACTGACACCATGACATATGATTTATCCGATATTATAAATAAAAACAACCCTAGAATTGACCATATCAAAACCGCTAACGGGGGGTTGTTCCTGTCAAAGGAGGAGGAACTGTTGAGATATCTCCTACTTTAAAACTCTCAAACTGTCTCTACGTCCCATCCCTGTCACATAAACTATTATCCATTAGTCATGTTACAAAAGAGTTAAATTGCACCGTCTTGATGCATCCAACCTTTTGTATTCTTCAGGATATCAGGACGGGAATGATCATTGGGCGTGGCACTGAACGATTGGGATTGTACTATGTGGACGAAGTAACTCAACCGGGAAATGTGATGCTTGCCCATGGAACAACAAATAGGGAAGCTTGGCTCTGGCATAGGAGATTAGGCCATCCATCTATTGGCTATTTACGTCTTTTATTTCCAAAACTTTTTTCTAATAATAATAATTTCCATTGTGAAACGTGTGTCTTGGCTAAAAGTCATAGACAAACCTATAAATTAAATAACACCAAAGTTGCGTTACCTTTTTCTCTTATACACTCAGATGTTTGGGGACCCGCTGAGGTCATTGGAGGACAAAACTTTCGTTTTTTTGTTCTTTTTATTGACGATTGCACTCGTATGACATGGATTTATTTTTTGAAAAACAAAAATGAAGTTTTCGAAAAATTTAAAATATTTTATACCATGATACAAACACAATTTAAAACTAATATTCAAATCCTACGATCTGACAATGGAGGAGAATATGTCAATAATTCCATAAAACAATTTTGTCAAGAAAGAGGCGTTATTCACCAAAAAACATGTCCACATACTCCCGAACAAAATGGCACGGTGGAACGAAAAAATCGAATCCTCTTAGAAATCACACGCGCCCTATTGCTTGAGTCAAGGGTTCCTACATCTTTCTGGCCTGAAGCCGCCTCTACTGCCACCTATTTGATCAACCGTCTCCCAACTAAAGCTCTTGATTCAAAAACTCCCATACAAGTTCTGTCCGAGTTTACTAAAATTCCTCCACCTCTCACGTTACCACCACGAGTTTTCGGATGCACAGTCTATGCCCATATACCTAAACATGATCGAGGCAAACTTGGCCCATGCGCTGAGAAGTGCGTTTTTGTTGGCTATGGGGTCGATCAAAAAGGATATCGATGCTATAGTCCAAAACGGCGACATATGTACACTACCCTTAATTGTGACTTTCTTGAAACCGAATACTTCTATACCCCCCAGCACAGTGGTCAGGGGGAGAAGACCTATGACACACTAAGCTGGCTAACCAAGATTTTTTCACAAGAAGTCAGTCACAATAACCAGAACGAGGCTCCAGCACCTACTCCTAGTCCACAAATCGATCCCACCGTTAGTGCCACTAACCAAGATTGCCCTCATCCAGATACTGAGGTAAGTCATGTCGAAATAAATGAAACTCAAAATACTGAAACTAACAACAATGAGAGTACTGCATATCAAAATTTGCAGGAAGAGTCTATACAGGAACAAGAAGAACCAACACAGGAACAAGAAGAACACAATATGGAAGAGGAAACAACAGGAAAATATGTCTTGCCTCCAAGAGCGAATAGAGGGATTCCTCCAAAACGATACTCTCCAGAAAAAGAAACGAAGTCATCTAGATATCCCATGGCAAATATTGCAAATGGGAACTTATCGAAAGAAGCCAAAGCCTTCACCGCTTCCTTATACAAGGAGCAACTACCAACCTCCATAGAACAGGCCTTGAATTTGAAAAATTGGAAAAAAGCTATGGAAACAGAAATGCAGGCACTCAAAAGAAACGATACATGGGAAAAATGTGTTCTCCCCTCAGGAAAAAGACCCGTAGGATGTCGTTGGGTCTTTACAATCAAACACAAAGCTGATGGAACCATTGAAAGATATAAAGCTCGACTCGTAGCGAAAGGCTACACCCAAACATATGGGATTGATTATTCCGAAACTTTTTCTCCTGTTGCTAAACTTGACACTATTCGTGTTCTCTTCTCCATCGCTGCAAATGAAGGATGACCCCTTCATCAATTTGATGTCACAAATGCCTTTCTGCATGGAGAATTAAAAGAAGAAGTGTACATGGAGGCTCCTCCCGGTTTTGCCAAAGACTTTAAAGCGAATGAAGTGTGTAGATTAAAAAGGACTCTTTACGGTCTTAAACAGTCCCCTCGGGCCTGGTTTGGCAGATTTACATTAGCAATGAAAGGATATGGCTTCCGACAAAGCAATTCTGACCACACACTTTTCCTCAAAAAGACAGGTAAGTTTGTGACTTGTTTAATTATATACGTTGATGATATGATTATTACAGGTAATGATGAAGAAGAAATCAAGAAGTTAAAGAAAAGTCTCTTCACCGAGTTTGAAATGAAAGACTTAGGAAGACTGAAGTACTTTCTTGGGATTGAAGTTCTTAGATCCCAGCAAGGGATCTTCATATGTCAGAAGAAATATATTCTTGATCTCCTTGCTGAGATAGGGATGATTGACTGCAAACCAGTTGACACTCCCATAATGACCAACCAGAAACTCTGCATAGAGGAAGGCAAAGATTTGGCCGACAAGGAACAATATCAACGATTGGTGGGCAAACTTATATATCTCTCGCATACCCGTCCTGACATTGCATACGCGGTAGGAGTTGTCAGTCAATTCATGCACCGACCACAAACTGATCACATGGATGCAGTTCTAAGGATCATAAAGTACCTTAAAGGGACTGTAGGCCATGGGATTTTGTTTCGGCCAAACAGACACTTGAAGATTCAAGCCTATACAGACGCAGACTGGGCAGGAAACAAAGATGACCGGAGATCTACTTCAGGATACTTTACTTTGGTTGGTGGAAACTTAGTTACATGGAAAAGCAAAAAACAAAAGGTTGTTGCCTTGTCTAGCGCTGAAGCAGAATTCCGAGGCATTGCACGAGGATTAGCAGAAGTTCTTTGGATACACAAACTTTTATCAGAGATTGGTTTTCTCCAAACTGAGCCCAGTAAAATCATGTGTGACAATCAAGCCGCCATACAGATTTCAGAAAATCCTGTCCAACACGACCGTACAAAGCATGTGGAAGTTGATAGACATTTCATCAAAGAAAAGCTCGAAGCAAAGATTGTAGAACTCCCATTTATCCCATCTAAGGATCAACTTGCAGACATTCTAACCAAGGCCGTCAACGGTAGATTATTCAATAGTTGCCTCAACAAGTTGAGCTTCGGAGACCCTACTACTCAACTTGAGGGGGAGTGTTAGAAAATAAAATTATAGGATCAGAAAAAATTCATCATTTCCTTTTAAGAGATTTCCTGCACCATAATTATCTCAATCATTTAGCCGTTAGGGACATATCCAGCTCATGTTTCCTTTTATCTTTGATCCTTGTATCCCTATATATTGGGGCTGTTTGTTTTGTCTAAGATGTACAACAATATTCAATACAATTTCAAGCATTCTCTGATTATCAAAACAATAAACAGTGTCCCCCCAAATATACAGATGAACAGTAACATTTTCTCTCTCCTCCACTCACAACCACTTTTTATAATTTTTATATTTTAAAAACCCCCCACACAGATTTTGGTGGTTTGGATGAGAATGCTCTTAGTGATGAGTTGAATTTGTGTACCAACTACCTTGTGGAACACGTACAGTTGACAATCTAACTACCTTCTTCCCCAAGTTAACCACCTTCATCTTCAATCCCACTACAAAACCACACCACACTTCACCCAAAACCATCAACCTCCCATAACTCATAACCACCACACCAATGAAGAGAGAGGGTCGTCAACACGGCGTTGTTCGCAGCTTCGCAGTCCTCCCGGCCCCCTTATCTAACCGCAGATACGTAAAAACTGTTGATTCCTCATCTGTCACAGGCGTATTCACCAAAGTCTCAACGAAGCCTACGAACCACTCAAAGTTCACAGGAAAATGTAGCACTGCAAGATGCATGGGTTGCCATATTCACCCGGCTTCTAAATCTAAAGACAAGGCCAAGGGTACCATGAAGTTGAGATCGATAGGATTCGATCATGAATTGGTTTGTTGTCAGCCTGGTGCATCGGCTACACGCGCTTTTGGTTATTTGGTTAATGAAGAAAGTTATGATGATGGTGATGAATATGAATATGAATATGGTGATGGGGTTGGGGTTGGGGTTGGGGGGATTGTAAAGGAGGAGCATATTGAGGATGAGTGTGTGAGTTATTGTGATGTAGGGTTGTGTTGGGGGGAGGGGGGTGAAGGTGAGGATGAATGGTATTTGGTTGGGCATTTTGAGTGATTGATTTTGATCATTTGGGGATGTTTGTGTTTGTGATTTGTAATGTTGTTTTGTTAAGGTGTGTAACTCAAGAGATTGAACTTCTTGATTGATTAATGAATAATGACATGTTTTTTTTTTCGTTTTTTTAACGGCCAACAGAAGCCCAATTACCTGGGTAAACCAAATGGCAAAAAGCCACCCATGCCCTTGAACACAGACAGCGCTGGTGACCCGTTCCGCCACCATTGCAAAGAAAATCAAGCACCTGAAGGCCCACTATAGTAAAAACCATTGTCAGTGATTACTGATTACTCCTATTGATGGGCTTTCCGGAAGCTATGGATCCTGAAGTAGTGTTTGTGTTATCATTCAATTGAAAACAATGTGTGGATCCTGAAGATATGGTCTTGACCCGATCCGAATGGAGATATGTACAAGATACATTCAATAGTACAAGTCGAAAATTAGAAACACATATATAGCTTGGTTTTAGTAGTGTGCCTTATAAGTGGCGTTAGAGGTGGCAAACGCAGCGCTTCAATCATGATAAGCTTCGAGTGATCTTATGAAGCGACCGAAGCAACGCTTTGGTGGCTAAGGCGTGAAGCGATGGTGGCTGGTTTGATTTAAATTTTCAAAAGCTGATAAACTTATTTTTTATATAGTTTACAAACAAATATGCTCTGAAAGATAAGTTGATAAACTCATAAATTATTACAAAATAAACTCTTTAAATATTTTAACAAGAAAAACAACTTTTTACTTTGTTACAATGGTATTGTTTGCCACATATATCATTTCTCCTATTAAATCATCTACATGGCTCAAAAAATAACAAACATAAATTATTTAATTGATACACTAGTCATTTACAATGCCCATATCCTCTTGATTTATATCAAATAGTGTCCTTACCCTCTTCGTACTCTCCGCTACCGGTGCTGGCGGCGGAGGGCCTAACAAACTCAAATCAACCGTCGCACCACCGTCGACTGCCGCCTGGACGACAGTATCATAAGCTTTCGCAGACAAGCTTAGCCCCTTACCCTGAGCCTTCAAAAACATATCATAAGCCAACTTTGGTTTCCCATCGTTCGCAAGTGCTTCGATCAACATCTCGTACGAAACCTCATTAGGTTCGATCTTTTCAACCTCCATTCGTTGAAACCATTCATAAGCGGGACCACTTGCGTTGTTTCGAGCACATGCGGTTATGATCGCATTGAAAGTGACTACGGTTAGCTCAACTCCTGACACTGCCATTTCACGGATGATCGATTCGACTATGTTAAACTTCCCTTGTGCTGCGTAAACCGACGCCATGATCGTATACGCGTACGAATTCGGTTCCACGCCCATTTTGATCATATGCTTCCAAACCCGAAGTGCTTCGTCGTACAGTTTCCCCTTCTCCAGAACGCTTAAAAGCGCCCCGTATGATATGATCGTTGGTTTTTCACCGTTTTCGATCATTCGGGTGAAGATTTGAATCGCGGCTGACGGCTCGGAAGCTTTCGAGCATGCGATCAGGACCGAATTCCATTCTTTGCTTCCCGGTTTTAACCCCTTTTCTTGCATTTTGTTGAGTAATCGAATTCCCCATTTCCAAATCCCCTTCTTTCTAGCGGCAGTTAGTAAGAAATTGAAATGAGAGACGATGAGTTCATACGACATGTTGTTCGGTTTCGGTCCTTTATCGAGCAAATCTTCGTATATTTCGAGACCGGCCCACCATTTCTTAGCTTTACCAAGTAACCAAATCACATGGTTGCAGACCGATAAGCTGATTTCTGAACCGCTTTCTCGTATCCTGTTAATAATTAGAAGTGAGCAACAAACGGATTAACCGAACCGAAATAACCGACCAATACTAATAATTGAATTCGATGGTTTCGGTTTTGTTTTCTTTGAAACCGAAAGTTACAGTTCGGTTTCAGTTATGTCTCGCTTCATAACCGAACCGTACCGAACTATAAAACCAAACCGCACCGAACTTGTTTGAATATCTGTAGATTTGTTACCCATATTATTATTTTGAGCCAAAAATTTAATACAAAAATTCATTAATAGGTGGTTAACAAAAATTTTAGGCCAATTTCACTTTAAGCCCATATGTAAAACTGAAAACCAACTCGTAACCGAACCGAACTCATACGAAAAACTGAAAACCGAATGCACGCCCCTACCTGTTATACAATTCTTTAGCAACTGTGTAATGATCCACACGGGTGCAAGCCCATATGAGCTTTTCGTGTTCAGACCGGCCCGTCTGCAGCCCAGCCTGGTCCATACAAGTTAAAAGTCTCAACACTTTCTGGCTCGAATCCTCGCTGTTCACCAGCCATCTTCGCATAACCTGGTAGCAAATTCGAACCACAAAGTCCTCCAACTTCTTCGCCTCGGTTTCCCAATCTTCACTCTTATTATTCTTCCCGATTTCACCATTCCGGTAACTGTTTTTAAACCCAACATAAAACTCAAGCGCTCCAAACCCGTCTTCCATTCGTCTGTAAGCCAACAATGCTGTCGAATACGAAGCTGGAGACGGAGACAAACCCTTCGTTTTAATCTCGTTAAAAACCTGGAGAGCCTTGGTTTCGTCCCCTTGCGCTAACGAAATCCCCATCAATGTGTTGTAAGTCACCACATTCGGACACACACCACTGCTAACCATATCATTCATAACGTTTTCCACGTGATCAAACTCTTCGGCTTGCTTAATCGCGCCCAAAAGACTGTTATACACAAACAAATTCGGCCCGGGTCTCTTCCGTTTCAGCCATTCTACAACCGCAACAGCCGAATCCACCCGTTTATCCTTCCCAAAAGCCCGAATTATCGTAACGTAAACCTGTAGCGGAAGATCCCCTTTGTCACCTAACACGAGTTCTACATCGTCTGCGGTTTTCGCACCCCGTAAGCTCGACGCTAACGCGCGGGTATCCACCCGTTTCCCCCTGTTTTCGCCTTCAATTTTCGACGTTTTCGTCGATTTCGGATGCGAATTTTCATCTAATTTTTCTCTATCTGTATCAATATCATCTACCGAATTCAAACTTTTGCCTACAACTACTTGTTCTTCAAATGCTAAAGCTAAAGGTACAACAGATGAACCAACAGATGAAGCAAATGAGTTGTTATTGAGTCCCCAAAATGCATAAGCATTTACCCTAGAGTATCTGCAAACATATTCACCTCTCAAACTTGTTAAAACCTTATGGTTTCTACTTTTTTTCTTCACTAAATGAGGTATAGATTCTAAGTTTAATATATGATTAGATTTTGATGGGCATACACTCAGAGTTTGCATGTTTTTTACAGATTTGAAGCTGAAAATATGGGGATTGAGGTGGAGATCATGGTTTACACAAGTGGGTATGAATCAAAGTGTTTTGTTGAATGAAAAGATTGAAGAATTGTACCTGGGGGATTGAGCAGAGGATAACAATGGCGGATTGGTGTTGAAAGTGTTGAAGAATGAAGAGTTTAGTTTGATGTGAGATTGTTGGAGATGTTGTTTGGTTGTGTTGTGTGGTGTTTGCTGGCAGTTTCAGGGCCTTACAATTGGGGAGTAGACAAAATTCGAATGCAAATTACTTTTTATGGCTTAAATAGCATCATTAAATAAAAAAAAAACAAAAAAAATATGCTTTCTGTATTTTTATGTTTACACCAATTTGTAGTAGATGCCATTTACCGTTCGAAATTACAAGAATCATCTTTACATTTTAAAAATCTTGCATCGGGCGTCCTTTAACGCTAACCCAGTTAAAAATTTTAGTTAATTTTGATTATGTGTCTTGCACATGAGGACACTTTAGTCATATTAGAGCATTCACAATTGAGTCTTCTTCTACATCTTTATAATTATACTAAAAAACACTACATTTTCTCTCTCATTTTCAATTAAATAATAATATAGAGGTGAATAGTATCTTCTCCAAATTTACTAGTAAATAATAACTTTTTCTTTTTTTTCTCTCCCCCATACTCACAACCATTTACAAATACTCTAAAAAATATAGAGGTTACACTCATAATAACATGGAGGATCCATTGTGAATGCTCATACGCATTTATTTATAAAAGATAAGAAAATAAACAAAAAGTATTTAAAGAATATTAGAAATATATATAAATCCTTAAAGCCCTTCCGTCTATCCACTGACCCATTCTCTTTAGATTGTCCCCAAACGTCGTCTCTGGCCGACAACTACAACCACCTCCGCCACACCATAAGCCATCTACCGCCACCATATGAAGTTATGGTTCAGATTTGCAAAGAACAGTTTGCAATTTCATCATTCATAAACGATAGTTTTGACCACCAGATTTAAACCTATTACGAATTTTATACCCGACATCTACATACCATCAACACCCACCCAATAAGCAGTCACCATTTCATTCCTTGAGGCAGGGGCGGACCTATTAAGAAAGTACGAGTTTCCAGGAACCCAGTCGGTTTTTAATTTTTAGTGTAAGTATATATAACAAACTGAAAAGGAACCCATAAGTAAAATATAAAGGGAACCATAAACAAAAAGCCTTGGATCTCCACCGGTTATATCCGCATTATTCCCCATTAGACACCCGGGTTCGATTCCCGTATGAGACACAATTATTACTTTTTGTTCTGTTTTTTTTTTTTAATTTTTCTTTTTATTTTTTTCTTTAATGTAAAACCCATTTAGGGTTATAACAAAGCAAATAGCCTCCACAGTCGAACAAGTGACGAAGTGAAACCACATCAGCAAAACTGCAGAGGCGTCTCCACCTTCAGGCTGCGACCAGTCACCTCCGCCGATTGCCGACACCGCCGTCCTCCTCCGCAGCTCCGCCTCCGCCGAAAGGCTTCAGTTTGGTTCACGATTATCATCAGCGATTAAGGTTAGTTTTATACGATTATCATCATTTCATTTGTTCGGTTAATCATCTGTTTGTTATATAAATTGATAGATTTACCTATAATTTTTTCATCTTTGATTCACAAAATTTTACACTTTGGTTTGTTATTTAATCGGATGGCTGTAATAGTAAAAACATCAACCTACCGAGTGCTTGTTAACCATCTGTTTGTTTTAAATTGGGTTTGATTACCAAGTGCTTGTTAACCATCTGTTTGTTTTAATAGTAAAAACTAATATTTGATTATAGTCTTTTTGCCTAATCTGTGAAAATTGGTTTGATTACATCAATGATTACAGTTCGGTTAACCATCCGTTTGTTTTAAATCAGCTTTTGATGTTTTATTGGGTTGAGAATGATCAGCTTTCGTCGTCAACAACTTTAGATAGTTTTTTTTTTATTTGTAAAGACTATCGTATTTTATATTATGTGTTTTTAAATTTCTAAAAACGATTTTCTTTTCGTTATTGTATCGTACTTTTATTATGTGATGAACCTTATCCGATCCGAACTGTCGAACCGACCCGAAATTTTTTATGTTCAGTCATATGAAATTGGAGTACCTAAAAAAGTGAACCCAGTGAAAAAAATTTCTAGATCCGCCACTGCCTTGAGGTATCAAAATGTCAGCCGGATCCGCCTCCGGCAAGAGCTTCTCCGCCGCTAACGCCGGCATGACGGTGGAGGAGTGCGAAAACATGATCCAAGGAAGCCTCAGAAGTAATTACCTAACCTTTTTATATTATTCATAGGGTTTAGGGTTTATATATAAATTATTATTCATCTCAATTGTTTCAGCTCCAACTGTGAAGTTTTTACGGGAGCATTTGGAGAAAAGTGGTTGCGGTATTGCCCCCAATTTCATCAGGGCTGTTAACTGCAGCCAGCGGATGAGTGGTGGATATTCTCGTGGAGAAGGGGTGGGTAACTTCTTTTCTTATTGTTTGATTGTTTTTGTTATCTATGACTACTAAATATCAATGGTTGATATTTGATTGCTTTATACTTAGACAATCGTACTAGGGATCAGAAATTTTAGACCGGTATTCAACTATTGATACTGTACCAAAAACACTACGGACTGAACATATACGGTTTTGAAATTAGCTCAGTTTCGGTATGGGTACTATGCAGTCGGTACAACACAGGGTCAAGACTTATAAACGCGTACCAAACCGTACATATACGGTACGAGATTTGGTTTTGGTTTCTGCTGAATTTTGGTACCGGCAAATATAATATATTGAATAGTGCATAGTTATTAAAGGCGCCAGGCGCACTCAAGGCGCATAGGCCTCGCCTGGGCCTGAGAAAAATGAAGGGCATAATGAAAAAAATATATTTATTATGTATTAGAAAAGAATACTATTCTTCAAATAAAATAATAAAAGTCTATTATGTAACACTTTATATCATCTAATTAGTACCAAAGTATTAGTGTAGAAAAGTAGGTTTCCTTGAATAAAAAGTAGAAATTTGGCTAAAATCTTGTGCGCCTGAACCATCACCTGGAGAATTAAAGCGCAAATTCCTCAACTTAAAGCGCAACTGCCTCGCCTCGCCTGAAAAATGGGCCTAGGCGCAAGAGGCGATGGCTTTTAACAACTATGGAACAGTTTAATGTTTTTTTTCCTAAAGTCTGACTGCTGCAACGTGATTATTTTGTACCTAGTTTCGGTATAAATTATATTCAAAACTGAGCCCCCGCAAAAACCAACGAGTCATATGTAATATAGTTTTAGTTTATTCCACAACGACCTAATGCTTTTAAAGTTCCGATTAGACCGTTGAGACATGTTGTTTTGACTTTCGATATAACTTTTAGTCGAATTGAGCGGGCAAACCCCACTAGTTAAAACTCTCAACATACAATTTTCCCATCTAAAGTATGATTTTGTTTAATATAGAGCTGATATAAGCAATTTGAACACGTATAAATGTGGTCGTGTTGATCGGAATTCTTTCAATCTTTGAATGTTGTAGATAGTGGTGTGTAGTAATCATTTGACTATTCAAGATGAGGTCACTCAAGTGGTTATCCATGAGTTGATTCATGCGTATGATGACTGTCGCGCCGCAAACTTGGATTGGACTAACTGTGCTCATCATGCCTGTAGTGAGGTCCGAATTTACTCACCTTGTTATGTTGTTTGTTAATCTGTGTGTTGAAGATCATGATCTTTGAACGGCCTCCGGTTTTAATTGTTTTTATCTGAAACAGATCCGTGCTGGACATCTTAGTGGTGACTGCCACTATAAGAGGGAACTGTTGCGGGGTTTCGTCAAAATAAGAGGCCATGAACAAGTAAGTCTGTTTTTAATGCCTTACGATCAGTTATCTAGCCCGGTTAGTTTTATCTTTTGCTGCACGTTAAACTACTTAAGAGAAACTTGTAGTTCATGCTTTATTTGTATGAAAGGCAAGCTAAACTATCTCGAAGCAGCCTCAAAAACTATCTGATTGGTTATCATTTGTAGGGGTCTAAATGAGCCGAGCCAAGCCAAGACTGAGCTCGCCTAAACTGCAATAACAATGATGCTAATTATGTTTTAATTTGAGTTAGTAATTTCGACCCAGTTACTTATGAATGAGTGGATTAAGGTTATGGTTAATCTCTATATAGGTCAAATTAGTATTATAAAAAAGTAGCTAAAAGGTAAACATGTCAAATGGGTTTAAACTTTAAAGGGGAAACATCATAAAAAACCAACATACTTTCTCATTTTTCTCATAAAAGTCTCTCAACAGTTTTCGCATATGAAAAACCAACATACTTTCTGTTTTGTATCACAAAAGTTCCCTTAACAATTTTTTGAACATTAAAGTCCCCCTTCACATGTTAAATTTAAACAAAATTATGACAAAATAATTTAAACAACTTGGAACTGTTAGAGGTGTCCATTGGTTCTTTTCAATTATTTGGTTTCTTTTATTCGGTTTGAATTTTTTTGGGTTAAACCAAATTTGAACCAAACTAAACGGAATTTAAGTACTTTAATCAAAACTAAATCACAAACCGCATTCGAATTTGGTTTGGTTTTCGGTTTCAACCGAATACAACAAATTCATATAATTGGCCAATTGGGTTCATTCGACTAGATATAAAGTATAGTTTACTTTGATTACTCGGTTTATTGGGCTACATATAAACCGAATTCATTTTATTCAGTTCGGGTTTAATCGTTTTTTGTTCAATTTTCGTTTTTGACTGTTTTCGGTTCTTTAGCAATGACCAATGAGTTTTCAAACATGTCTTAGGTTGAAAGTTGAAACATAACTTCATGTAGCAAGTTTTAAAAAAGTTTTTGTCATAACTTTGGTCAAATTTAACATGTGAAGGGACTTTAATGTTCAAAAAAATTGTTGAGGGACGTTTGTGAGACAAAACATAAAGTATGTTGGTTTTTTAGGTGAAAAAATTGTTGAGGGACTTTTGTGAGAAAAATGAGAAAGTATATTGGTTTTATTATGGTATTTGCCCAACTTTAAACTTTAAAGTGTATCTTTACTTCATGAAACCTCCCTAATCATCTTATTCAAAAAGTTCATAATTGAAAGGATGTAAAATTTTTGGACAAAAGGTGTTTTGTGTCGACCCGACCCAACGTATCTTGTTCCTATTTCTTGAATAAATGGTAGGCTGGATTCATTTGCCTCATCTTATTTTTATCAAATCAATTCTTTTTAAGTTCACAAATTACCGATTCTGTGTGTTTTTAATATAGGACTGTGTGAGAAGAAGAGTAATGAAGTCATTGGCGTGCAACCCTTACTGTTCACAAGCAGCCGCTAAAGATGCAATGGAAGCCGTTTGGGACACGTGTTATAATGATACGAAACCATTCGACAGAGCCCCTTAACGAGAGAATTCTATGCTTTTGAGCAACATAATTTCCGGCTCATAAACTTTACCATTTTTATTCAAAACAAGTTAGTTCTGAGACAACTGAAGCATCAACCCCTAATAAAAACCCAATAATCTTTCTTTCCCTATATTTAAATAACTGCAAAGAGTAATTTGTGCAGGATGTTCAAAAATCATTGAAAGCTAAAACCATTTAAACCGTATAAACTGAGATAAATAAGCCGATTTGGCCAAGTTAGAAGTGAAACGCTTTGGTTTACGGTTTGGGACTAACCGTCAAAACGATTTTGGCCGAAATGGTGAATAAATATATTATTATTAATCGATATAGTTTTCATAATAATATGATATTTTTTCTTCTATATGAATCAATCAGATATGATAGGTATAAGTATCTTTCTATTATAATACACACACATACGTATATTATTAAGATCATCAAGTTTCGGACGTTTTTTACAAATCCATCCCCAAGCACGCCCACCCAACCACCCCGGGGCGTTTTTAAACCAAAAAAAAAAAAAAATGAAAAGCGTTGTTTTAAAAACGCTCGAGCCCGCACGAATTTCAAAACTTTACCGTTGAACAACGGTATAATTCATTAAAAAATATTTTTTTTATTTCCCTTTTACCCTATTTAAATCTTACTTTTCACCTCATATTTTATAAACTTTTCACCCGCATTCTCTATTTTTTTTAAAAATTTCTCCACTTTTCACTCACAATCATGAATCCCTTCTGACCCCCATTCGGTGTGCCGTCGAGACCCGGTAACCTCAATGCATATCGGCCGAACACCACGCAACCGCAACCGAGCTTCAACCTACAAGACATGGATCCTAATGTATTTGCGTACGCCCAAATACTAGCATCGGGCAGTTCGCAACCATACTTTCAAAAATACGAACTCTAGCTTAATATTTTTTATTTATTTGTTTTGGTTTTTTTATTTTTTTAGGATTTTTTTTTTCTTATTTTGGGTTTCTATTTTTTTTAAAGAATGTAATGTTTTTATTTAATGAATTTTATTAGTTTTAATTAAAAAAATTAATAATTGTTTAATGATTGATGGGGCATTATTGGCATTATCACCTCTGTGCCCTTTTGTGGAAAACGCCTCTTTGAGTCTTTGCTGACTAGGATGACACGTGACGAAAAACGTCCATAAGTGGGGTATTATTCACCCTTACCACTACGCATTTGATCTTAATTAGATTTCATGCTATTAACTTTTTGTTTTATTTTTTTCCTAAACCCTTTAATGCTCGAATTGATATTTTTCAAACCTACAATTTTATTGAATTATTGAAGATCTAGCGGTATGATCGTGAAAAAAGGCCCAGATTGGCAAAATCCAACTGTTTTGGCGGCGAGGCCGACTCAACCAACCAACCAACTCGGTTAGGATTAGTTTTTCCAAAAACTGTACTTCCTAGCGTACGGCCCAAAAATTTCGTTAAAATTGGCCAAATTGAACCATAAACACCCTAGTAACGATATGAGTAAGAAAACATGAGAATTAAGACAAAACCCATAAATAGTTTAACGAGAAATCAAATCTCTAATTTTGTTCAAACCACTTTAATCATTTACATAATTATAATTAAAAAATAGAAGTAAAGATTTATGTATGATTTGATATGAGAAGTTAATAATTATCCAACTACAATTGACCAACTTGCCTACCCAACTCATAACTTTCAAAGTCAATAATAAGCTTACATTTCAAGCATTATATATAAAACCTTTTACATATTATCTATTTATAGAGTGTAAACGAATCTAATCGTTAGTTGGCTATTCAAAATTGGTTTGTTAAAAACTTTAATTTAAGTTAAAGGCGGTTTTGAAAAGTCTTCCGAATTATTTCTTTTTCCTTTATAAAGCCCCGGTGAGAGTTATTAAGGACCTAGAAAAATTAATTAGAAGGTTTCTTTGGGGAGGTTCTAATGATGGCGCCAAATTACATTGGGTTGCGTGGGATCGTATGGCCTCGCCGACTTGGGCCGGGGGGTTGGGTTTATGTAGTCTTGGGAATATCAATAAAGCTCTTCTTGCTAAGTGGGGATGGAGATTTAAGATCGAGAATAACAGTTTTTGGGTTAAAATGATCAATGCGGTTCATCGACAAAAGTTGTGCTGGGATTTCTTGCCTATCCGGTCTTCTCTTAATGGGGTTTGGCGAAACATTGCCAAGGTTTGTTCGAATCTTGTGGAGGATAATATCTCTCTTCGAAGTTTAATGCGTGGTAATGTGGGCGATGGGAGGGAGATTATGTTTTGGTTGGATCCATGGTTGCTTTCGAAGCCACTGAAAGAGGAGATGACGTGCTTGTTCCGGTTAGAATCTAATAAGAAGTGCAAGGTTATGGAACGGCTCGTTAGACCTGTGTCGAACCCGATCGGCAAATGGGTGTGGAGGTCGGCTCCTAATTCGAACGAAGAGCTTGCTGAATGGAGCCGGTTATGTACCTTGTTGCAGTCTGTCTTCCTTTCGAAGAAGTGCAACCTTTTCGTTTGGAGAGCCGAGCAGGATAGGATCCTGACTAGGGAGGTGTTGCAAAGGAGGGGCATTCATATCGAAGACGGGAGCCGCCCTCTATGTAATTTGGGTGTCGAGACGGTGGAACACCTGTTTACTTCGTGTGGGGTCTCCTCGGTTATTTGGCAGAAAATTCAGGCACGGTGCAAAACTTCAAATCTGTTTGTCTTCTCGATGAGGGGTATTTTAGAGATGCATAATTGGGTCGGCTTCGGTAGTTAGAAGAAGGAAGTGTTCCACGGCTTTGCCATCCTGACCTGTTGGAGTATCTGGAAAGCTAGGAATAGTTTGGTTTTTTCGGGGAAGCCGTTTAAAATTGAAGAGGTTTTCAGCGAAATTAGGTCGTTGAGTTTTGTTTTTTATAAGAATAGATCGAAAGATAGATGTATAGATTAGAAGGATTGGTGTAGATTTGTTAATATGTAATTGGGGTTGTGGTTCGTGGTCGGCCGCTCAGTTTCGAGCTGGCTGTAGTTGTTTTAAGGAAGTTATCCTTAAAAAAAAAACAAGGTTAACCAGTTTGCCCTTGATCTTTATATACCATGTTTAATTAGGCTTACAACTCCTAAGAAGATTGTTACTGAAATGAATGTAATAACATTTGTATTTGTATAGTATAAATGTATAATAATATATATAGTACCATAATAAATAGTATTGTGTACATAATACCATAATAAATAGTATTGTGTATATATTAAAGATTAAAACAAAACAAGATAATATACAAATATTAGAAGGAAGTATGGATTGTGCATATAATATATGTGTGGGCGCTGATGACAAAAGTGAAAGTGCACGAATTTTAACGTTATTTTACTAGTTTCGTGAAAATAACGTTAAAAGAAGGGGATGGTTAATCATGTATCATGTGGTGGTGTTGATAGCCGAAAGACAAGGGAGTACATGCACTAATCGACCTTTGTCTTAATTGCTGCGTGTTATGTGCCTTATGTCCAAGGCTTGATGCAAAACTACTATTGAGCCGAGGGTCTCGCTGGAAGCAGCCTCTCTATTTCTATGAAGTAGAGGTAAGACTATCTACATCTTCCCCTTCTCAGATCTTACCTTAACTTTGCTATTGACGGGATTTACTGAGTATGATGATGATGATGAATCGTTTATTATTAGAGATATTACTTTTACTTTTTATGTGAGGGTTAAATTAAAGAGAGAAATATAATATTTCGTTTCTCGTTCTCAAGGTTTGTTTTCTAAATATCCACGAGTTGAAAACCGTATAAAATTTGATCAACATATATTAGTTATCAAGTGTTTACTAAAAAATAATACTATTAAAATGCTAAAAATTAAAAAAATAAATAAAAGTAACCTAAAATACTTGTCTAAACTATCATTTGAGTATTGGTAAATACATAAAGTTATTCAAAAATCAATTGATAGTAACCTTTTGCCAAAATGAAGGCTCCAAACCTAAACCCCCATTCACTATATAAGCACCTCCAACTCTATTGTCCATTGTCTCTCTATTAGAAAGACCACCCAAGGACTACAAACTAAAGATGATGAAATTGAAGTCAAAGAGACTCCACAGGACTCTTTCCAAGTTTCTTGGTGGTGGCGATGACAGTAGCAACAATGATAACAAAGAGCGTGGTGGCACCATCGTTAGAGAAATCAACTGGGAATTGAGGCCTGGTGGGATGCTTGTCCAAAAGAGAGAGATGGAGGGCCAAAACATTGAAAAAGAAGGATTTATATTGGTTAGAGTTGCGGCAGGTTCACGATGGCATGACATATCCATTCAATCAACGTCAACATTTGGTACGTTGGCTTGCGAAAAGGCATGTAGTCTTGCGTGATGCCATTTATGGCTAAATCATTCGAGTAAACAATATTTAATGTGGAAGGTCAAAAAACGCACTACATGCATGGATTTCCATGTTCCCTTTCGCAATTTTGAATTAATATCATAATACATACTTCAAGTTAAATGTTAAACTAATCGCTCTTGGCAAACATAAAATTACCCAATTTTGAATTATACATGTCATAATACGTACTTCAAGTTAAATGTTAAACTAATGGCTCTTAGCAAACATAAAATTACATACTAGAAGCATTCGAAGAAACAAAGCGTTTAAAGAAACATTCTTTTTAAGCAAACGCCAAAAACTCTTTCGTTTTAACTCTATATACACAAACATTCACCTTCCATTTTTGCATGCTTGCATATGTAATTGTTTGCTTTGAAATAGGAGAAATGAAGATTATATTATCAATGGTGACCGGCATGGAGCCAAAGGAGCAAAGGGTATTGTTCAAAGGGAAGGAGAGAGAGGATGTGGAACACCTACACATGGTTGGAGTTGGAGACAAAGACAAGGTTCTAATGTTGGAAGATCCATCCATCAAGGATAGGAAACTTCATGGATTATTAGCTACCACAAATGACAGTGGAGCTTCTAATCATGCAATTAGTGTGTAATACCACTAATTAATAAAAAAAAAACAAAACCCTAGTTAAGGGTGATACTAATGTCATGTTGATGATTGATCGAAGTTGTTTTTTGGTATTCATTTGGTCAATCTAAATCAATACAAGTGATGAGTTATCGTGCTACGATACTTTAATATGTTAGAGCTTACTATTACCATAAATATCGTTTTAGTACTTGTAATGTCATGAATACATTCAATAACTCTTCTTTTTTTTTTTTCGAAAGCTAACTTTATAAAGCCACACACACGGTTAGCAAAACCCTAACTCGGACGAAAAACAATTACATAAAAAGAAGTACATTTTTCAACTCGTTTATTTCTCTAAATAAACAATTATTCAAATAACATACTAATCTTAGAGTATTTCCAAGGACCACAACTTGGATGCTCTTTTGCATTCACTCATGAAAATGATTTACTAGGTCGTGTTTATATTGTTTAATAAATACAATAGTTAATATCTAACAAAATAAAAAGTGCATGAAGTAATAAATTAAAGGGAAATTTGCAAACGAATCTAACTATGAGTACTCCCAAGTTGTGATTACATAAAGCCCCAACGCGCATGCTTCGTCTAAAGCCCTAACAAAGGCCCACAATTCTGGATATGGATTTTTATTTATTTTAAGAAAACCATTGCTGTTAGAAGTTGATAGCACACCACAACCAACACCAAGATGATACAATTATTAAATTTAAATTTAATACTAATATTATTTTTTTAAGGTAATTGTTACCCAACTTTACGTTACATCAAATAATACAAAATACTTCTCTTGTTTATGTTTGAACATGTGACCTTCCCTCTACGAGTCAAGTACCTCTACCAAGTGAGTTAGTCCCATGTACACGGAATACTTTTGTCAAATCAAAGTTACGTCTATAGAAATGAAATATGCGACACCTAGTCGTGTATTAACCTTTCATTCACGTATTAGACTATATTCCCTCTAATGCAAACACAACACACCATCTATACGACGAATAATCTTGCAGATACACGAGTAAAAGGTTAATACGTCGTGTAGATCATGCCTATAGACGTGATTATTATGTTATGTGCTTATAAAAAATTAATACACTTATATTATTTTCTCAATAAAATGCTTCCTTTTAAAGCAAATTTCTTGTAAAAAATGATGATGTCCTTTTGTACAACCTCAATTGAGAAGCAAAAGACCATATGATTTGCCTTCTAATAATCAAACTGATTAAACAGAATATTGAGCAAATGGTTTGCCTTCTAATAATCATTTAAATTTTGATCGTTTGTATGAAAAACAAAACATATTCTAAAATGCTACAAGCCTACAATAACTTCATTTACAAATAGTTTTGCAAAAAAAAAAATAAATAAATAAAAAAAAAATAAATAAAAAAAAAATAAAATAAAAATCACCAATATATTCAGTAAAAACACGTGAGTATGAAGTAGAGCAAAGCAGTTTTATGTGTTTATTAATTATAATTATATTATTTTCTCTAAAAGAAATAGACTTCACCATATAAATTTAAAAAGAGACATTTTTTACCTTCTCAAATATTACACACGTTATCTATGCAGCGATTAGAGCCATGCTATGTAAAAGAGCAAATTACAAGGTCGTATAACCAACATCAAATTTGAGCTAATTTAACGTACAAAAAAGAAAAAACTCAAAACCTTACAAACTTTGAGACAATACAAATATTAAATTCGTGCAACGTTTTCAACATAGAATAATGAACGATTTGCTTAGAATTGAATGTTAGGTGTAAACCAATAAGATCTTGCCCTTTAAGCGAGTTTAACAAAATCATTACAAAATAGGGTATCCAAGTGGATATATTATTATTGTTTCATTTTAATCATTGTGAAGACATAACACCAACACTCTCTTAATTAAAACGAAAAAAAAAATATTCAATATCTTAAAACCTGGTTTATTGAGTAATCATGAATTTAGCTTGTTTAAATTAAGAGAACTAATTCTAGCACATTTAAGTTGTACTCAAAACTCATTAAGAAATTATATAGACGAGTTTAATTGAGCTTAATATATGAAACATGTGCCCAAACTCATTTATCAGATGAGCTACAGTAGAGGCTAGAACTAGCTCTAGCTCATTTAACGAGCCAATCTTAAATATGTCACAAGTGGCTTGATGACACGAAAAGTTGCCATTTCTTTATTTGTGACTTACGGTTTGGTTAAACATGGCTCGAATTCAGGGCGGCATGTGACTATAGATCGATTTTAGAAGAGGCTATCTAGATGGAAAACTCACGAGATTCTGATTGCCGGGTATTCTATGTTGTTATCTTTGAAGGCATAAATTTGTGCTCATCGGGTATTTTTGTAACGCTCCGCATTTTGTACTTTTCTTATTTAGAAAGATGTAATCGTACTTCTATTTTTGGAAACTTGTAATCAGGGACGGACTTAAGGCTAGCCCAAGGTGGGCGGGCGCACCCCCGGGAAAAAAAATTTAGTGTTAAGTTCCGTCGAAAATCCCGTCCGCACCCCTTGAAATTTTCCGTCCGCACCCCTTGGAATTTTCCGTCCGCACCCCTTAGGTAAAAAGTGTTATCAATTTATATTTTAAATTTTTTTTAGTAAACTCTTATTTTTTTTTAAAACACTACCTAAATTATATAACTTTTAATACCTAAATAACTAAACCCAAATACCCAATACCTTTAACTAGACCACCACTAAGTCTTAGCCCAATAAACAAACCCAACAAATCAACAATATTTCAAACTAAAATAAAATAAACAAGCCCAAAACCCTTACATATTCTCTGCCGCTCTATATCATCCCTGCATGCACGCCAGCGATTAGAACATCAATGACAACAGCAGCCGCATACCTCCGTAATCAGCCATCATACCACCGCCGATCGAACACGGGTACGTTTCTTTGTTATTTTTGATGATTTTTGGTTGATTTTTTGATGATTTTTTGGTTGATTTTTGGTGGGGTGGGACGGAACCGGTAGCCACCGGAAGTGAATTTTTTATGGCAGGAGACATGTGTGCTTCTTGTTAGTGATGATATGTTATTTTGTGGTGGGTTATATATGTATATTTTGTTAGCGATGATGATGATGATATTTTGTATTTTTTAGGTGCGTTATATACGATCAGACCTGATTTTTTTAATGATGTATATGATGTTTAGATGATTTTTAGTGTGCTTAAGAAAGTAGGTTTAGATGATGTTTTGGATAGATTTCAAAAACTACTGAAAATCCGTAGGGCGACGTTTTAATTATGTTTATAACAAGGTTTGACATGTTTTGATGATTATATAAATTTAGTTTGATGTTCTTTTGTTTTACATGACCTGACCCGACTCGAACCGACCCGATACGAACCAATTTTTTTTACTTATATACCTTGGGGCCTAAAATTTTTAAAAATGTTCCGCACCCCCATGAAAAAATTTCTGGGTCCGCCACTTCTTGTAATCATCTTGTATTCGTATTTCGTTTCCAACTTTGTAATCCGAGGCTTTGATCATAATGAATTTCATGCTTTATACATACGTGTTAACATACAATCAATCATCAAATACGTGTTTACTTGCAAAGCGACACTTGTTATACGTGCAAATACTCATACATACATTCACGATACACGAATTATACATACATGCGCATTCCATACTTGAAAACATATCAAATTGCATAGCTTTAGCATAAAATGATAAGCGAACCAAAGTTCAGGGGCCAAAGTGCAACAAAAACAAACTTGCTGGTCAAAGGGGGCGTCACGTCACGCGAAGCCAACCCCCTTTACCTTCGTGTGACGCCCATGGGGCTGAATCCGCAGTGAGTTGTTTTCAGCTCTTGCATTGGTCACCTTTCTCCTTCCCCAATCACCTTTAAACCTTCTTTAACACAAAATGCTACCTCGCCATTATAAAACCAAGCCTCAATTACCCCATTTTCACTTTCCCAACCCCTTTACACTCTCAAAACACTCGCAAATCGGTTGCAAACACACTAAAAGGCAGATTTATTCTAAGTTCTAAGTGAGCCCAAACTCATATTTCTTCATGTTTTCTTCATCTTTTCTTCTACTTGAAAGCTTAGAACACCTCTAGGAGTGTTACCACAAGTTTACCATGGTAAACTAAGGTGGAAAACCACCATTTTGAGGACCAAACTTTCTGTTTGAAGATTTATATTGCAAACTCTTTACAAACTTAACTTTCTTGCATGAATCTTGTGTCTATCTTGCCTAAACCCATCTATGGTTATGGGACTTGTATAAGGTTGATTTTTATGAGTTTAGAGGTGCGTACACCCTCTAAACTTTCTGTTTTGACAAGGTTTAAACAACCTACAAGTGTTAAGACCATTTAAGTTTACCATAGTTCATATGGCACGACTTGTGTTTTGGTAAAGGTGTGAAACATGGAAGCCTTGGCTTTCCAAACTTGTTCCACCACCTCACTTGATGTTTTGTTCATATTCAACTAAGTAGTTTCCTAGACCCAAAGTAAATTAACCCCGCCTCGCCTCCAACATTTTCCATGTTGGATATGACACGCCCAGGTTATTCTTATTTGGCTACTTAGTATCTTAGTAGATTAGTTTGTGTTCTTATCCTTCATGACCAACCGGGTTTACCAACTATGTTGGTAAACTTTCTGCGTTGGTGAATTCATACAAAGAGATTTAATGGATGTTAATCATCCTACCTCCATGCCTGACATACATGACTTCTACGATTATACATGATTAATCAATCAATCAATCATATACTGTATAATCCCACCCATAGCCATAACAGCTATTAGTAGGGTCTGGGGAGGGTGCGATGTAGGCACACCTTACCTCTATCCCAAGGGACAGAGAGGCTGCTTCCGTTGAGACCCTTGGCTCCAATGACGATTCCATATATAAGAGCCATAGCAAACCTACAATTGCACACAACTAGACAAAAGGTAGCGCAAAAAAATTGTATTGTACTAATAAATATCTTAGTAAACTATCAGAAAATTAACACACTCATAACACATTAGACAGGAGATAGCATGCACAATCCTTTTAAGACACTGACAAAACCTACTAAGCTCCTAGGACAATAAACTAATACAAAGAGGTAATACCCACTAAAAGTCTTTGATCTTAATCCTACGTCTCCATGAACTCATATCCTCAATCATGTCCTCAGCAGTGGCGGATCTAGAAGATCCGCATAGGAGTAACGTTTCAATAAAAAGGGGTAACGAAATCGAAAAAAACGTCAAATTTTTCCAAAATTTACACTGCCGTCGGAGTGTCACCAGAGCATCAAGGGGCAACGGAGGTTACCCCTTCTATCACTCTAGGTCCGCCCTTGGTCCTCAGAGAGGTGTAAATGTAACAAATCCTTTCTAATTCACTCCTTCTAAGTCAGTTTCGGCCTACCTCTACTTCTTCGCCCCTCCACAATGAGACTTTCTATTGTTCTAACCGCGGATGTCGCTTGTCTTCTCCTGACATGCCCAAACCATTTTAACCTTCCCTCCCTTATCTTATCTAATATACTAGCTACCCCTAACTTCTCCCTAAAAACCTCATTTCTTATCCTATCCAACCTAGTGTACCCACACATCCACCTCAGCATCCTCATCTCTGCTACCTCTAGCTTACGCGTTTGTGTCTTCTTGATGTCCCAACACTCTGTTCCGTATAACATAGCAGGTCTAACTGCAACCTTGTAAAATTTCCCTTTAATTTAGTTGGGAATCTCTTGTCGCGCAATATACCGGTGGCTGCTCTCCACCTTCACCATCCAACTTGGACGCGGTGGGCTATACGTCACTATCTAACTCCCCATCCCTCTGTACAAACGATCCTAAATACGTAAACTTTGTTTTCTCTAGGACTACTTGCCTTTCAATGCTGATATGAGTGTCCCTGTTGTCATCCACACCACTTAAATTACGATTATACATGATGGACAAATAAATAACTTATCATATATAACGTATATTTAATCGAATTCATGACACTAATCGGTTTATGGTTGTTATGAACTTAGATTATTTTATCTTTGCTCTAAATTCCTCATTTATGATTGTAACGGGCAAGTTAGGACCCATGAAATCACTTAAATCTTAGTGTCAAAACGAGTGTTTAAGACAAGATAAATACTTTCGTGTACATACTTTTTATATACTTAAATTCCAAATCCGGATCCTTCGCCAAATCCGAATACTCACACACCTTCATTTCCCCAATGTAGGGTAACTTCGGTGTTCCAACTCTCAACGCTCGTCAATCTTGCGGTTAATCAGAAAGCTTTGCAAAACCTTGAGTGTACATGACCCCTTTTTACTTTTCGTCACTTTGGGTGCAATACGTATACTTTATGAAACTCACACAATCACATACTTTATGCTTAAAACACAAACAAACAATCCGTTATACATGTTTAATACGTTATGCTAGGAACTCATACATGCTAGAACTTATCTGCACTATGCTATGTCATTAACTTCGATCAAGCCTCCCTTAACATGTATAGTGCTATAGGATTAACGCACCGCCTGTATTCTTGAGATCATGTTAAGTTAAAGAAAACAGTCTTGTCGTTGCTACGACAAGATTACTGATATGCGCAAAATGCAACATATAAATTGTATCAAATACGGTATAAAAACAACCCTTTTTAGTACTAATGTTGGAAAAACAACCATATTTTTTATTTGATTTTCGCAGGTGCTGGAGCTTTTATGTTCAAAGACGAGGATAACGAACAAGAAATAAAGGCGAATTTGGTGCATTTACTTTTTCAGGACATTCTTTGGTGACTTACATCAATATAAATTTGTAGATCTGTTGGCGAGTGGAAATTTAGAGACTTTTTTGTTGTATGAAATGCAAATTTGTATTAAAAATACATTTACATGTATGAAAATATTTTTTTTGCAGGGTATGTAAATTTATAGATTGAGCAAATTGTCATTTTAGTCCTTTATGTTTATCCCAAATTGCCATTTTAGTCCAAATAATTTTTTTCTCCTCTAGATCCCTGAGTTTTTCATTTTTTACCATTTTCATCCTATGCACTAACTTCATTTAAAAACAACGTTAACTCAGGGGTAATTTTGACCTTTTCCATATTTATTTATTTATTTTCATTTTAAACCCCTTTTTAGAAACCCCCTAAATTGGAATTTGGAACCCAGAAAGTCTTCATCTTTTTCGTATGAAAAGTTTCCTAACCACACTCTAGCATCGTTCTTCGCAGGATCCCAAATCTCTCCTCGAACATACCCATGGCCATTGTCGCACACCTCTGTAATGTTTTCCCCCTTTAATTTCAACAGTTGAAGGCGGCGATTCTGTTCAGATAATTCGAAATTTTTGGATTAGATTAAACAGTGTCGTTGTTTGAAGGGGAACTAACAAAAGGAAGTTAATGAAGTATGCGGTGGCACCATCTAGAGTTGAAGAATGTGGTATCGGATCTTAATCTATAGCCGCTGATTTCGTTACAATTGAGAGTGATGGTTCCGACATCACGACTAGTTTTGGTTCAGTTGTTCATGGATTTGATTCCCCGGCGGTGGTTGTTGTTGGTGGACGGTTCCATGGTGGTAATAGTGGTGGGCTGAGCGATTGTTTGGTTGTTTGAGCGGTGATGTGGTGGTTCGGTGGTCCAAGGTTATGGTGGGGATTAGGGAATGGTGATGGTGAGCAGCGGCTGAGGATGTAAGTGTAAGAAAAGGGTTGTCGATGGTTATTTCCGGTGAGATAGGAGGTTATTTCTGTAACACCCCGTGTTTCGAAAGTCAAAGTCAAAGGCAAGATTGAAGTCAAAGGAAGACAAGATTTCTAATTGCGATCTGTCACTCATTGTTCAATTCCTGTTTTGACTTCTTTGACTTGTAGTTAGTCTATTTTATGCTTTACGATAGTTGTATTATGTGGAGTATCTATTAATAATCGAGGTTTATTCGATGATTATCGCATGTTTGATCGCTTTATCGCTTATCGCAATCGCAACTCGAATTACGTGTTCTGGATATTGTTTTACGTGTGTGTGTGCCTTATGTGTTACTTGTGCATGTTTATTTATGTTTATGTTGTGGTGATTAATCGAAACGCAATCGAAGCTCGAATCGCAATCGAAACCCAAACACTAAACGCAAGTGAATTAAGGATGATTGTATGTTGATATAGTAGTTGGGATTAAAAGTAATTTGAATAGGAAACTCTATCACATCGCAACGCTCGCAATCGCAATCGAAATGGCAAAACTCGTCGCACCAAACACTTGAACCAAGTGGCGAACCAACCAAGTGACCAGCCGATCGACCAGCCAGTCGATCAGGCTGCCACTCGATCGGCTAGCCCTTTCCACTTTGGGAAACTGTAACACCTCGAAATTTTGTGTCCAATGATGTGTTAACACGTGTCATTTGTTTACACGTGGCATCTATAATAAATAAAGGACTAATTTTGACAAACCTTGAAAGTATATAAATTCGAGGGTTATAAATGTCAACAAGGGTAAATATACTGTATAGTATCCCTAAATAATGCTTAAACCTTCAAACGAATAAATTATAGATCGTACAAAAATAAAACGCGGAAGAAAGTGAGAGATTACAAACTACAGGGGTTAACTGTGTCAACATGTTTAATAATACCTCTGAGTGACCCTTTAACGTTCCAAAGACTTTGTAACGGTATTATACCCTCACTAAAATAATATATATAAATTTCGCGAAGTTTCGATATGAAACGAGAAAGTTACGATCAAATTCGTAGAAGAAGGGTTAAAAGCGTCAACAGTGAAAGTTAAGGCTTTCCAATATAATAAATAAATAAACCGGGGACTTAATAATGCGGGTAATTAACACGAGGCCCCTATCGGTAAATAACCGAGGGCCAAACCGCAAAGTTACCCCTTCAAAACCGAAAGGTCAGGCAAATCATTACGAAAGATTTCGTTATTAATGGCCAGATTCTGTAATAATTACAAAAAGATTTAAAAATCCTGATTTCTTAACCTTAGGCGACCCGCGTAAAGGTTAAGGATTAGTTGAGGCGGGCCGCGAGCCTCCTCACTAATTCGCCTGATTTCTTCACCTTTAGGCGACCCGCGTTAAAAAGCATGGAAACTCCCATGCGGGCCGCGTAAAGTGCCCAGATGCAGAAATGTAGTAACTACTTGGCTTTTGGAACCTTTGAACGATCAAACACCACTTAATGGAGCATGGGCACCCTACATTTGACCCATAACACTTAGGGGACATCTACCCATCACCCCTGACCTGTTGTGGTAGTTGTAATGATCATAGGAGCTTGTTTTTGGCTATAAATAGCACCTTTGTGTGCATAACCATTCACACAATCAAAACACACAACTACTGATCATTCTAAGTGCTCCCAAGCCTTCTCTTCTGCTCTATAATCAAGAAGCAACTTCTGTAAGTCGTTGATAACCATTTTGGTTTCACTTTTCCATAGTTATAGCTCATAAACGCAACCGTCGTAACTAACGGTTGTCATTACAATATCTTGCAAATGGTTCAGTCTTATGACGAATCAAAAGTGGTTATGAGTTGGTATTTATGTGGGTATTAAACCTCTAAAATGGTTCCCCCTGATCACCACTCTAACTATGTCAAATGTCGAGTCAAACGTGCGGTTAAAAAGTCAACAGAAAGCTATTTTGGCGATTTATGCATAATCTGTAATATATATGTTATGGAACCTGTTTTGATAATCATAAAACATGATAATAAGTATATAAACATGTTTGCGCTCGTTTGAATCGATCATTTACTATATTGAACCGGTTCGGAGCCGAAAGTCGCAAAAGTTTGACTTTTGCTTTGACTTCAGTTCTGACCCGTTTTAGTGAGGTATAAATATACCTTAGGACTCTCTTAGGACCAGGTCACATGTTGGTATACGCCTCTGTGGTCGGTTCATGAGTTATCCGAGTCTTTTACGTATTTCCGTCATTCGCCTAAAAGTTGACCGTAACGGCCTTTTAAAATTAAAACGAGTATTTCGGATGCGTGAACGGACCAAAACCTTTCTTATTAAATTATAAGCATGTCCCTAAAGTTTCACGTCAATCCGAGGTCTAGAATGAGAGTTATGCTAAAAGGCGCACTTTTAAGAAAGTTTTGTAATTAACGGCGCAATTAGCATAACGCCCATCTAACCCAAGTTTTCGTCACCAAAACTTTTACCCACTGGGGTAAAATAATATTTTGGGAATTTTAAAGATTTTTAATAATTTTTACCTTGCTCATAACCTGCGGTTATGGCTACGGTTCGGTAAATACCGAATACGCCCTTTTTGGCCAAAACGAGAGTTCTACAAGGTCTTTTGACCCGATTCCAGTTGCTACTGGTTTTAAATAATAAATAATGTATTTTAAGCTTTATAAGCTGTTCGGGAAACTCAGATTTCCTGTAGAACTCGAAAATCCCTTTTAAAGTCTTTAAAATGACCAAAAAGCCCCTACGGGGCATAATATAAACTTAAACTCGTTACGGGCATTACGGAAGGTATCCTACTGATACCAAAATACTTTTAAGGCATATTGACTTAGGAAATAAGCGTACGACTCTTATGATTAACCGTTTCGCCTATTTGCGCACACGGTACGGCTCATGGAACTAGTTTTCGTGCAATAGCCGATATGGGTCAAATTATATTATTTGAACCCCAAAATCCAGAGTATGAACCATAAACCCATATAAAACAAGTCACTGAACTTGTTGGGTCCAAATCGTACTCCATTCTCGGTTTTCGCCTGTTCATGCGAATTAACCATATCTATATATCGGAATCAACCGGTTTAAGCTACGGCTAATACAAGGACCGTTAGGATTCTAAGAGGTTAATTAAAACCTTCGTTCCAGATTAGGAGCCCCAGTAAAAGCTATCGGTGACTTGATCTAAAATAAGGATTAATACTTGCAAAGGTAAATACTTTTGACTTATTTCCCCTATATGGGCTTGGGTTACGGTATATTAATACCGCTTGATTGAGCATTATATAATTCCATCGCTGAGGTGGTTAATTGATTAAATATGATCGGCTCATTTAAACAGTTTTGTTGCTTATAAGCCTTTGGGGGGTTTAATGACCGTTGTCCCGGATATCCCTGACATCATTTTACGAAATGGCCACGACCTTCGACATCCCGGTGTAGGCGTACACCCGGTATAAAGTGTCGACATTAAAATTAAAAGACGTAGCCGTTGGTTTTTATACTACGGTTTTACGCAAACGTGGTGTGTCTATAAATCTTTAACCCGGCACGACCCGGGCTACTGAACGCATAAAAGAACATGTAAAACGTTCACAAGATCATTATGAATTTTCCCAAGTTATAAAAGAGTTTGTGCCTTGTGCATTCAAATCAATTTTAATAAACATTTTCAAATGTGTCAGTTGAATGTATTTACCAGTGTAAACTGACGTATTTTCCCCAAAAAGATTAAGTGCAGGTACCTAAACGTAATTGGCTGGTATTAGCTCCCTAGCGTCGGGATAAGCCTCGCAAGCTTGATTGCAGTATCTAATGGAACAATACTTTATCTGTATTTACGATCCACTGTGGATATTCAACTTCCGTAATACATTTTGATATTACAATCAGAGGTTGAAATTATATATTTAAATTATGCTTCCGCTGTGCATTATATAATTGTGTGGTTTGACTATATTGTTGCCAACATCGTCACGGTAATCCCCCACCGGGCCCACCGGTGAGACACGTGGAAATCGGGGTGTGACAGGTTGGTATCAGAGCCAACATTGAGTGAATTAAACACTATCCTATTGTGTTTAATCTCAGTGACACAATTGCACATACTTGAGTCTAGACAAGAACTTAGGACAAATTCGGATTAATACTCCTTTTGTCTTTATTTTTCAATTTGATTTTTAATAAGTTTTGGAGCAGGAAAATGCCACCTGTTATATTCCGAGGAAGAGGAAGGGGACGAAGAGGCCGAGGAGAAATCGTGACACATCACGATCAAGAAGCTGGACCATCTGGTACAAGACATCCTTCGATGACGCGAAGCGAAGAGCCACAACGACGAAGAGATCTTTACGAACCCGCGAGGCATTCCACTTCGCACAGCTCGACGCCATCCTACCGGCACTCCTTTGGGCCAGATTCAGAAAATAATCCCAACAACCCACAACCTTCCTTCATACCTCTACAACGTTCGGTTTCGCACCGGAATTATGACGACCCTAGTCCATACTACGTAGCTCAGTTTAATCCGGCGGACTACATACAGGAACCTTCAGGTTTTGTTCCACTAGGGCCACAAGACCACTTTTCTGAAGATCCCATGGAGGAAGATGAGGATCCAACTGAACCAGCTCGTGGTACGCCCACGCATCCGATAGAAGTATCTGATGGATCTTCATATCATGGTCCGCAGTATCAAGGCCCAGATAGCTTTATGGCCTTGTTTGACCGACATGAGTGGTACAACACACCATCTCATCAGACACAACAACCGAGACATCCACAGGATCCCTCTGAGGATTCACGCTTTGAGGCAGTTACGCCACCACCTCCGCCACCGGCACAACCAGTAATACCTGATCCGCCGAGGCGTAGGAGGACCAATGCTCGTATGTCTACACGAGGAGGAGGGGGTAACCACTTCAGCACTCCCCGACATTCAAGTAGCAGCCACTATCCGCCGCTACAAGAAGAAGGACCTTCAAGTCCTATACAGGAGGCGAACTCCGCACCTACTGCACGAAATTCGCCACCATTTGGGTATGACCAACCCATACCTGCTTATACGGGTCCGACGGCTTACAACCCGTTTGAACCGTCACAAGCACAATACAACTATGGCTATGAGCGCGACCCATATGTGGTGTCGGCTAGATATAATGCGCGCTACCCTGACGGAGCACATGGAAACATGGGACCACCGGACTACTCAGCTCATGGGTATCCAATACCTCCCAGACCTCCAGTTCCGCATCACGCGCCACAACCACGATTTTCTCCTCCTGAACAGGAAGAAATACTCCATCGACTAGATCGTGTGGAGAGAGAGTTCGAGGAAGAGAAGAAAAGCCACCGAGGATTTCTTAAGGGCTTGGCGAACCTACTAAAGGGCAAAAAGAAGAAACGTGACCACTAGCCCTTAATAGTAGCATGAATGTAATTTCTATTTTGAAATAAGTCCCTGCGTGGACAACTTATCATATTTCAGTCCCTACGTGGACTTATCTTTAGTCCTTGCATGGACACCTATCTTATATTAGTCCCTACGTGGACTTGTCACTTATTTTAAAACCTCTCTGGAGGTATGTACTATTTGAAAGACCCGTTTAGGGCAATATGTAATTGTATTTGAGATTTTGGAATGTAAGTTGTGAGTTTTGTTTTAATATATATGAAAATGAATCAAAACCATTCCTTTTATATTAATCTGCCTAAATTAAGGTGAAACCTAGCTTGGGGTCTGTTAAGATCTAGTCAAGATGGTACGACCTAACTGAAAGGGATTCTGATTCCCTGTTAACCTCTGTACGCATGTTAACATTCATGGCAGATGTGATTCGTTATAATCACGCACGTCATTCTTATACAATAATCCTTTAAGGATTTCAAAACCCAACTAAATGATTTATAAATCGTGGGTTAAATCACCAATGAAGGTGATCAATATTATAAAGACATCCATTAGTGATGCAATGCCTACGGGCCAGTATTATAAAGACATCCATTAGTGATGCAATGCCTACGGGCCAGTATTATTAAAACATCCATTAGTGATGCAGTGCCTACGGGCCAGAATTATTAAAACATCCATTAGTGATGTAGTGCCTACGGGCCAGTATTATTAAAACATCCATTAGTGATGTAGTGCCTACGGGCCAGTATTATTAAAACATCCATTAGTGATGCAGTGCCTACGGGCCAGAATTATTAAAACATCCATTAGTGATGCGTTGCCTACGGGCCAATATTATTAAAAACATCCATTTGAGATGTAGTGCCTACGGGCTAATCATATTGAAACATCCATTAGAGGTGTAGTGCCTATGGGCCATAATAATTGTCTTATAAAGGCAAAAGGCAGTGGTAGTCTATGACTCTCTGTCAGAAGGAGATAAAAGAACTACGGTTCAATTCTCTATGCCTTTGATTCTCTGGAATCTCGGCCAGTATCATAAAACATCATCGTGATTAGGCCTTATGCCGCCAATACTATTTTTATAGTTAAAATAGGATCTATTCAAATCCTAATATTTAATGTAATGAGTTAATAAGTTAACCGAATATGGTCTCCGTACCATGGTTGACAAATTGTCATAAAAGACAATCATATAATAATCTCCTAAATTAAAATTTTGTTATCTTCTGTAACAGATTCAAGTTACAATGGCGGATCCCAATGGAGAGAACAGCCACACGAATGAAGATGACTATGACAATGCGTCAGTACATTTGACAGGCGCACAGCTAAAGGCTCTGATCAACAATGCTGTCCAGGCAGCTATTGATCGTCAACATACTGAGTCTCAAGGCAGATCTGTGTCAAAACCACCCTCTAAACCAAAGACACACTCCAAACCACCCTCTGAACCCAAGAAAGATGACGACAAGCATTCGTCTACTGAGCACAGCGTTCACCGCGATAGAGAATATACTGATGCGTCCAGTGCTAAGGGTTGCACCTACAAATACTTTGTATCATGTAAGCCCCGTGAATTTACAGGGGAGAAAGGTGCGGTTGACTGTATCACCTGGCTGGACGAGATGGACACGATTGTGGACATCAGCGGGTGCGCTGAGAGGGACGTGGTTAAGTTTGTGTCCCAGTCATTCAAGGGCGAGGCCCTGGCGTGGTGGAGAGCTCTGGTGCAGGCTTCAGGTAAGTCTGCCTTGTACAAAATGTCATGGGGGGAGTTTATTACCCTCATAAAAGAAAACTACTGCCCTCAGCACGAGGTTGAGAAGATTGAGGCTGATTTTGTCTCACTAGTGATGACAAACCTGGATTGTCAAGCTTATCTGACAAGCTTTAACACTATGTCACGCCTGGTGCCATATCTTGTGACACCAGAACCACGAAGAATTGCCCGATTCATTGGGGGCTTAGAACCGGCGATTAAGGCCAGTGTAAAGGCCTCTAGGCCAACGACCTTCAGGTCAGTTACTGACCTCTCCTTGTCTCTTACACTTGATGCTGTCCGTCTGAGGGCACAAAGGAGCAAGGAGGCTGAAAAGCGAAAGCGTGAGGATGATACCTCACGAAAGTCCGGGAAAAAGCACCGTGGAAACGGTGAGGGCAAGAGAGGGTCGGAGGCAAAGAAGGAGGGGCAAGCTGATGGAAGACCTCACTGCAAGGTCTGCAAGAAACCTCACTCCGGGAAGTGTAGGTTTGCGTCTGGTTCACAGTCGCAACAAAAGACTCCACCCTGTGGGCTATGCAAGTCCAAGGATCATAAGACAGTGGAGTGCAAAAAGATAAAGGACGCAACCTGCTATAATTGTAACGAGAAGGGGCACATAAAGAGTAATTGCCCGAAGTATGCCAAGAAGGCGGAAGAGACGAAGAAGTCGAATGCGAGAGTTTTTCGCTTGGATGCAAAGGAAGCGGTTAAGGACGACACTGTGCTTACAGGTACTTTTCTCATAAATAATATATTTGCAAGAGAACTGTTCGATTCTGGCGCTGATAAGTCCTTTGTAGACCAGAAATTTTGCCAACTACTAAATATGCCAATCAAAACCCTTGGCGTAAAATACGAAGTAGAGTTAGCAGACGGCACGATAGAAACCGTCTCTACTGTTCTAGAAGGATGTGAAATATCCATTAGGAACCATTCTTTTCCTTTATCTCTACTTCCTTTCAAATTGGCGGGTTTTGATATCGTGCTAGGCATGGACTGGTTATCCCATAACCAGGCCCAAATCATTTGCGGTAAAAGGCAAATAGTTTTAAAAACTCCGAGTGGTGAATCTCTTACCATTCGAGGTGATACGCGTTACGGATTGCCCGAAGACGTATCTATGCTGAAAGCTTCAAGGTGTTTGAACAGAGGCTGTGTAATTTACATGGCTCAAGTGATAATTGAAGAACCAAAGCCGAAGATCGAGGATCTTCCAGTCATTTCTGAATACCCCGAGGTTTTTCCTGAAGAACTACCTGGTTTGCCACCAGATAGACAAGTGGAGTTCAGAATTGACATCATTCCTGGAGCAGCTCCGATAGCAAGAGCACCTTACAGATTAGCTCCAACAGAAATGAAAGAACTGAGGACCCAGTTGGATGAACTGCTGGCGAAAGGTTTTATCAGACCTAGTTCATCCCCCTGGGGAGCTCCTGTCCTATTTGTAAAGAAGAAGGACGGATCGATGCGGTTGTGCATCGACTATCGAGAACTGAATAAAGTTACCATAAAGAATAGATATCCTTTACCAAGGATCGATGACCTATTCGATCAGCTGCAAGGAGCAAGCTACTTCTCCAAAATCGACTTAAGGTCGGGTTATCATCAACTAAGGGTCAGAGATGAAGATGTACACAAGACTGCATTTAGGACTCGCTATGGTCATTACGAGTTCCTAGTGATGCCTTTTGGGCTCACAAATGCACCGGCTGCGTTCATGGATCTCATGAACCGCGTTTGCAAGCCATACTTGGATAAATTCGTCATAGTCTTCATAGACGATATCCTGATCTATTCTAAAAGCCAAGATGACCACGAGAAGCATCTCCGTTGCATTCTCGAATTACTACAACGTGAGAAACTCTACGCCAAATTCTCGAAATGTGAATTCTGGCTACGAGAAGTTCAGTTTTTAGGACACGTTGTGAGTGAGCGTGGTATCCAAGTGGATCCCGCTAAGGTGGAGGCAGTCATGAACTGGCAAGAGCCAAAGACGCCTACCGAAATACGTAGTTTCCTGGGGTTAGCAGGATACTACCGGAGATTTATTGAAAATTTTTCGAGGATTGCTGCGCCCTTGACTTCCTTGACCAAGAAGAAAGAAAAGTACATTTGGGGCCCGAAGCAGCAAGAGTCCTTTGAAATTCTGAAGCAGAAGCTAAGCAACGCACCTGTGTTGACACTACCGGAGGGTACTGATGAATTCGTGGTTTACTGCGATGCATCACACACGGGCATGGGGTGTGTGCTTATGCAGAAGGGCAAGGTAATTGCCTATGCTTCAAGGCAATTAAAGGTGCATGAAAAGAACTACACCACCCATGATTTGGAGTTGGGTGCCGTTGTATTTGCACTGAAGTTGTGGAGGCACTACCTTTATGGTATTAAATTTGTGATTTATTCAGATCACAAAAGCCTTCAGCACCTGTTCAACCAGAAGGAGTTGAACATGAGACAGCGCCGTTGGATGGAAACCCTGAATGATTATGACTGTGAAATCAGGTACCATCCCGGCAAGGCGAATGTAGTCGCCGATGCATTGAGCAGGAAAGAAAGGGTAAAACCCATTCGAATCAATGCCAAGAGCATTGAAGTTAAAAATAATTTGATGGAAAGGATTTTGGCTGCACAGCGAGAGGCTGTGTTGGAAGCTAATTATCCTAATGAAAAGCTGGGAGTAACTGCGGAGCAGTTGACTCTTAGCAAGGATGGAATTCTTAGGCTGAATGAACGTATATGGGTTCCGATTTATGGGGGACTACGAGATGTTGTTCTCCAGGAAGCCCATAGTTCCAAATACTCAGTCCATCCTGGTGCTGACAAAATGTACCAAGACTTAAAGGCAAATTATTGGTGGATAGGCTTGAAGAAGTCTGTTGCCGCCCATGTAGTAAAGTGCTTAACTTGTGCTCAAGTTAAAGCCGAGCACCAAAAGCCGTCTGGCTTGCTACAACAGCCTGAGCTTCCCGAGTGGAAGTGGGAATGTGTAACTATGGACTTCATAACCAAGTTACCCAAGACCAGGAAAGGAAACGATACAATATGGGTCATAGTTGATAGGCTGACTAAATCAGCTCACTTTCTACCCATCAAGGAGACGTATAGCTCCGATATGTTAGCCCAACTTTATGTTGATAAGATTGTAGCCTTACACGGCATACCTGTGTCTATTATCTCCGACAGGGATACTAGATACACATCTCACTTCTGGAAAAGTTTCCAGCAATCTTTGGGCACGCGTTTAAATTTTAGTACGGCTTACCATCCACAGACGGACGGTCAAAGTGAGCGTACTATCCAAACGCTGGAAGACATGCTACGTGCATGTGCAATCGATTTAGGTGGTAACTGGGATAAAAACCTACCCCTGATCGAATTCTCCTACAATAATAGCTACCACACCAGCATAAAGGCTGCGCCTTTTGAGGCATTATATGGTAGGAAATGCAGATCGCCTGTTTGTTGGGCGGCAGTAGGAGAGGTCCAATTATCGGGACCAGAGATTGTTTTCCAGACAACGGACAAGATTGTCCAGATCCGGGAACGTCTCAAGGCTGCCCGCGATAGGCAGAAGAGCTACGCTGATCCAAAGCGTAAGGATTTTCACTTTGAAGTGGGTGAAAAGGTATTACTTAAGGTATCGCCCTGGAAGGGGGTGATGCGTTTCGGCAAGAAAGGCAAGCTGAGTCCGAGATACATAGGGCCTTTTGAGGTCATTGAACGAGTCGGATCAGTTGCCTATAAACTAAACTTGCCTGAAGAGCTCAATGGAATTCACAATGTGTTCCACATCTGCAATCTCAAAAAGTGCTTCGCCGACGAGTCGTTGGTGATCCCACACACAGATGTGCATATAGATGAGAGCTTAAAGTTTATAGAAAAACCCTTGTCGATTGAAGATCGACAGGTAAAGAAGCTTCGCAGAAAGCACGTACCGATTGTAAAAGTCAAATGGGATGCTCGTAGAGGTCCTGAATATACGTGGGAAGTCGAAGCTACAATGAAAGAAAAATACCCCTATTTATTTGAGTAAATCTCGGGTCGAGATTTATTTTAAGGGGGTGAGGATGTAACACCTCGAAATTTTGTGTCCAATGATGTGTTAACACGTGTCATTTGTTTACACGTGGCATCTATAATAAATAAAGGACTAATTTTGACAAACCTTGAAAGTATATAAATTCGAGGGTTATAAATGTCAACAAGGGTAAATATACTGTATAGTATCCCTAAATAATGCTTAAACCTTCAAACGAATAAATTATAGATCGTACAAAAATAAAACGCGGAAGAAAGTGAGAGATTACAAACTACAGGGGTTAACTGTGTCAACATGTTTAATAATACCTCTGAGTGACCCTTTAACGTTCCAAAGACTTTGTAACGGTATTATACCCTCACTAAAATAATATATATAAATTTCGCGAAGTTTCGATATGAAACGAGAAAGTTACGATCAAATTCGTAGAAGAAGGGTTAAAAGCGTCAACAGTGAAAGTTAAGGCTTTCCAATATAATAAATAAATAAACCGGGGACTTAATAATGCGGGTAATTAACACGAGGCCCCTATCGGTAAATAACCGAGGGCCAAACCGCAAAGTTACCCCTTCAAAACCGAAAGGTCAGGCAAATCATTACGAAAGATTTCGTTATTAATGGCCAGATTCTGTAATAATTACAAAAAGATTTAAAAATCCTGATTTCTTAACCTTAGGCGACCCGCGTAAAGGTTAAGGATTAGTTGAGGCGGGCCGCGAGCCTCCTCACTAATTCGCCTGATTTCTTCACCTTTAGGCGACCCGCGTTAAAAAGCATGGAAACTCCCATGCGGGCCGCGTAAAGTGCCCAGATGCAGAAATGTAGTAACTACTTGGCTTTTGGAACCTTTGAACGATCAAACACCACTTAATGGAGCATGGGCACCCTACATTTGACCCATAACACTTAGGGGACATCTACCCATCACCCCTGACCTGTTGTGGTAGTTGTAATGATCATAGGAGCTTGTTTTTGGCTATAAATAGCACCTTTGTGTGCATAACCATTCACACAATCAAAACACACAACTACTGATCATTCTAAGTGCTCCCAAGCCTTCTCTTCTGCTCTATAATCAAGAAGCAACTTCTGTAAGTCGTTGATAACCATTTTGGTTTCACTTTTCCATAGTTATAGCTCATAAACGCAACCGTCGTAACTAACGGTTGTCATTACAATATCTTGCAAATGGTTCAGTCTTATGACGAATCAAAAGTGGTTATGAGTTGGTATTTATGTGGGTATTAAACCTCTAAAATGGTTCCCCCTGATCACCACTCTAACTATGTCAAATGTCGAGTCAAACGTGCGGTTAAAAAGTCAACAGAAAGCTATTTTGGCGATTTATGCATAATCTGTAATATATATGTTATGGAACCTGTTTTGATAATCATAAAACATGATAATAAGTATATAAACATGTTTGCGCTCGTTTGAATCGATCATTTACTATATTGAACCGGTTCGGAGCCGAAAGTCGCAAAAGTTTGACTTTTGCTTTGACTTCAGTTCTGACCCGTTTTAGTGAGGTATAAATATACCTTAGGACTCTCTTAGGACCAGGTCACATGTTGGTATACGCCTCTGTGGTCGGTTCATGAGTTATCCGAGTCTTTTACGTATTTCCGTCATTCGCCTAAAAGTTGACCGTAACGGCCTTTTAAAATTAAAACGAGTATTTCGGACGCGTGAACGGACCAAAACCTTGCTTATTAAATTATAAGCATGTCCCTAAAGTTTCACGTCAATCCGAGGTCTAGAATGAGAGTTATGCTAAAAGGCGCACTTTTAAGAAAGTTTTGTAATTAACGGCGCAATTAGCATAACGCCCATCTAACCCAAGTTTTCGTCACCAAAACTTTTACCCACTGGGGTAAAATAATATTTTGGGAATTTTAAAGATTTTTAATAATTTTTACCTTGCTCATAACCTGCGGTTATGGCTACGGTTCGGTAAATACCGAATACGCCCTTTTTGGCCAAAACGAGAGTTCTACAAGGTCTTTTGACCCGATTCCAGTTGCTACTGGTTTTAAATAATAAATAATGTATTTTAAGCTTTATAAGCTGTTCGGGAAACTCAGATTTCCTGTAGAACTCGAAAATCCCTTTTAAAGTCTTTAAAATGACCAAAAAGCCCCTACGGGGCATAATATAAACTTAAACTCGTTACGGGCATTACGGAAGGTATCCTACTGATACCAAAATACTTTTAAGGCATATTGACTTAGGAAATAAGCGTACGACTCTTATGATTAACCGTTTCGCCTATTTGCGCACACGGTACGGCTCATGGAACTAGTTTTCGTGCAATAGCCGATATGGGTCAAATTATATTATTTGAACCCCAAAATCCAGAGTATGAACCATAAACCCATATAAAACAAGTCACTGAACTTGTTGGGTCCAAATCGTACTCCATTCTCGGTTTTCGCCTGTTCATGCGAATTAACCATATCTATATATCGGAATCAACCGGTTTAAGCTACGGCTAATACAAGGACCGTTAGGATTCTAAGAGGTTAATTAAAACCTTCGTTCCAGATTAGGAGCCCCAGTAAAAGCTATCGGTGACTTGATCTAAAATAAGGATTAATACTTGCAAAGGTAAATACTTTTGACTTATTTCCCCTATATGGGCTTGGGTTACGGTATATTAATACCGCTTGATTGAGCATTATATAATTCCATCGCTGAGGTGGTTAATTGATTAAATATGATCGGCTCATTTAAACAGTTTTGTTGCTTATAAGCCTTTGGGGGGTTTAATGACCGTTGTCCCGGATATCCCTGACATCATTTTACGAAATGGCCACGACCTTCGACATCCCGGTGTAGGCGTACACCCGGTATAAAGTGTCGACATTAAAATTAAAAGACGTAGCCGTTGGTTTTTATACTACGGTTTTACGCAAACGTGGTGTGTCTATAAATCTTTAACCCGGCACGACCCGGGCTACTGAACGCATAAAAGAACATGTAAAACGTTCACAAGATCATTATGAATTTTCCCAAGTTATAAAAGAGTTTGTGCCTTGTGCATTCAAATCAATTTTAATAAACATTTTCAAATGTGTCAGTTGAATGTATTTACCAGTGTAAACTGACGTATTTTCCCCAAAAAGATTAAGTGCAGGTACCTAAACGTAATTGGCTGGTATTAGCTCCCTAGCGTCGGGATAAGCCTCGCAAGCTTGATTGCAGTATCTAATGGAACAATACTTTATCTGTATTTACGATCCACTGTGGATATTCAACTTCCGTAATACATTTTGATATTACAATCAGAGGTTGAAATTATATATTTAAATTATGCTTCCGCTGTGCATTATATAATTGTGTGGTTTGACTATATTGTTGCCAACATCGTCACGGTAATCCCCCACCGGGCCCACCGGTGAGACACGTGGAAATCGGGGTGTGACAGAAACCCTATAAATACCTCACTTGTTACTACTTTTGGTAGTGACATCTCTCTGCTCAAACCAGCCGCACTCAAGCTTCTTTTCTCCGATTTCTCTCAAATCTTGTAAGTTTTCAACCTAATCCTTGTACTTCTATGATCAACACTTGATTCTACACCTTTCTATCTTTCGAATCTTAAATTTTAACCGTGAAATCACTAGATTTGAGGTGTTCTAGGATGATGTCATCATGGTGTTCTTGAGAACTTCATGTTTTGGCCTCAATCCACCAAGAACAACTTAGATCTGAACGATTTCCACACAAATAAATAAAGATCTTTCATAGATCTAAACATATTCACGGTGAAAGGGATTGAAAGATGGTTTCCAACTTTCTTTCAACTCTTTTACACTCAATGCACTCAAAACCGATAGAATCGAAGCTTGTACCAACTTTCTACTCATTCTTGTGGCTGTGTCGGTTCAAGATCTGGATTCTATCCACGAGATTACCAATTTCGGGTTAAACATGGAACACCGTCTCGAACAGTTTACTGGTCGGATTTGGGTGATTCCTGTCCGATTAGGAGTACCAAGTATTGACGAGGTTTCTGTTGCTTAACACGATATCAAAACATCTCAATAAAACAAACTACCAAAATGATCAAGGAAGAAGACGATCAGGCCGACCAGGTTGGAGTGTTGCCCGATCGGATTACTGTCCGATCGGAACGCCACCCGATCGAGTTGTCACCCGATCGACTTGCACCCTGGCCCCACACTTAACTCCTATTTTTCTAACTTTGAAGGATAAAACATTGAACGAAGTACTGCCCGATCGGATTACCACCCGATCGGACTACTGCTCGACCATGTAATGTTCAGATTTCAATAGTTAAACAATTTCCAACATTTTCAGTATCAACAGATTGCCATCTGTAGGATCGTTTTACCGACCAAATGAGTCAATCAGAGGCAATACACAACTGTTTGAGAGGTGGAATCAAACAAACAGCTTAGAATCAGTGAAGAATTGAGTAGAAATAGAGTATTTCACTTTAAAACAAGCTTCTCATTCAAAATAGACTTGATTACACAGTGGAATTTCAGCAGCACTTCGTGACACACTAGCTAATTCCGTGCCAAATGAGAAGCTAAACACACCTATATATAGGCAACCTAATTCCGCTTGAAACATAACATGACAGTTCAAACGGAATTACCTAATGTAATTCCGTGCGGAATTACACAAGACCATTTCAAGCGGAATTACATTAAACACTCCTAAACTTTACATATTTGACACTTTTGACCCCTATACATCATGACCTAGACATAAGACGTAGGCTATAGACATCGTGCACCAACAAACTCCCCCTTGGATATTGCCGGAGTCTTCAGTCTGGTCTTCAGCGCTTTCTTCACAGCGACTTGAATTTCTCTTTCCTCGGCTTTGGCTTTTTCAACAGCAGCTTCCTAAGCTTCTCGTTCTCGTCAACCCTTTTCTTGTCTTCAGCAGCCATTCTTTGATTAACTGTATGCCTCAGCATGTTATCTTTATCTTCACGAGCCTTTCGATCTTTCTCAGCTTTCAACTTTTCTTCTTTCTCTATCTTTCTTCTCAGCTTTCAACTTTTCTTCTTTCTCTATCTTTCGCCACTTTGATGACCATTTGCTTTCAGCATTGATAACTTTTTGAAAGCAGATAGAAACAACTCTCTGAAATTGCATCGCCTGATCTCTATCTTCAGCTTTGAACCAGATTTTGTTTACAAACAAACATTCTATGTCTTTAGCAGAGCAGTTCACCAACCATAGCGGATCATATACAAAGATTTCTCTAATTTCATTCTCTGCTCTGTAAGTAATCACAGCTTCAGTCGATATACAGCTGTATACCCAACACATAAAACCTTTATAGAACTCTTGTTCCATCTTTGGCACCGGAATATTCTTCATCACTCTTGGTTTCTTCACATGCAGGATTGTCTCTTCAACTCCAGTCACTGGATCTACCCTCTTCACTTTCTTCGAGTAGTGAGGCTTCCAGTGTTTGAATCCCTTTAAGGCTTCAAATTTTATCAGACCCCACATGGGTACATCAAGCTTTCTAACAGGATAATCCAGCGTTCTAACTTTCGACAATTCTTCCACATCCCACCAGGGTAATGACATGACATCATAAAGATATGCAAAATATTACACACCATATTCCCTTCTGATCGCATATGCATTCACTTGTGGCAAGAAACCCCAGCTGATGATGTCACCAAGTGATACATCTCTATCTCTCTTGTAAAACTTCAAAGGACGCTTGAACTTTCTTTCAGTGTCTTTACAGAACCATTTCTTGCGTTCTTCTCGCTGTGGATCTTTTGTAGTACCATCAAAATTCTTATCTTTCAAACATTCAGCAACTTTTCCCCTCAGTTCATCTCTGTTCTCTTGACTGAAGAACTCAACCAGAGTTGGAAAGTTTGAAGTGTCTTCATTCACACTTTCTTCATCAGTACAATCTTCAACCTCAACCCGATCATAATTATCGGCTTCATCCACATACTTGTACTCATATTCAGGCTGTTGGTTGATATCAAGTGCGTTCAACTCTTCTTCAAAGTCAAACTTGAAATCTGGATCAACAATACGCGTCATCTCTTTAATATCAGCCATTGTATACGTATGCCTGAACTCCCTTTCCTCTACCTCAGGCTCCAGACGTAGAATCAACTTTTCAAATTTATCAACATTTTGATCATCCACGTGCTCCCCCTCACCTTCAGCACTTTCATGTTCTTCATTCGCATCATCATGCATATAATCATCGACATTCTGTTCATTTGACGCTTTAGTGACTTTAATACCAGCACCGCCTTGACCATCGTCATCATCATCACTGTGACTGCTTGCAGAAAATACATCATGTGCATCATCAACTTTTTCTTCATCATCATCCTCTTCGTCATCTTCCTCATCATCATTATCCGTATCAACATCTTCCTCATCATTTATAACATCATCTATCAACACGTCTTCCTCAAAAATAGCAGACACTGCTGAAATAGGACGAGGATTCTAAATAGGAGATTCAGGTACAGTGGATGGAACAATTGATCTTTCTGTGACCTCAGAACCTTCAACACCTTTGCCTTTAAACTTCATTTCAGCATCAATTTCAGCTTGACGTTTCGCTCTAACCTCTTCTACTTCTATCTCTTCAAACCTCTACTCTACAGACTTTCCAAGCATATTTTCTAGCACTTTATTCATCATATAAATCTCTTGTTCTTTCATAGCTTTGGCAGCTTCCAATTCTTTGTTTTTCAATTCAAAGTACTTATTCCGCTCATCTCGGCGTGCTTTCTCTTCTTCTAATTCTGCAACTTTGACTTTCAGAATATCAATTTCTGTCTGATCAGCTTCAATTTTCTTTAATAATGAAGTATTCTCAGCTTCCACAGACTTTACACGCTTCTCTAACTTCTTTTCTCTATCCAACAACTTCTTGTTTTCAACCAAAACCTCTTCTACTTTCTTTTCCAAACTCTTTACTTGAACATCACTTGCAAAGTTGAAATCACCTATTTCTTCAAGAGTAATACCTTCTGGAATATTTGGAAAGGTTTTGTAACCTGAAGAACCTGGTGTAGTTTGGATAGGTGGTTGTGTGAGTGGTGGTGTTTGGAAAATTTGTTGTGAAGTAAGGACAGGTTGTTCTTGGATTGGTGTTTGGTGTGGTGGTGATAAATGTGGTGGTGATTGATGTAGTGGTGAAAGATGTAATGGTGAAAGATGTGGTGGAGGTGATGGTGGTGGTGTAGGTTGTTTTGGTGGAGATTTATGTGGTGATTTAGGTGGTGATGGTTCAGGTGGTGGTGATGGTGGTTGACTAGATTTTGTTTTCAGTGTGCGTTTAGGCAACCTCGCAATCAATTTCTTCCTTGCTGCTCTTGGAGAAACTACACTCTTTCTGGCACTGACTTTCTTTCTACCACCAGATGGAGGCGTGTGAGATTCTATCACATGTTCAGGAGATGGAACATACACATCATCATCCTTCTCCTCTCTCCTCTTTCTTTTAAGCTGTTTTTCTTTTGCAACTTCAGCTTGAATTCTCCTCATACGCTCTGTTTCATCAATTTCTTCATCAGACGAGCTTGACGAACTTTTCTCTGCATCGTCACCTTCTTCCTCACCAGCTGCCTTTTCTTTCTCAGCATTATAAGCATTAAGAGATTTCAAAAACTCTGCAGAATTAGGAGATAAACGAGCATCTCTTTCAACATAAACCTCAGTTTCAGCTTCAGCTTCATCTTCAGCTTCAGCTTCTTCTTCAGATTCGTCAACAAGCATAGTCTCAACACTTCTCTTTTGACGCTTTTTCTTTGGCTGAGATGACGAACCCTCCTCAGTTTGAACTTTCGGAGTTGCTTTTCTGCTCTTTTTCTTTTTCTCCTCTTTCACAAACCGTTCATTCCTTGTATCTTTGAAACTTTCAAGAATTTTCAACTCATCAGCGTAACTCTTTTCTTTCATTTCTTCCCATTCCTCCAGTTCTAATGATTGATTGGATCTGGATCTTGATAATTCTTGTCTTTGATGAAACCAGAGAATTCTACTTTTGTCTTCGGTTCTGGATGTTTTGGATGATATCTAGCCAATTGTTTCAAAGACTCATTATCCATGTGATACTGCACCAACAGATCATTATTTTCATCTCTCTCCAACTCAGGATATGCATGGTCCAATATCATCTGAATAAAACGTGGATAAACCCAAGTCTTGCTTTTCGACGTGATATTTTCAACCATGTAATGAAACACAATGTGTGAAAAGTTGTACTTTTTGTTTAATACAAGAGCAGTCACCATATTCATTTAATAATCGCACATAGCATCATAACCTCCCTTCCTGTGACTGAGAGCATTCACCCCTGAATGGATAAGAAACTTGTAACGCCTTGGAAAACACGCTTTCAAATAGTTTGCCTTGTTTAGTGGACCATTGTAGCCCAACCTCAACATGCATCCCTTCACCATCCTTTCCGGAAACTTCGTAGGAGAATTCTGCTCATCTGGAAAGTTAATCACTTCACGTACAAGCTGTTCAATGATAATGATTGGTTTATCTTTGCCATTTACGCTCACAATCGAATTTATTGTCTTGTTTGCTTCATCATATTTTGCATTCTCCCAAAAATGTTTAATGTGAGATCTGAATACCAAGTGTTGGTTCGTCAATGCTTTCTGAATCGACAATCTTTCCATGAACTCCAGAATTCCTGTGAATCCAGCCATCTTCGGAATCTCTTTATCATAAACACAACAAGTGTTGTGCAATGGATCAAACAGCACATTCGAAGCCTGAAAAACACCAACATACAAACAAATCAAACACTTAGAAAATTTTTCAATTCACAACACATTTAAACGAAATTACTCATCAAACGAAAAAACATTTCATGCGGAATCACAATTTCAAACGAATTCAAGTCTCATACGAAATAACATCTCAAACTGAATTACATCTCAAACGGAATCACTGTTCAAACGAAATCAACCATTTACACGAAATCATAGTTCATGCGGAATCATAGTTCAAACGAAATTACACTTTAAAACGGAATCACATTTCAACTGATTATCACATTACAAACGAAATCTCAGTTGAAACGAAATATCCATTTCAAGCGGAATTGTCAGTTTGAAACGAAATTAACCAACAACAAATTTTCAAGAACTGATGATCAAATTAATTGTCACACCCCAACCGATGGCGGAATCATCGGGGCATGGCACTGAGCGAAACAGATTGTTCATAAGTTTCCATAACAACTATCTATATAATCCAGTTAAAGATACCTCCCATACCGTATCCCGAATAAACAAATACATTATTACAGATAACATCCAAACAAGTAGTTCTGTTCCGACAACTCAGATTTAAGTTATTACAAACATTAGTATAGTTCAAATGCTCCTAAAGACCCAGCCTGACAAGATCTACAGACAACTATGCCCTAGTTGCTTGTTCCTGACAGACAACTATTTGTTGGGGGCCTCTAAAGCTTTATTCTAGCTTCACTTCCCTAGCAAGCAAATATCTTAAACACCTGTCACATACGTTAAAATAAAGTCAATACATAAGATGTAAAGGTGAGCATACAAGTTTAATCATAGCATATAGAGTTTGAATAGTTTACGCATAACCAGCACGTACACAGAGGGAAAATGATGCATGTTAATTATCGACATGGACCTATCGATACCAACGACTGCGGGTTGACTGTCCGAGACAGTTCGCAATACATGATTACCACCGTAATCCATGCAAGTAATTGTCCTTAACAACCCCCGAGTGAACAGGTGCTGAGTCCAAACTATAGTACTACGTTGCTAGGCAGGTAGACAGCATTCCACGTGTAAACATAACAACAAGCATACATTTAGTCACGTAATACATGCAATTGGTTAGCGTCCAAATAGTTTAAATAGTGTGTTCGATTGTGATTTTGATACGTATGTAACACCAAAAGTGCTAAAGCAAAAAGGGATTCGAGTATACTCACAGTGATTGATTATGGATTGAAGGGAGCGCTGAGAGTAGGGTTAGCCTGAATAGTTCGATAGTATATTGATGAGTAACGCGGAAATGTAAACAAGTGTGAATGGATCGAATAGCATGGTCGATCGAACAGCAGGTTCAATCGAACGGGCTGTTCGATCGGCTTGAAAGTCCGTTTGAACAGTCCTGTTCGATCGGCTGGTAGGCTCGATCGACTGGGCCATTCGAGTGGATTGTTTCTTCCTCTGATGTGTTTGTGTATGATGGTTTGAACTTTTGAAGTTTTCGTTGTAGTGTTTGAGAACACTGAAGTGTTCTTACCTTTCAGGTCGATTGATCGAACGGTCTGTTCGATCGGCCGGCTTAACCGATCGGCTAGGAACTTCAGAGGTAGTTCTCAGCAGGATGTCACTCGATCGAACAGCCTGTTCGATCGGCTGGCACTCCATACTACGAACGAGTTGCAAAATCGATTAAGTGCTGAAGCATAGTATCTCATGATCCGAAGAGTAATGTTTACCAATCGATTAATATATTCGATCGAACATCACCTCGTCAATAGCATACTTCATGAAGTTTGAAAAGTGTGGAACCATGTGCTAGCCGATCGGCTGGCCCGACCGATCGGCTGGTATGTCCGATCGGCTGGGCTGTTCGTTCGAACAACCTAGTCGTTCGGCCAGCAATTCTGACCTGGTCGGCCTTTCGTCTAACACTTGGCTGTTTGATTATTTGTCATGATTTTAAGGTATTTTGACAGCGAGTTAAACCGTAGAACGTGGGTTCTTACTTGCTTCACCGGTTCGGACAGGAATCACCCAAGTCCGGCCGGTGAACTGTTCAGAACGGTAGTTTGATGTTTAACCCGAAATCGGTGAACCTCGTAGATAGAATCCGAATCTTGAACCTCTTGACTGTTAGAATGATTAGTTAGTTGGTTCAAGGTCCGTTTCTATCGATTTTAAGGTTTTGAGTGTAAAAGAGTTGAAAGGAAGTTGGAAATCCTTCCACGAAAATGTTAAGATTCTTACAAATCCTAGTTTGTTTATGTGGAAATCGGTCAGATCTAAGTTATTCACGGTTGAATGAGGCCAAAGTATGATGTTCTTCAAGACCACCATGATGACATCATCCAAGAACACTTAGATCTTGGTGATTTCACGGTTAGACTTCAAGTTTTGAAAGATAGAAAGGTGTAGAATCGTGTAATGATAAAAAATGTACAAGGATTAGAGTGAAAACTTACCGGAGTTGAGAGGAATCTGAGAAAAGGTGAAGAATAAGGGCTGGTTCGGTCAGAGCTTTCCAAAAGTAGAAAGAGTGACAATGACAGGGCTATTTATAGGCTCTAAAAGAGGAAAGTGATAGCCGATCGGCTGGGCTGCTCGATCGAACAGCATGTTCGATCGGCTAGCCTGTTCGATCAGTGATTCCTGTTCGATCAGGAACCCCCTTTTCGAGTGTTTCGCGACGATTTTTGATATTTCGATTTTGATGGACAACGATACGATAGAGTTCCTAGTCAAATTACTTTCAGTCCCAACTACTATATCTAACATACAATCATCTATAAGTCACGTTTCGATGTCGGTTTCGATTGAGTTTGATTGCTTTTCGAGTTTCGATTTGAGTTTCGATTGATTCGATTGAATACCACACAAAACATAAAGTAAACATTAACAAGTAACACATAAAGCACACACACACACATAACAATACCAAAATTCACATAATTCGAGGTTCGAGTTCGGTGATTGATTTGATTACTTGATTATCGATTGATTAACTTTATCGCATTGTTACTTGCTGCTATTCACAGCCGTAAATCGGTCGCATTGATTAAACATTCGGTCATTTTATTTAGACAACACTTACTCCACATAATACAAAAATAAGAAAAAACCATTAACAGTCAAAGAAGTCAAAGTTGACTTGGACTTTGACATTCGAAAACACGGGGTGTTACATTAATGATCTGGGTTTGTTCTTTAGTGAATTCCGAACACCATGGTATGTTTTTTGTTCATTTTTGACCACATAAACTCCCTAGATCTAAGTCCAAACATACAGGTTTACCGACTTCAAACGAAATCAGATGTTCACATCAAATTGAAACCCTAACTTATGTCTACAACATATTCGAGTCCAATGGTGTATTAATCAGTCAATAAACATCACTAATAAACCCTAGATCTATGTTTTAAGTTCTGTTCATCGCCAACCTAACAAAATTAGGTCAGATCTATGCTAAATCGACCAAAAACTCTCACCTTTCCCATGATAATAGTTGAGTAAACCAACTATAATCAAGATTCAATCAATAATCGGACAGAATAACGGCTTGAAATTGATGAATTTGGAATTTCGTTTGAAATTGCCTTGAACAAACCTTTGAAACGAAATTATAGAAATGATATGTTCAAACGAAATTATACCCCTATTTATAGACGGGGTAATTCCGTGTGGAATAAGCACTGATGTATTTCAAGCGGAATCACTTCTTCAAGCGGAAACCCGGTTCAAGCGAAATTACGTGTTCGAACGAAATTACCTTTCAAGTGGAATTGCATGTTCAAGCGGAATTATGATTTCAAGCGAAATTACCTTTTCAAGCGAAATTATTTTCAACATTTTTCAATTTTTTACATTTTTGAGATTTTACCGACACACCCAGTTAACCAAGTCCAAGCTAATGACCTTGGTCAACTCTTTAGTCTGCCAAGTCCAAGTTAATGACATAGGCTGACCAGTTTATAAAGATGCTGTTTTTTTGAAACAATTTTAAGTTCAAGTTAATGAACTTTTGAACTTTCAAGCAATTACCAATCGCTTTTTCAAACTTCTGCTTACCCAACCCTCATGATCCAGACATATTCAGCACATCAGACTTTTATCATCTGATCCCCAACGTCCGTTGTCGAAAATAAGATGAAATGCAAATCTTTTTGTTCTTTATAAAATGCTAAACAAACAGACAATCTTTTTGGGTTTTTGATAAGCAATAAACTGTACACACAATATTTTTGTGAGCGTGTTAGGGGATCATACCAGCTGTCGACAAGATACGAGTACCGTTAAGCTTTTATTTCATACAGACATTAAACAATTTGCTTTGATTGTCGATATACTGTTCCTCTTAAATTCACACACAAAGTTCAATCTATTCGGGATACTGATTTAGTGTTTTTAAGATCTTGACTTTTACGTGTGTACCACCTCAGAATATACTCCCGTATCCAGATCACTATATTCAGTCTTACAGGTGAGTGCACACTAATGATATCTGTATAGGGTTAAGTGCGAGGCCATGAGAGCTCAGGTCAGAACTTCCGTTCAGCAGAGAGATGATGGCTCGACTTTCGTTGAGTTCCCTTTAGAGAATCTTTTTTACAACAACACATGATTAGCATTTTTGCAGTGTTTCATCATTTTTTTACAATCACTCCCCTATCATCCCTCTTACATTTAAAAACCCACTTCGTCTTTATTAGCTTCTGATTTTCAGGAAGGTCAACCAATCTCCATACTCCCAGCTTCTCAAACAGCTGCAGCTCTTCCTGCATAGCGTTCACCCAGCTTTCCTCAGTTAAAGCTTCCTTATAAGTTCTGGATTCAATCTGCGAGATAAAACATTTAAGTGAGAATTCTTCCTGTAAAGGAGCAACAGATGTATAAAAACAAGTAAGTGCTATGTTGATCTGATCTCTCGTCTTTACTTCGCTCTGAAGATCACCCATTATCTGTTTTGAAGGATGATAAGACAAAGTTCTTGGCATTGCGGTGTCAGGCACATTAAATTCCGATTGCAAGTTCGTGATGTCTTGATCACCGGTGTGATCCTCAGCTTCTGTCGTTGCAACATCTGTGTAACACCTCGGAAAATCACGTCCAATGATGTATTGACACGTGTAATGAACCCTACTAAAGTCCAATATTGAAATTTAGGGACTAATTTTTCGAAAAATCGAAAACTTTGATTATGAAAGGACTGGAAGTGTTAGCATACCTAAAATAAGTTTCTAAATAACCTCTCACGATATTTATATTCACAAATGAGCCACTTGGCGATCGAGTGTAGCCGTTTGCGGAATTAATTGAAAGTTTGCGCAATGAAGGGTTAAAAGCGTCAACATGTTAATTCTTACCTCTGAGTGACCTTTTAACAAACCGGGAGCTTCATGATATTTGATTATACTCTCCGGAATGCCAATTATTGGCCGACTAAGGTTTTTATGCCTATAAGTAAAGTTACGCACAACTTTGCAAGTTAGAGGGACTAAAAGTGTCAATATGTTTAATTATACCTCTGAATGACCTTTTAGCGAACCCGAAGCATCGTTATGTTTAATAATACTTTCAAGAATGCCTAATATGGATTAAATAAGGCTTCAATGCTATTAAATGATGAGATGCGCAAGTTTGCGCAATAGAGGGGCCTAAAGCGTCAACTTTTGAATCTACGCCTTTCGGTGACCATTTAAGTGAACGGGAGCATAGTAATATTTAAGTATATGCTTGGGAATGCCCATTATGGGCCATGGAAGGCTTGGATATTATTAAACGACATTTCGCGCTACTTTGCGCAATTAAGGGACTAATTGCGTCAAACTGCAAAAGTATGTCGATTCGTATGGTAACGGACCTTCCGGAATATGCCCATGAGTTAAACATGCCCTATTTATCTTTTATATAGCTTAGATATAGGCTTAGAGGTGTTTTGTGCGCAAAAATAAACTTTTATGTCATGCAGGGACTAAAAGTGTCAAAAAGTGCACAAGTTTGCATTTTCGCGCATATCTCACATTTTGAATATATCCGGACACCCAAAAATTTATGTAAGCACTAAAATATTATATTTTAGTGTTTGGGATGATAAAATTCCATTCGTCGCGTAATTTGGTTCGTTTTTCGCGTCCGTCCGTGTTTCGTCGTAATTAGCCGAACAACGTGACCGTACGACCAAACGAACCGACATCCGGCATATTTTTGAGCATGTTTCATGTCCCCTATGTTTAAGCATCATTGTAGAGCCTTGAAGATGGCTTAACGGGCTTTAAATGTGTCAGAAATTACATTTAACATATGCAGGGACTGAAACTGTAATTCAGCAAACTGTTTCTCATCTTAACAGCCTTCAAAAGTTGTTTTAAACCTGTAACCATCTGATTCAGAGGTCATAGGGACTAAATATGTTTTTTATAAGATATACGGGTTTATAAAGGGCTGTTATATGCAGTTATATGCTCACAGGGACCAATTCTGTAAATTCTAGAAGTATGTTTGCTGCTGGTTTTGTTAAAACCAGCTGCCATACTCACATAACAGATACTAGGGGCTGCTACCTGATTTAATAAACCGCTTGACATCTGTTTTGATCTAGTTATATCATCCCGACACTTGTCACGATCCTACGAAAACCCAAACACTATAAATAGGAAGTGGGTTTCTTTGTTTATGCACACCACTTGTGACACCTTTGTCACCGCGACCATCAAACAAATACCAAGCCGATGAAATATCGTATTTCATACTTGGGATCTTGTATAAATATGTGTATCTTTTGCACATATCAATTATTGTTCAATTTCAAACTTTACATCGCTTTCTGGAGAATTATACGCAAACTGGTGCGTAAACGTACTCAGTTTAATGCGAAAAATACTCCGGGACATCAACATATACTTAACATACCTTAAATAACCTTTACATAACTTAGAAATAAGTTTTGAAGGCTTTGGTATGGCAAAAACAAGTTAATTCGCTTACAGGGACTAAACTTGACAAACTGCGAAAGTATGCCAATTTGAACTGTAACGAACATTCCGGAACATGTCCATAAGTTAAACATACCATAAATATCCTTTACATAGCTTAGAAATAGGCTTTGAAGGGTTTGGTATGCTAAAATAAACTTTTGGATCATTCAGGGACTAAAAGTGTCAAAAAGTGCATAAGTTTGCACTTTCGCGCATAACTTACGTTCTGAATACATCCGGACATCCAAAAATTTATGTAAGCATCCTTATATTATGCCTTAGTGTTTGGCATGAGAAAAATCCGTTCGTCGCGTCATTTGGATCGTCTTTCGCGCTTATGCGCATTTCGTCGTAATTAAGCGAACATCGCGATCGTACGGCCAAACGAACCAACATCCGGCATATTTTTGAGCATGTTTCATGTCCACAATGTTTAGGCATCATTTTAGGGCCTTAAAGTTGGCTTTACGGGCCTTAGAAGTGTCGGAAATGGCTTAAATACGCAACAGGGACCAAAACTGCCATTTCTGAAAGTATGTGCAGATAATAAGTTGACTTTCGTGTTCTTTTAATGGTCATCATACCATAAAGAATTCTTTCATAATAGCAAATAGTGATCTATTTCGTTTCTTGGTAAATCCATACACTATTTGTTGCGCATGTGGTTCATTTGAGTTATAAGACCCTAGGAAGGCTTCATTCCAAATTATTGTTTTATCCAACCTCAAATATCATTTCGTTATACTTGATCTTTGCATTACCGCGTTTTGCAAAATGATTACTCTTTGATATTTGATCGATAAATTTTTTTTTTGAAAAACTCGATTTCCTTTTAATGGTATACATGGTTTTGTTGTAACCATGTCAGAACTTTCTTGAACTCATTTTGTTTACACCAAGTTCAATTGTTTGAACTTGCTCGCATTTTGTATTCAATTCAAAGTCCCATATGATGGATTGAAGCCATCATATTCAAAATAGTCCCAACAAGCACTTCAATTCTCTTTAACCATAGCATGCTTGTTTAGTCTTCGAATTCATCAAATCATTTCTTTGATTACGATCACCTTGTGGTGACATTTTTCACAAAATTTGAAAAATTTCGCTAATCTCGTTTAAATTATTTATTTTTGGTAAATATTTGTAATAAAATATTAATAATAGTAGGTATTAATATTATTTTAGGTATTAAGGTTATTATCAAGACAGGTATTGGATAGCGTAGCCTTAGTTAGGCATGGACTGATCACCTATGCTTAAACAAGGCAGCACTAACCAATATCCAACCATGATAATAACTAATTAATATATATAAATTAAGTCATCATACTTATTTAGTAAATTTCAATTATATGTTATATATATAGAAATATATATATACTTCGTACTGTAAAGAAAAAACATATTTTCATAAAACAATTAAAGGGACGAATAAAATTATCTAAATAATCGTCTAAGTATTCATAAACAAGACATATTATAAATAAATGTCATCTTGATCAATATTTCACAAACTATTAAATACTTATAAAAAAAAATTCTTTTATAATATATATATATATATTAGAATATCAAATGTTATTTACGCCAACCAATATTTAAGTATGATTGATATTAAAATAAACATTTATTATTTTACTTTTATACCCTATTATAAAATCTTATAGTTAAACATACTTGATTTAAAAAAAAAATGATAATCATGAGTTCTACGATATTGGGTAAACCTATTTATAAAACATATATCATTATTACCACGGGTTTTGATATTTTAAACCTATCTATATTTATTATTCTACTTTATGATAACATAAAAGGAAAAGGTATTTAATAAATTAAAATATCACCTATCTTTAAACATTTGATTAAAGTCATCTGAATACAATTATGTATTAAGACAAAAATACACTAACTTTATTGTCTTCTCATGTATTCTTACAAATCACCCATCTCAGTATATTGATTTTCTCATATCATAATGTGACAAATCACTCCCATGCTTTTATTTCATTTTAAACCTGTCAATCTTAAGTCTTCCTTAGGTACCAATCAAGTAAGTTTTCTTCTGACAAAGAATTTTACTAATTCCAAAAAGTTCTTCACATTCATTCTAAAAATCTAAAGATCATATATCTTTTGGCTTAAAACATAATCACCTTGGAAACTATATCATTTCATCGGAATGTCTCATCTTTTGAAATATCCAGATTCACTTCCTTGAAACTCTCAATTTCAAAAACGGTAAATTTATTCGGTCATCATAATTATTGAATTCTTTCAATCATTACAAACACTTTGTAGCATCCGAATAAATTCGTAGCCTGTGCTAAACCCTCTTCATACGCCATTCGTTTGATTTGTCATATTCTTGGTACAATTATGTACTCAGATTACGATACACTAAATTCTATTGTCCAGTACCATTTAAGTAAACGATATTGATTTTCGGATAATCATTAACAAATTATTTTCCATACTTCCATTCACAAATAGATACTTACCAATTCGGAATCTCCCTCAATTGATCAAAGTAAGATAATTTCGGATATTGAATCCAATTGTTTCCATAAATCATTTTTACTTTTAAAAAATTCATAACCCCTCAAAATATCTTTTGATTCCATTCCACGATACATTAAAAGAAGAAGCATGACCCCAAGAAAAATATCATAGTCCAAATCTCGAGGACGAGATTTTTATTAAGGTGGGGAGGATGTAACAACTCTCACAAAAATCAATAATTAGGATGATAATTACTCAATAAGGAAACCCTAATTGAGACACCCAAGTGATTTGGCATAAACCCTGAAATTTCCGGAACAATCGGAATCAGGATCAGGGCCCCTAAAACTCGAGGGGGACAAACCCTAGTTGATAATTATCTAAATTTAAACGTTGCTATGCTCTGATTGGTTAATTTGTTGAATCACCAAGGCTAGTCCCGAGTCTAGGCAGCCTATGAATTAGACTGCTTAGCTTACGGACCGTAAAGGGTAAGCCTTACGGACCGTAAGCATACCGGCCAGCCTTACGGACCGTAAGGGTTAGCGCATACGGTCCGTAAGCGAGGCTAAATTTTGACTATAAATAGCCGACCTTGGCATTAGAACTCTGGTGTTAAAACGTTGCACAAACCTTCTGTGAACGTTGAGTTATTTCGAAAACAGTCCACAATAAACACACAAATCACTAATTAGTGTAGCGGGGTGCTGCTACGATGCCGGGTATTAACTCGATCGCTGTTCAATTCTTTTCTTTCCGTCAGCTTTTATTTTTGTAAATAATAGCTCGGGATTTTGCCCTCTAAATCCCTAAACTCTGCCCGTTATTAGGGTAATAACTCTAATCACTGGTACGATACTTTATCCGATCGATTATAACTATCCAACGATTGTCGGAGTGCTGCTCAAATTGAGTTATACTTTTTTATTCATCGTGATTTCGACTTGAATGTTTGAGTGCTGTCCGAACTCGGGCTATACTCTGTCATTCGTTGTGAATCCGCAGAATTGTTAAGTATTGCACTTGTAAATCATTGTGAGGATTTTATCTCGTGATTGTCGTTAAAGTTGAATTGAGTTAGTACACTAATACGAGTTCCATTGTGTCTAGAAATTAGAACTCGTAATCAGGAAACTGGTAGAGTACTTAGTAGCTAAGTAAACTTAATAGTTAAATAAACCTAGCAGCTAGGTTAACTGAGTAGGTTAATTAATCTATTAATTAAGTTTAGTATTAATTAAGTGGGATTAATTAAGCTAAACCAGATTAATTAAGCTAAGTACGATTAATTAAGTTAAGCAAGATTAATTAAGCAAAGTAAGATCTACTAATCACCTAAATAGAAATATATATATATAAATATAAATGGATAATATCAAAGGAAGGTGCTAGGAAGGTGTAAGAGGATAGATATCTGTGTATAGGAAGCTTCCTAGAAAATGCATAAGTAACTTCCTAGAAAAGCTATAGGAAACTTCCTAGAAATACAAGGGAAACTTCCTAGAAATTTCCTTTTCCTACCTATAAATAGAAGCTTAGGAATTCATTTTCCTTTGCTCATTTCTCTTCTTCTTTACTCTATACGTTGGTGTTATAACCAATAATCACCAAAACGAAGTTCTGTCCGATCGATTCAGGAACCAACTAATGGATGCCAAAGTGCTATACTTTGAGAGTTCGTTAAACGGATGCCAAAGTACTATACTTTGTGAGTTCGTTAAACGGATGCCAAAGTACTATACCTTGTGATTTCGGTAAACGGAATCCAAAGTGTTACACTTTGTGAAATTCGTTAAGGTTCGAATCTCGTGACTACCGTTAAGGTTTGATTTGGGTTTTACACAAATACGTATTCCATTCTGTTAAACTATATGTTTAACTACCGAAAATACTTCCCACTACACACTCACAATCAAACAAACTAATAAATCATCAGAAGATCCAGAATAATAAAGTGCATGCTTAATTATCGGAAGAAATAGAATCAAAGAAGTTTGTTAACTCAATTCTGCATGCTAATACTGTGAGTCATTCTCTTTTTATCAAATTACTTTCAAAATCATGTTTAGTTTCAAGGTTATAATTACAGGGATTAAGTCTTTGTAATCACCAAATTACAGCCGGTATGTGGGGTATTGTGCACAATATTAATTTCTCACGGGGTTAGGCAAATAAGCCCTAACATAGGTTAGGCAAATAAGCCCTAACAGTGAAGTATCACAGGGTTAGGCTAATAAGCCCTAAAACAGGTTAGGCAAATAAGCCCTAACAGTGATATACGTCATTCATTGGGGTAGCCAATGGTGATATGACCACAGTCACAGATCCGGTCGAGTGACAAATACTGTGGGTAGTTGGTTGATGTCAGAAACATTGTAATCACTCTTAATACTGTAAATTATAACAAATATGTTTTTGTGCAAACTGAATGAACTCACTCAGTATTTCCCCGCTGACAAAACCTTTTTAAAACGCGTTTCAGGTAATTACAGTAGATTGGAGTAAGGATTGGATCCGACACTCAAGGACTTCAAGAAGTGGCTTATTTTATTAATTAAATCAACTTAAGAAATATTGTTTTTATTAAAAGCTACCTTTTGTAAAACATGGAATTTATTCCATCTATTTAAATAAAATCCGGTGTCTAAACTATGATATTTTTCCTAACTCACGGTCCTGATGAAATTTCCGCTGCAATGTTTTTTTCAAAATAATCACCGGTACCACTGGACTGCTCACGGCACCGATTCCGGCCAGGGTGGGTCGGTGGTCGTGACAGAAGGTGGTATCAGAGCTAAGCCACTACTTTAAGCCTATAAGTGTTGTGATAATAATACTTAAGCTTAAATAAAAAAAACAGTTAGGAGATTGTTGTTGAATGGTAGCACAGCCGATAGCAGTTAGACTTGAACATAAGAAAGATGCCTTAGTATAAGCTAAGCCACTTGTTTACGCAATTAGGTGTTATAATAATACCTAAGTTTAAACAGAGAATTAGAAACTTAATATTATCTGATAGCACTCTGAATGATATTTAGACTCGAACTTAAGAATTTTGTCCTAATATAAGCTTCAAGATAAAATTACTTATATAAGTATAACTAAGTATAATGTAATAGGATATTGGTAATCCATAAGAATGACAATTAGCAAGCAATAGCATTTAATTACTATAGTTTATTGATATTACTTGGTCAAGAATAAAGATATGTTATGGAAATACAAATTTTCTTGATTCTGGATAAAAGCCCTAGTAAAAGAGGCACTTTTTTTTGAAAAGATACTATTTATGGGAAATAGAAAATTTTCTCCGGCAAAACTGGGTATAGAGTAGCAGACTCTCCAGCTTGTCCGGATATACTGAGATTACCGCTCCGGCGCGAACCGGATAAGACGGGATAAATGGCATGTCAAACCAGTGACAAGATTTCCCTAAATAGTATCATGACCAAATATCTGACTGGTTCTTGGAAATATGAATCTGATAAATACATTGACCTTATAGTGGAGGGTTCAAATGAGAAGAAATTTTTTGTAAGAATAAAAAAGAATAAATTTCAACCAATAAGAACCCTTCATTTTACTTCATTTAATTTTTGTATTTAATATTAGTGTAAGGGTAAAGGTATATTGGTAAACTTAAATAGATCATTAATTGGTAGTCTTTCTTTTTAATAACTAACTACATTAAATTTGTAACCTATTTTTAAAAAATATATTTTTTTTCAAAGAACAAAAGAAAAATAATTTAAAGTGTAGGATGAATTACGAGATGTGTATGATGAATTACGAGGTGTGTAGGATAAATTTAATATGTGTAGGGTAAATTTCAAAACGTGTAGGATAAATTTTGATGCGTGTAGGCAAAAAATATAGTGTGGAGGATGATAGTGTTTATGACTAATTAATTAGTCAAAAAACAATCATAAATAAGAGGAGAAAAAATTATTTATTACAATTGTACCCTTTGTTCTTTTTCTTCTCAACTTAATTTTCTTCTCAAATGAACCTTCCCCTGACCTTATAAAGGGTATGTATATTACAGCATGTGAAATATTTGATTATATAAATAGGATATCTATAAGGAAATTCCAAAAACCATAACGATTGGTAATTAAAGAATAAAACACAAGCATAAGTGTCAATAATAATTCTAGATTTCTTTATCAGAAATCTCTCATAATTCCGATGTCAAACATTATTTCGTTTGATCATTTGTCTCATGTGACAATATAAACAAGGGAAACCCTTTAAGTTGAAACACCATCCAAAAATATAAAGAATTTCCAAAGCATCATCATAAATTATTAATGCACATAAGAAGCATGTAAAGTTGTGCGAATACACAAGAAAACACATGAAACTTAAAAATATACGTCCACCGACGTTGAAATATATCACACACGACTTTCCAAGGCAAGACCTTTGAAAAGTATAAATTGGGCACGATGACACCAATACTAATTCTGTCAGTAGAAAACTACTAATAAAAAAGAAGCACTTTGCCACGTGATCCTACAAACGATCTACATCTCGCTGGGTTAAACGCATGTGCCTACTTGTTACTTTCATGCTTTCCGGTTTTCACATCATATACTTGCTATGTTCGATAGTACATATATAGTACATGATTTCATTGTGTCTATGCTACGTATGTCCATTGTGTGCATACTTAGTACATCTCTTTACAATACATCTCATGCTACGTATGCCCGTTGTGTGCATACTTAGTACATCACTTTACAATACATTTCATGCTATGTATGCCCATTATGTGCGTACTTAGTACATTGCCTTACATTACATGCTATGTATGCCCATTGTGTGCGTACTTAGTACATTGCCTTACATTACATGCTATGTATGCCCATTGTGTGCGTACTTAGTACATTGCCTTACATTACATGCTATGTATGCCCATTGTGTGCGTACTTAGTACATTGCTTTACATTACATGCTATGTATGCCCATTGTGTGCGTACTTAGTACATTGCTTTACATTACATGCTATGTATGCCCATTGTGTGCGTACTTAGTACATGGTTTTACATTGCATTTCTGTTGCATATGCTCATCCAGCATATGAACACATTATGCTACATTTTGAACCGTTGTAACCATTTGACTATGTGAACCGTCTTAACCCTTCGATTATATGAACCGTTTGTAACCATTGAACCGTGTAAACCAGTTGTACCGTTGACATGATTTACATTTGACAATAGACATTTGACTATACATAAACATTTCCACAATTGTTAAACATTTCATCTTGATGGTTTGGTTTGAGTAAAGTGATTAAGTAACGAGGCGTGTGTAATATGATACAAGCATGGTGGATACGCCGCTGGTACTTCCTATATATAAGTGTTTGTATGGTATTACATATCGTAGCGTTATTTGAATCATTTCAATTTGAGACATATGACATTTTATACAAATAACACACTTTTCACGAGACATTGTGACTTATCTTATACAAACTCATTTTACATGGTTATCCATTTAACCATACAGTGTTCTCTTATTTATACATATCATCTGATCTTATCGTTTTTCAAATGATTTACAAGACAAAGCAAATTACAAGGTTCATGACTAAACATTTTCTCAAACATAAGTCATGAATTCCATTTTCACAAAACCAATGTATCTCACAGGCATTTTTATGCTGACGTACCTATTTTCACATGTGTTTTCAGGAGATGATGCATAGGACTTATCAAGACATACTTAGGCGGACCTGTGCCTTAGTGACTTAAAACGAGACAAGAACTAGTTAATTCATGTTATGTACTCTTTCGTTCTTGTATAAAACAATGTAAACTTTCATGTTTGATTAATAAAACGAAACTTCAATTGCCATGGATTTGAAACAATTGATTCTGTTACAACACTCCCCGACGTTTCCGCCACGTTTTGTATGTTCCACGTGGTCGGGGTGTGACACCACTTCCCAAAAATCTGCTCATAACTCTCAACTAGGAGGAACCTGATCCTTTGGGAACCTTCATTCAGTCCTTTGGACTCTTAGTAAGTATTCTTTCGTGCTTAGTTTAGTTGGTTTAGCGTTTTAAACCAAATAGTCAAGCGTTATCGATAAACGCTTTGACTTTTAAACGGTTAAGCCATTGTTTGCAATAAACGTGGCTACGTGACCGTAATTAGGTAGGTGTTAAACCCTCAAAAGGGCACCTCCTAGTTACCACGTTTACTTAGTTAAATTGTCGGGTCAAATAAAAGTCAAACGGGTTAGTATTAAATAAAATACATAACTATTAATATAAAAACCATAAAATCAGTTTGTCACTTTAATGACTTGGTAAATATTAGTTGAACATGCCTAAGCATGATTCAACCCGACAATTCTGAGTATAGGCTCGGTTCGGAACCGAAAGTCGCAAAAGTTGACTTTTGATTTGACTTTCAGTTCTGACCCGATTTGGCTTAGTTTAGATATGTCTTAGGATTCCATTAGGACCATATTATAGGTTAGTATAATCCTCCGAGGTTATACAACTTGGTTCCGTAGAAATCCTAGTTCATGCGTATTTCCGTTATATGCCTAAATGTTGACCGTTATGCCCTTTTGACCTTAACACGATATTTTTGAAAATGTGAGAGGATAGAAACCTTCACTACTGAATTATAAACTTGTCCCTAAAATTTGACATCAGTTTGAGGTCTAGATTAGGAGTTATGCTCATTAGCGTAAATGAAAAGCTTTTTATTAATTAAAACGACATAATTAGCGTATAGCCTATCTAAACCCAATTTTTAATACCAAACTTTTTACCCACTGATATAAAATAATATTTTGAGATTTTTGAAGATTTTTATTTATTTTTAGGCTGAGCATAACTTAGGGTTGTAGCATTAATTCGGTAATTGTCGGTTTTGCCCTTTTGGGCTATAAAATGAGTTTTATAAATCCTTTTGACCCCAAACCTTTTTCTACTGATCTAATATGTTAAATAAAATATTTTGAGCCTTCTGGAATATTAAAAATATCAGCTTTCTATACAAAACCCGGAAATGGCTCCAAGTCGCCTTTTTAAGCGTTTTTAACGCATAGTATGTATCAAAACTAGTTTAAAGATATAAGGGTTGATGCCTACTGATTTTCTCAGTAAATTTTTATATTTTAACAGTAAGCAAAAGTTTTAAACTCAGATTTCCAGTTTTGGCCTTTTAGGCTTATGTGAAATTACCAAAATGCCCCTACGGTGCATACTATGGTTATAATAAATAAATTTCACGTATAAGTGATACCCTACTGTTATAGCTTATTAAAATGAGTATATTTACTGATTTAATCAGACCTGTAACTCAGATTACTATTTAAACTCTTTTATAAACTTTAAAATGACCAAAATGCCCTTGCGAGGCATAGTTTGAGTTTAAAATCATCTTGGGCATAATGGAAGGCATCCTACTGATATCACAACATATTTAAGGCATATTAACTTAGGAAACCTGTTCATGACTCTTGTGGTTACCCGTTACGCCCTTTTTCGCGTTCGGATAGGCTTATGTAACTAGTTTACATAAATTAGCCGAAACGGGTCAAACCTTATCATTTTTATCTCAAAATCCAGAATGTGTTTAGTTTACCCATATTAAACAAGTATTCAAACTTGTTGGGACTAAACCACATTCTAATCCGGTCTTCGCTTAATCTTGCGTTTGAACCGTAAACCTTTCCTTAAAACTAACAGGTCTAAGTTAATACTTAAACAAGACCCGTTAGGAATCTAATAGGTTAATAAAAACCTTCGTTCCGGATTAAGAGCCCCAGTAGAAGTACTTGTGCTTGCTGATTAGGATATACGGCTGAGTATAAATTGCATTTTAAGCTCAGGTAAATACTTTAAACTTATTTTCCCTTATACGGGCTTGGGGTACGGTATATAAAATACCGCTTGGTCGGACAATTGACCCTAACTCATTAGTAGTTGGGTATTATCAATGTGATCTGTCTAAAAATTGGTTTTGTTTGTTTTACGCCTTTGGGAGTTTAATGACCATGTCCCGGATATCCTTGGCATCATTATAAATTAAAAATGGCCATGTCTTAAGCACGGGGTGTAGGCGTACACTTGATAGTTGCTTAAGGGAAACGGTATCTCACTCTCTTGTGGGCCTATACTTGTGGTGTGTCTGTTAATCTTGACTCGGTTTCTACATCGGGCCCTAAATGTATAACGAACATGTAAATCTGTATACAAGATTATTTTTATATAATTGTCCCAAGTTATAAAAGTTTTGTGCCATGTGCATTCAAATCAATTTTCTAAAACATTTTCAAAATGAGTCAGTTAAGTTGTATTTACCAGTGTAAACTGACGTATTTTCCCAAAAGTTTAAGTGACAGGTACTATACGTAATTGACTGAGAGCTCAGGGCGTCAATAGGGAATCTCGCAAGTTCTAGATGCCTAAAGTCTGTTGAACAATGTTATCTTTCTGTTTTAAGATCCGCCTGTGGATTCAACTTACATTCCGTTGTAATATTTGATATTACTTTTGGATCGGATTGTAATATATTTATATTTTGCTTCCGTTGTGCATTTAAATTGTGTTGTTTGACTATGATGATATCAACTACGTCAGGATACTCCCCACCGGGCCCACCGGTAATACGTGGAAATATCGGGGTGTGACAATCTGGTTCCTCGTCAAAAGTCGGACCGGATTCTGATTCTGAGTCGTCAGAATTATCAAATGTTGGAGCTGGTTCTTCTGGGTCTTCGTGTATCGTTCCACTTGGACCGGCCTCGTGATCATTAGTACCCACGTCAGGTTGAGAAACTACCAACGGTCTTGGCACCTGATCTTGTGAACTAGATTGTTGCTGTTCGTATAACAGTACGAGTTCCTCGATACTTGGCTCAGTCGGAAGTTGGAAAGACTCCCAGAGTTTGTCATAATCGAACATGAATCTTTGTCCGGGAAGTTGCGGTGGAGCTGTATGCTTCTGACAATCTACATGCTGAACTTGAATTACTTTCCCCAGGCTTGGAACAAACACCCTCTTCAGTGGGCTCGCGTAACTTACAAAGAAACCCTCATTAGATTTAGCACCAAACTTGCCATCAGGATCTATAAAGGTACACGGAGATCCAAACGCTTCTAAAAACTTCAAATTCGGCTTATAACGATGAAGAAGTTCAAAACACGTTTTCTTGTATTTCTTCACTGTGAGGACTCTATTCAGTGTATAACACATTGTTTCCACTGCTTCACTCCAGAAAAAATATTGGCAACTTGGAATCAACAAGCATTGTTCGAGCTGTTTCAATCAAGGTACGATTCTTTCTTTCAGCTACATCGTTCTGCTGTGGAGTGTATGGTGCACTAAATTCATGAAGAATCCCTTTCTCGTTACAAAACTAGAGCATTCGATTATTTTTGAACTCCGTTCCATTATCGCTTCTTATTCTTCTGATCGGCAGCTTATATAGTGTTTCCATCTTCTTGAATAGGATCATCAGCGACCCAAAAGTTTGGTCTTTTCTTTCCATGCACACCACCCACGAAAACCTTGTGAAGTCATCAGTAACCACAAGATAGTACAAGTCTCCATTGAAACTTTTCACATTAACCGGCCCAAAGAGATCCATATGGAGTCTCTCGAGCGGTACTCTGATTGAATTCAGCAACTTCTGCGGGTGTGACTTCTTTGTCTGCTTTCCTTTCTTGCACTCTACACAATCATCATTTAAATGAAAACTTTTAAGATTCACACCTTCAACTAAATCATTGTGTACAAGAAAGTTCATTTTTCTAACATGAATGTGGCCCATCTTTCGATTCCACATTATTGACTCTTTTTCTGTTGCCTTTGTTTTTATCACAAAACACTGTTTTTTATGATCTGTTGTTGTTGCGATGCTTATATCGAGTACATACAAGTCATTTTCTCGGGGAGCTCGCATCAACACCATCTCCTCAGGAATTTTAAAACCAGGTTTTATGATTAGATATTCATTTTTAGTAAAGTGTACTGTAAAAGATTTGTCACAAATCTGTGAGATACTCAGCAGATTGTTTTCAAGTTCGATTATATAGTTTACTTTATCAAACGTAATGACTCCATTCGTTAGAGTCCCTTGACCGACTATCCTTCCACCCTGATTCCCAGCAAATCCCACATATCCTCCGTTAATAGATTTAACGTCATAGAGCAATGCTAACATTCCGGTCATGTGCCTTGAAGCTCCGCTGTCCATTATCCACTTCGAGATTATCGATCTTGGAAGCCCCTGCACACATTGAAGAAAATCATTCAAACAATGAGGCCCATGATTTCTTTACAGTTGAAACACTACCAAACACAATATCACATGTCACATTAACTTTCGGAATGTTAAAAATGAAATTCGGAACATCAGTTTTGACTTTTGGTTTTAAATCTTCCTTCTTAATCGGAGGAAATTCCTCAAGAGGCTTATCAAGTTCAAATTCAAGTTTTTCAACATCATCTTTAAAAACTTTTGGTTCAGTGTTCAAAACACTTTCCATCTTCTTTGCCTCAACTGATTGTTTTGGTTTTGCCACCCATGATTGATTTTCAAAAACTTTCATTTTTGGATAAATCTTTGAAGTCTTGTGAGTCTTCAAAGATTCGCCAATCTCAAAGGTTGATTTCGGCTTTTCTTCGGATTTCAAAGATTCACCTCTTTTCAAGATTCGAACGGGGGAAACCATGGGTTTTTTACCCTTAACATCAGTCGGAGCTTTAGATTTGGGTTTTTGTAAAACAGGTTTCTCAAGCTTTTTCATGCATTGCTTGGCCATGTGACCAATTTCATTGCAGCGGTAACAAATTCTTTTGTCATATTCGACAAAAGTTGTTTTGTATGTCTCTTCTCTCAACTTCTTCGCTGCATTGAAATCATCAATGGCTTTTTGACTGAAAATATACTCTTTTTCAGCATCAACACTAGGACCAACAACGAAAACATCACTCATCTTTTCCTTTGACTTGACATTCTTCTTATCCATTTTCTTTTCAAATCCAACCCCTTTGTTTTTGAACTTGTTTTCATTTCTCTTGTTATTACCACCATTGTCCACCCACTCTTTCTTTCCCGAGTTGTTTGGTTGTGTTTTAACAAAAGACTTTTTAGGTTTTGAAAAGAATTCGTTGTTGTTTACCTCAGAAATGTCAATCTCGACCAATTTAAACACTTTTTCAAAATTCTCAATTCTGGCATTTTGAAGTGGATACTCAAAATCAGAATAAAGTTTCCCAGTTCCAATCATTGTGTAAACCACAATGATCGAATAATCATTCGCGACTTTGTCTGATTTTGGTATAAATCTGTCTAAGAAGTTACCATCTTCTTTAGTATCAGAATTGGAGTTCTCAAAATGAGTTTTGACAATCTCAATCTCCGAGTTATCACTCTCTTCGTCTAACACTTGGTCAACAACGGTTTTGATTACCTGTGACTCATTATCCGTGTCGGACGGAGAGAATGTAACATCAATACTCTCAGGCAACTCATTCTCAATGGTTCTTAGTTTGAGGTTCAAAGCAGTTTCCACCCCATCTGGATACTTCTGTGTGTAATGATTCCACATTGGGGGTGGAATACTGTTAAAGACAGGTGTTGCATCTGGTTGTTGCGGGACAATATGATCAATCACATATGAAGATGCAACATAACTCATCAACTTCTTATCAATTCTTTCATTCTCAATTTTTGTTAACTCTAATTCCTTTTTCAATGAAGCAATCGTGTCCAAATGAAAGTTGATTTCCACTTGTTTATCAAAAACTGTTGATTTTAACAATCTTGTGGCTTTATCGTTTTCAAGACTCTCTTTTTGAATCATTTTCATAGATCTAGCCAATGTGTCATAAGCTTCTTTTACTTCACTTAGATCAAATTAATCTCATCAGTGTATTGTTTCAATTCCTGAAACTTTTTGTCTTTTTCAAGACATTCCATGTATGGTTTTGAACAGTTTTTGCATGAAGTTTCAGAAATTGAATCAATCTTTTCAACAATCTTTTCCCCTTGATCAATATTAACATCCTGTGTACCGACACCATCAGACTCTGACTCAGACACTCCTTCTGATTTGATCTCCTCACTATCGGATTTCCCGTCAGACTCCTTTTAACCTAACTTTGTTTTGACCGACACGTTTTCAACTGACTCAGTATCAACAGGCTCTGGCTGTGTCTACCTCTTTCAGTTTCCCCATTAAGGCTTTGTAAGCAATCTCTTTTAGTGTCTCTTCAGTCATTTCTTTGGAGACATCAATTATCTCTTCAACCGGAGCTTTCTCAGCATCATACTGTGGGCAAAATCCTGTTGTTGGCTCATTGAAAAAACCTGCAAAAGAATCAAACACATTAGGAGGCATAATTGATTTAAAAGAACTAGCTAAAACCTCCTGTTCGGATTGATAATAGTAGACTTCTGTAGCAACTTCTTCGAGATCAACCAAACTTTCTTCAGACACATCTTCACTAACAACTTATGTTTCAACAACACTCTCCGGTTCCTCCACAATCTCAGCCATCATTGCTCTACCTTCACTGCCAGGGATATACTTATCCCAACTGAAACCTTCAGTAACCTTCTCATCATCTTGGTTAACTATAAGAGCTTTTTCCGGCTTGTTTTCGATCTGAGGTCTTTGAACGACTGGTCGTTGATTTGTCTTGTGATAGATCGCCTGTCTGTAGTAGTCGTTTGTGAAAGGATTCTGATGGTTATTGACCTCTCTATTCGGACACTCACGCTTAAAATGTCCCTTCTCTTTGCACTTAAAACACGTCACTTTGTACTTATCAAATCCAAGCTTTTGATCTGGTCCTGAAAGACTGTTCCGACCCGTAATTTCCATAAACCTTTAGGCTCTTCTTACCAAGCTAGCCATTCCCCATTTGATGTCAATCAGCTCTAACTCCCCTGGATCGATTTGATCGTAATCCTCCTTTGTCATGTCTGGATTACCGATCCTTCCAGCTACCAAACTCTTATATGACTCAAGAACGGAAGCTAACAGTGCGATGTGTTGCTTTACAGCTGCTTTTGTAAACTCTTGTCCATTTTTGATGTTTACAGCAATGTTACACTGTATCCCAGAAACATAACCCTGACTGTTCGAGTTTGATGAGTGATGAAACAATGGTTAACCGGGCAGGTTTAACACACTGGTCTCGTCAAGAAAGGTTAATCCCTTCCTCTCGAGGATCGCTGGCTGGATCGCCTGCCGGTTGATTTCCTGCACAAGGAAACAAACCGTGACTCGTAATAAGGAGGATGGGGTGGGGGGTGCTCCTTGTTACCACTCTCCGGCGTGAGAATCAGTAGTCTGCTTGGGAAGCAAAGTATGATAGTAGTAGTAGTGAGAGAGTTGTTAAGAGAGATACCTCAAACCTGGTTTGGGGTTGGTATTTATAGTCGAGGAGTGAAGGAGGAGGTGGATGGATAGACTGACGGCATGCTGCACCTTTGCAGGTGTGTCAGGCATGTCGGCTGTGGAGGTGACGCCACGTCAGTCTGTCGCTTACGTAGACCTGACAGGCTGCTGCCATTGGTGCTACTTGCTCTGTGGTGTTAGTCCCACTTGCTGAGTGTACAGGGTGCGGTGCGGGCCGCATCGTTGTTTGCGGTAACTGTAGACGTTCCGGCTTCTCACTCTTTGATCAAGAAATACGCGAGATGCGGTGCCAAGCCGCATCGTCGTCCGTGGTGACTGTTGCTGTTATCCAGCTCCCTTTTATTGATAGAAGTGTTCACTGGATGCGGTACTAGGCCGCATTGCTGTGAACGCTTCCGTTTTCATACACCAGATGCGGTGTCATGCCGCAACACTATACCGTTCTCATATTCCAGGTGAGTCCTCCTCCATCATTGGGCAAATTGGATTTAACCACTGTGTCGGCGCGTTCCCGGGCAGACACAGGTAGGTTGTTAGCTAGTGGGGGTTTTGATAAGGGTAATGGTCACTCGCGGTCGATGCTGACGCGAGATCTGGAACAATACTCCTTCAAGTCCCCCCAGTCTAGTGTTGCTGCCATATGCAAGTTGCATGTGGGAGGATGTAACAACTCTCATTGAAATTAATAATTAGAATGATAATTAGTCAATAAGGAAACCCTAATTGAGACACCCAAGTAATTCCGCACTAACCCTAAAATTTCCGGAACAATCGGAATCAGGATCAGGGCCCCTAAAACTCAGGGGGGTTAAACCCTAATTGATATTTGTCTATTTAATTCGTTGTCACAATTGAAAAACGAAAGTTTGATGATTCAGCTAAGCTAGTCCCGAAATCAGCTAGGCTAGGGAAATAGACTGCACCCTTTACGGACCGTAAGGGTAGGTCCATACGGACCGTAAGCCTAACCACATCCTTTACGGACCGTAAGGGTTAAGTCATACGGTCCGTAAGAGATGCTATTTTCTGGCTATAAATAGCCGACATTGGGACTTGAATTTTGGAATGAAAGCGACGTTCAATTGCTGTCTGTGCGTCGAATTAGAGTCAGTATACTACAAAATAAACACACACCGCACTCGAATCGCTGCCGCGGAACAGGGTAATTACTCGATCGCTATTACGATTCATTTTCCGAGATCAATATATCCAAAGAATGTTTAAGTGCCACCCACATTAGGGTTATACTTTGTCGTTCGTCGTTAATTCGATGAATGAGTTTAAGTATCGCACTTTGTTGTTCATTGTGAGAATTTGATCTCGTGAGTTATCGTAACTGCTGTATTGATCATTAACCCTGTTTTGTGTGCATTATTGTTGAAATTAGGTTAACAGGGCTAAAATCATATTCTATCCATACTAAATCTACAATGTGAGTCATTCTCTTTTTATTAACATTTTTACAATACTCCAAATCATTTTTTCAGAGTTATAATTACAGTGATTAAGTTTATGTAATCACCAAATTACAGCCGGTATGTGGGGTATTGTGCACAGTATTATTATTGTTTCATTCACATTAGGTGGGCGAGCCTAAAAATAAGTGATATACGTCACTCATTGGGACAGCCAATGGTGATATGACCACAGTCACAGAGCTGGTATGTGACAAATACCTATTCTTGAAAGTTGGTTGATAATAAACATATGTAAAAACTCTTGATACTGTAAATTATAACAAATGTGTCGTTTTCAGTAAATAGAATGATTCACTCAGTATTTCCCCGCTGACAAAACCTTTTTCAAACATGTTTCAGGTGATCTACTGTAAATCAGGAAAAGTGCTGAGGAGCATTTCAAGCTTAAAATAGTGGCTCAGTATAAAATAAAGAAATACGTTTTGAAATAAGGATTTATCACTAAAACTTATGTATTGTAAATTATCGGGGTTTATCCCGAATTGTGAAATAAAATAATCGGGAAAAGTTTTAGCTTTACAACGATCCTGATGTTAAAATTTCCGCTGCTAAAATCACATAAATAAATATCACGGGATTTCTGTCCCGCGGCTCCTGAAACGGGTCAAACCGGGTCGGGGGCCGTGACAGAGGAGTACTGGACTATGGTGTCTAGAAGGTAGTTTGGAGTCTGGAGAAGATCCTAGGCCGTGACAGAGGAGTACTGGACTATGGTGTCTGATGTGCGTGCACGTACATTCCCCTCCTTCTTTTTGTTGAAGAAGTTGTTTATGCACCCTCTGTGGTTATGAACCGGACAGGAGGGATTTGAAGTTTGAAGAGAATGAAGGTAATGCGGTTTACCTGTTTCTGAGATGCGGTTCAGTCCAAAGAACAACGCTGGTTCTGAGTATCTGACACACCTATACGGGCTCGTGTGTGTCATTTCCGCATATTCCACGTGTGCTCATGGGTATGTGCGGACATGTTTATACCCCCTTAACCATGGAAGGATATAATTTTTAGCTATTTTGAGGGGTATGTAAAAAAAACGACATGCGTTAAGGGTTATGGTGCGGTATACCAGAGAAACCGCATGCCGCTTGTGTTTGGATAATGTTGTCGCCTTTTGTTGTATACGTGGCTGAGCGCACGTGTGGGTTGGTGGAAGTTGGTGAGATTTTCTGGCATGTGCTAAAATGAAAGGACATTTGCACTGCCCGAGGTCATTAAATGCGCTGTAGCAGGAGTGTAAACGTCTCCTATGTCAGGCGCGTGTGCGGCCACGCGCGCGTGGTAACTGTCAGCGGAACCGTCTCTTGACACGTGGTGCCGCATAATTCGCTCTTTTTGAACGTGATGATTCAGTTTCCATGCTGCATTAATTGCGATCGGTATATAAGGGGAAACCGTTCGTGGTTTCCCCTCAGTTGTTCAAAATTTCAAAAATTCTGGTGAGAGAAAAAAGATTCCTCTGTCTTCTCCGATAAGGTTTTCTGAAATTCCGGTGAGGTGGTTTGAGTTTTAGTCCTCATTTTTCTTTTCTTCATCCTGATGGCTGAACCCTCAAGTCCACAAAATGTAGAGGGTGGAAACCCTGAGAAACGGCCGCTGGCGGCGGCCGATGAAGATGAAGAGGGTGATGGTGGAGTAATCGGTGGTGGTTTACCAGTGTTGAAGTGGTCAAAAGGTTATTTTGACAACCTGATGACCAGCATACAAATGCCCAAAGAGTATGGGGCTATCTACCCCCAAGAGGGAGATACCGGTGCCGATGTTCCGGCGGAATATATTACCCTGTGGGCGGAGTTTTTTTATGATGGCAACCTCCGACTGCCATTGACGGTGTTTGTTGCCGAAATTCTGGAGTTCTATCAGAAGCACATCTCCTAACTGAGTCCGTTTGGGATGTTTCGGATCAGAATTTTGAGTACACCTTCCGTGCTCATGGTTTGGAGGTGTCTGTTGAAAACTTCCGGCGGTTCTACCACCTGACGGTGAACACCGGGTTCTTTTCGTTTAATCAACGACACGGAAGTAAGAAGCTGATGACCCCTCCCAAGGGTGTTACAAAGTGGAAGACGAAGTTTTTCTACATTAGGGCTGCTGCGGTAGCCGCAAAGATGACTTTGCGGAATGTGAATGCGGACCTCCCTGTGGAGGATATTGCTGTAGCTACCGACAAGACAGTTGATTGGTTTCCAAGGCTGAAACCTATTGAACTCAAAAGACTGGACAATAACCGGTTGTGGGTGCTGCGGATGATGCGGCTGTAGGTGGGACTGCTGCGGGTTCCACCCTTGCTGGTGAGAAGAGGAAACCGGAGCAGACGGCTGCTGGTGCCGGTGAAATGAAACGTCGGAAGCTGCAGTCCAAGAGGGCTGGTTCGACGCAAAAGAAACCTGCGGTTACTGCTGGTAAGTGTATAACTTTCGCAAGTGTTTTGTATGCACAACTTGTTTTCTGATAGTTGTTGCTTTCTTTGCTTTGCAGAACTGCAAGGTATAGATTTTTCTATCTTTGATGCTCCCTCGTCTCCCCTGCATACCACGGCTACGGATGCGGGTGTTACGAAGGAAACTGCGGCACCTTTTGCCAAGGTGGTGCCCGATCCGACCGTGCGGGCGGAGGAGACTGTGGAGAAGGTTGCGACTCAGATTTTTGATACCGTTGATTCTTCTAACAACTTGATCTCTCCAAATGATGCTGATAATTTGGATCTACGGTTTTCTGATGCTGGGAAGCAAAAATCTGGTGCTGAGCCGCAGAAGTCTCCTGCTGGTGAGAAGGTTACTGGTTCTTCTTCTGGTGGTGCGGGTTATGATGGGCCTCCGATTCAGCCTGGGGTGTTGGACCGTGTTCCGACCCTGAAAAGTCAGTCGAGACAGTTCATCTTCACGTATAAAGGCGGAATCAGTATATGTGAAGTTACACAGCTTGTCCTTTCCAATTCCTTTGTTTTTATTGCTTTCTGAAATGAATTTGACAGAGTTTCGTTCCACAAGCACACATACATGTCCGCTCGAATGAACACAAACATCAGGTATTTATAGAAGTGAATGGTTCGCTCCAAAGTGACATGTCGTATGAGCGAACCATACACTTTGACTAATAAGCGAACCTGCCCTGATGTCCTATAAGCGAACCTATCTAGAACCCTATGAGCGGACCTACTAACTAATGTTCACAAAAGCGAACCTACAATCATAAAATACATATTTTGACATTCTAGACCCTCTGATAACCTATCTTGACCTAAGACTTCACGTAGACGTAGTCAACAGACATTCCATGCATCAACAGACTCCCCCTTGGATGTTGACGTAGTCTTTAGCAATCTTTAGATCCTGAGTGTTCGGTCTCGGTCTTTTCTCCAACTCTGTCTTCTCTTCATAATCACTTTATCTTCACAAGTTTCAGAATCACCACCTGACTCCATCTTTAGACTTTCCTTTAGCTGTTGATCCAGACTCCCCCTTTCACAGACTCCCCCTCTCAGTATGCTGGGATCTGAGGTCTTGTTCTGGTTCATGCTTTGACAATTTGCCTCCGTTGGGAATAATGAAGTCCAAACCTATTACTCTACCAATAACATTAGAATTTATCTTTTCAAACAATAAAACTCAAATTCAATCAGCTTTAAAAATCCACTCAAGTATTCAAATTCAAATTAATGATACTGATTACTTGATTAATCTACCAAGTTCAATTTAATGACCCTGGTTGATCTTTTGACGAATCAAACTGATTTTGTAAAAATATTTTCTCATTTTCTAAAAACAATGTAACAAGCATCAACTTAATGAACTTGTTTTAACTTTGAAAACATCTTTCAAACACCATCAAAGTAAGCTCTCCTCATTCTTCAGCTCAGAATCTCCTGCATCTGCTTCATCTTTCTAGAATCCGACAATCAACTTTCCACTCTGGTTTGTCTAAAATAAAGCAGAAATGTAAAATCTTTTTGGATTTTAAAGTGATCTAGACTAAGAAATGGAATACAGAAAACTTAAATTGCAGAAAGTAAACTATTTACAAACTTATTTTTGGCGAGCGTGTCAGGGAATCATATCAGCTTTTTAGACCAATTACCAGTACCGTTATGCTTAATTACATGCTCAGACTTAAACAATTCACCTCGATTGTCGATATACTGATCCATCTTAAATTCTCACACAAATTTCAATCTATTCAGGATACGAATTAAGTGTCTTAAGAACTTAGTTCAATTCATGTGTCCCACCTCTTGAATATACTCCCGTATCCAGAATCCCAGATATTCAGTCTTACAGGTGAGTATACCACAGATGATATCTGTAAGGGGTTAGGTGCGAAACCGTGAGAGCTTAGGTCAGAACTTCCGTTCAGCAGAGAGATGATGGCTCGACTTTTGGTGTGTCCCCTTTAGAGGATATTTTAGTTACAACAGCAGCGACTATCAATTTTATTGTTTCATCAGCTTGCTGAGGGCGATGCTATGTTTCAAGCATTTTGCAGAAAGTATTATTCGGGGACTAGGTCAGTACTTCCATACAGCAGAAGTCCCGGAATAATACCCCAGATATCACTGAGTATAAAGACCTAGTATCTCAGAATATGGGTCCTTTCAAACGAGATTTCAGGGGTTACCTATATATCGAAGTAGTGTTCCCCACGAATTTCACAAGTTTGAAATTTTAGGTTTATATCCCCAATAAATTTACTAAGTGTGTGAAAAACTATCGACACATCATTAATGAGACTGTTTAACTCATTTAAACTTTACAAATCTTTAGCATACTGTAATTGTCTAGCTGATGTACTATCATTTTCCCTATATACACAAGCTCTTTTTCAATTTTATCATGTTTTTGTATTTTTCATTTTTTACTGTTTTTGTATTTTCTGAAAATAAACTATGTACAACTATCTCCCCCTAAATACTAAAACACGTAAAAAATCGACAAACCATCGCAGATTGTTTCTCGTCTTCATCCGCAACAGTACTCTTATCAACGCTCACAATCCCATCCGACACCGAAAGCAATTTCATACCATTAAGTTTTAACAAATATTGAAACCGATTTTTATCAAAAGCTTTGGTATGCAAATCAGCTTTTTGTTCGTCAGTGTGGATTTTCTCAATTCGTATCAACTTTTTCTCGAAACAATCGCGAATAAAGTGATGACGAATCTCTATATGTTTAGTTTTAGCATGATGTACTGGATTTTTAGTTACATTAATTGCGGCCTCATTATCAACAAACAGAGGTGTGCTAAGAAACTGCAAACCGTAGTCGCGCATCTGTTGCTGTATCCACAGGATCTGAGAGCAGCAACTGCTAGCAGAAACATACTCCGCTTCACATGTAGATAGCGCCACAGATGTTTGTTTCTTACACTGCCAGGTAACCAATCTAGGTCCAAAGAACTGGCATCCTGCAGTTGTTGATTTCGTGTTGACTTTGCAGCTTCCGAAATCCGAATCGGAATACCCTTCGAGCGTAAAATCGCCTTTTTCTAGGATACCACAACCCCAATGTAGGTGTTCCTTTCAAGTAGCGGAATATCCTCTTGACAATGATCATGTGCGAAGCTCTCGGGTTAGATTGATATCTTGCTGCGAGGCACGTTGGTTACATGATATCAGGAGGTGAAGCAGTTAGATACATCAAAGAACCTATCATGGAACGGTAGAACGTTTCATCAGCCCTGTCTCCGGTGAGATCTGGGTGAATCCCATGATTAGTCACAAGTGGGGTAGCAGCTGGAGTAGAACTTGACATTCCAAATTTCTCTAGAATATCATGCACGTACTTCGTCTGGTGAATGAAAATTCCCTCAGGTAGTTGTTCAACTTGTAGAACCAGAAAGAACTTCATCTCCCCCATTGATGACATTTCGAATTTCTGCTTCATCACCTGTTCGAAATCTTTGCACAATTTCTCATTCGTTGACCCAAAAATTATATCGTCCACATAAATTTGTACTATCAGAAGATGACCATCAACGACTTTAGTGAAGAGAGTGGCATCCACTTTTCCACGAATGAACTGGTTAGCAAGTAGGTGTTGAGACAGAGTCTCGTACCAGGCTCTCGGTGCCTGATGTAGACCATACAACGCTTTGTCCAGCAGATAAACTTTGTTCTTGTGGATTGGGTCAGTAAAGCCCGGCGGCTGACCAGCATAAACCTCCTCTTTGACCTTCCCATAAAGAAACGCTGACTTTACATCTAACTGATATACTTTGAAATTCTTCCAAGACGCAAATGCTAGGAAAATTCTGATTGCCACTAGTCGTGCTACGGGAGCATAGACTTCTGTAAAATCAATCCCCTCCTGTTGACTAAAACCCTGAACAACGAGTCGAGTTTTGTTCCTTACAACCACTCCTCTGTCGTCTCTCTTACACTTGAATACCCATTTTGTATTGATTTTCCTTTGACCATCTGGAAAATCCACTAACTTCCACACACCCAACTTTTCAAACTGACTTAACTCTTCTTGCATCGCTATAACCCAAGAGTCTTCAGTAAGCGCCTCTTTGTAAGTTCTCGGTTCGATCTGCGAGATAAAACAACTTAATGAAAATTCAGTTTGTAAAGGTGCTACTGTAGAATAAAAACATGTTAAGCCCTGGTATATTTGATGTCTTGTACGAACGCCTGAATGCAATTCCCCTATGATCAACTCCTCTGGATGATAAGAAAGAGTTCGCGGCATCACTTCGCTTGGAACATCTACATTTCCCTCCAGATTAGTAACATTTTGATCTGCATCTTGTTCACCAACTTGGTTTGTTTGACTTGACAACTGGATCTGCTACCCCTCAAGATCTGAATCACCATGGTCAAATACTGGCTTGTTATCAGCTTCTTGATCATCATTCACCTCCGACTGATTACCAGGAGCAACTTCATCATCATGTTCACCAGCATTGCTAGGACCTGCTTCATCATCATTTGAAGTTTCCCGAGGTCTTCCAGAATACTCCGCTGGGAACCTGAGCTGCGACTCATACTCTCGCAAAATATCCAGCTCATCAAAGAAATCTTCTTCTTCCTCTGATTCTTCTCTCATGTTAAACGAATCCCAAAGTTTGTCATAATGATAACGCCATGAATCACCAGGATTCTGTGGCGGCATAGTGTAACCTTGACATTCAACATTTGCAGCTTCAATAATCCGCTTTTCACTTGGAACGAAGACACGTTGTGTAGGACTTGAATAGCCAACAAAGATACCCTCAATGCTCTTCGGACCAAACTTTCCATTAGGCTCTATCACCGTACAGGGAGACCCGAACGGTTCTAGATACTTCAAATTCGGCTTGCGGTTATTGATTAGCTCAAAACACATCTTGTTGAACTTCTTGACAGTAAGAACTCTGTTGAGAGTATAGCATGCAGCAGAAACAGCTTCAGCCCAGAAATTAATTGGCAACTTAGAGTCTGCAAGCATTGTTCTGGCTGTCTCGATTAGCGTCCGGTTTTTGCGTTCTGCTACTCCATTCTGCTGCGGAGTGTACGGAGCACTAAACTCATGCAATATACCTCTTTCATCACAAAATTCTTCCATCTTACTGTTTTTGAATTCAGTACCATTATCACTTTGAATTTTACAGATAGGCCTCTGGTACAGATTCTCAATTCTCTTAAACAATGCCATCAAGCTGTCAAACGTTTCGTCTTTTGATTTCAAGAATGAAACCCACAAAAATCTGGAATAATCATCAGTCACGACCAAACAGTAGTAGTCTCCTGTAATACTCTTGACGTTCACCGGACCAAACAAATCCATGTGAAGTCTTTCCAATGGTCTTGAAACTGAATTGACTTGCTTTGTAGGGTGTGACTTTTTCTTCTGTTTGCCTTTGACACAACTTATGCACTCCCCTTCCAGATGAAAACCTTTGGCATGCACTCCTGTGACCAAATCGTTATGCACCAAGTGATTCATTTTCCTTAGGTGAATATGCCCCATCTTTCGGTGCCACAATCTTGACTCTTTTTCCGTTGCTCTAGACACAAAACAATGAGCCTGACCCGTGGTTGTAGTAGCTACGCTCATGTCCAACACGTACAGATCATTGACTCTTGGTGCCCTCATGATAATCCACTCCTCAGGTATCACAAATCCCGGTTTCAAGATCAAACATTCTTTGTTAGTAAAGTGAGTAGTATACATCCTGTCACAGATCTGGGAGATACTCAGCAGGTTGTTCTCCAGCTCAGCAATGTAGTTAACTCTTTCAAACGTTACGATGTCGTTCGATAACGTTCCTTCACCTATGATCTTGCCTCCTTGATTACCCGCAAAACCTACGTAACCACCGTTAATGTTTCTCACATCATACAGCAATGCGGTCTTCCCTGTCATATGTCTTGAGGCTCCACTATCCATGATCCATCTGGATACAAGTTTTGGAAGATCCTGCATATAACAAATCATCACTTAAACAACTTCAAGAAAGATGCCGATTCATGCTTCGCAACCCAGGAAGCTCCGGCAATTCAAACTGTTTAATCAAACATGGTGTCCACCCAGGCCTCATCAGCCTTAGGTGTAACCTTGACTCTTGCAATTTGAATTTTGAAATTTTCAGCCTTGAGAGGTGGGAAATTTGCATCATAATCAACCGTAATTGATTCTTTAGTCTTTTTCACCTCAGAAGTTGAAACTTTCTTCTCAACTTTTGGTTCAATTTTAGGTTTCCACACCTGTTGAGTTAATGCAACCCGTTTATAAAATGTGTCAATTTTAGTTACCGACTTCTTTATGGGTTCATTTTTCACTTTGAAGTTGTCAATTTTAACATTCTTCTTCTCAACAACCATCGGTGCTTTACCCTTCTCATCAACCTTCTTCTGTTGAACCTTCACAGTTTCAGTCTTAGGCTTCACATATGAACACTTTCGTGCAATGTGACCAACCTGATCACATCTAAAACAAGTACGAGTATCAGCTACCCGACTCGTGCCTTCAGACTGAGCCTGTGAAGCTCTCTTCTCAAAAAACTCTTTGTTCGATTTTGAAAATTTTCTTTTTCTTCATCTGCAAGTGAACTCGAACTGTTCACAAACCTTTTCTTCTCGACAAACCTCTTGTTTGTAACATTTCTTTTCTGATACGATTTACCCCCCTGATAACCACCCGACCAGTTGTTTCTGTTGTTATTGTAAAAACGCGATGGATTAACAAATTTCTTGTTGTAAACCTTTTCTTTCTCAAACTTCATTTTACCTTTCTTTTGACACAGAATATTCAATGCTGACAACTCAACTTCGACCAGTTTGAAAACATTTGTCAATTTATTCATATTGACATTCTCGATCGGAAACTCTGAATCCAAAAACAACTTATCCGAACCCATAATCTTGTACATGACAAGGTTTGATTCTTCATTTAAGTTGTTCTTGGACTTTTGTTTCGGAATGTATTTGTCCAAGAAACACCCATCCTCCTTAGAAGTGTCACTTTTCGGTTTTAGCACTTTCTCAACAACACTTTTTACCACATCATTTTGGACACTATCGTCATTGGAAGATGTGAACGTGACATCAATGTTCTCAGGAAGTTTAACTTCACTTTCTTCCTCAAGTTCAACCAACCCAGATTCCTTTTTTGTGTAATTATGCAAAATCGGTGGTGGAACTTTGTGAAAACCCACGCCAGTTCCATCTGAAAACACGTCTTCGCCAACTTTGTTTTTCCCTATGGGTTTGGGAACAATGTGCTGCAACACAAAGCTTACGGAGCTATAACTGTTAAGCTTCAACTGGATTCGCTCATTCTCAATTTCAGCCTCCTGAACTTTAAGTTTCAATTTAGCGATTTCATCCAGTTGTTTGTTAATTGATTCTTCTTTTATTCTTACCACTGCTTTTAGATGTTCATTCTCTTTAAAAGTTTTACCATTACGATCATCACTGTCTTTCACAGTGCTTTTGAGTTTTTCTAATTTTTTAGAAATCTGACGGTTTTCGAGAATTAGCCTTTCATTTTCATTTTTAACCTTTTCATGATCAATTTTATCTTTTTCAATTTGACCAGTTAATTCTCTAATCCGTTCAGTTGAAGCTTTCACTGTTTTGTCACGACCAAGAATTTGATCCTCCACACTTCTGACTTTCGCTGTCAGATTTTTAATTTTCTCACCGTTGAGGTACTTGACAGTGCTACAAAAATTGCATTCTTTGTTGCAATTTTTGCAGTCAGCATTTCCGTCGATCTTTTTACCTGACGCATTTGTTGACGAATTTGGACTGACCTGGCCCTTTGACTCAGACACAGAGTTAGAGTCTACCTCAAGTGCTTTCGCAACCAGCACTTTGATCAGCCATTTTTCCCGGGTTCTCTGTTGTCAACTCCTGCGTAGTATCGATAATGCCTGTATCAACCTTCTTTGAATTCTCGATTTCGTCTTTTTCTTTCTTCTCTTTCTCTTCTTTCTCCTTTCTATCTTTTTCTTTTTCTTCTTCTAACATTTTCTCGGTTGGAGTGCCTCACCATTTATGTTGCCAATACTCATCCTCTTCTTTGTACTCCTTGATGATGGCTTCGATATCGAGTGTTTTATCATCAATCGCAATATTGCCATACGGATCCAACTAACACTCTCTATCCGGATCCCATCTTTTCGCTCTCTTTGCTTCCGAATAGACACCAGGCAGTCTAATGATCTTGTTTTCAGCAATTATTTTTCTGTACCGATACTTCTGTTCTTCCGTACGGTTATCTTTCCAGGGAATGGGTTCATTGTTTTTCGCCATAAATGCGTAACCAACCGCATCTTCCTCCGGTAGAACCTCTTTGCTCCAATCGTATACCTCATCATCGTAAATCACAGCAAGAGCCCTCGATTTGTCTCTGTTATCTTCAGCCTGCTTCAATCTAGGCGGCTCGGATTTATTCTGATGATATATCGCCTTTTTGTAGTAATCGTCTCTAAAAGGATTCTCCGACTCATCAGCATACGCATTTCTACATTCTCGCTTGAAGTGACCTTTCTGCTTACACTTGAAGCACGTCACCTTTGATTTATCAAACCCCAACTTTGTAGACGGACCACCGATCGTCTTCCTCCCGGTGATTTCCATGAAGCGTTGTGCTCTACGAACAGCACTCGCCATCGCCCAACGAATGTCGATTAGCTCCATTTCTTCGGGATCTATCTGATCATAATCTTCTTTCGTCAGATTTGTATTCCCGATCTTACCAGCCACCAACCCTTCATAAGATTCTAACACAGACGCCAAGAATACCATCTGTTGTTTAGCCGACTCCTCATCAAAATTCTGAGCAATCTTCAAATCTATTGCGATGTTGCATGAAAACTTTGCATCAGAACGATTTGCAGAAGATGAAGATCCACTGTGATAACCATTGTGACTTCCGCTGCTTGGACTGTTTTGACTTTCTTTGCTTGCTGAAGATACATTCTCAGCTGAAAATGCAGTCTTTGGAGAAGTTGCTTTTGGCATCATGCTTTTTGGATAATAAAGATCCAAATTCTGCTGGTAAGATGAGTGATTGACTTTGTACGTTTTCTTCAGTTCCAGCTCTTGACTTTCAAGTCTCTCAATCACCAAATCTGGAGTCAACTTTGCAGGCTCAATAGTGTTTTTCAACATAAGTGCATAATATCTCCAATCCACCTCGTCTGGTAATGAATCGAATAGTTTGTCAACTAGTTCTTCATCAGAATACTTGATTTCATGTCTTGCTAATTCCAGCTTCAGATGACCGAACCTTTCTATCATTTTACAAACTGACTCATTCTTGAGGCAACCAAACATATCAAACTCTTTCCTAAGAAGTTTCTTTTTATTTTTTAAAATTTCAGTACTTCCTAGACATTTCTTTTCAAGCTTTTGCCACAGATCTTTTGCATTTGAATAGTCGATCAAAGAAATGATGTCTTCTCGGACAGATTGGAATAGCAATGCCACACACTTTTGTTTAGCTACAAACGAATCAATCTCATCAATCGATGTTAAAGATTCACCATTCTTGTTTCCGTTCTCATATCCGTTCTTCAAACTTTTCCAACTTGGAAATGCAAAGGCCATCATCCAATCTTCAAACTTTCTGGACCATCGGCTGTACTCCTCGATAGCCATAAGCTTTGGTGGTTTATTGAATGTCCCAAACGCACTTTCCGATTCCCAAGCTTCCTTCTTCCTTTCTTTTGGTGGATTCTCGTTCGTATTGCTTGAAGACGTATCATTGTTTCCGGAATTTCCTGTGAATGCGTACATGTCGCTGAACGGATTCAAGAAAATATCATCCATTGTGAATATACCTGCAAAATCAGTCAACACTTAGAAAAATTTTCGAAATTTTTGAAAAACAGTGACACAAAAGCGGATCTATCTGTGTGAATGACAGATAAGCGGATCTGTAAAGTCCAGATAAGTGGACCATATGATATTCGTATGAGCGAAAGTCCAAATAAGCGGACCTCTTAAGCGAACCACGTATTGTTCGTATAAGCAAAAGTATCAATTTATCCGTTCGAGCGGACCTAACAAATGTCAGTTCGAGCGGACCTGAAGAGCGAATCTGTTACTTGATCTAACGAGCGAACCTGAAATGTAAGTTCGAGCGGACCTGAATATGTCCGTTCGAGCGAATCTACCAGCGAAAGTGTCTGAACAAGCGAACCAGATTGATTATTTCAAGCGAATCTAATGTCTTATAAGCGGATCTATCGATGTCCGAAAAAGCGAATCTTAGTTTTTACCCAGGTTTAACCATTTTTAATTTGAATTTTATCCTGAAACTTTCTAGGGTTTGTTATTTGTATGTTTTACATGTTATACTCAATTTTCAGACTATTTCAACCGTAGGAACCACTTTAAACAGAAAAAGTATGAGAGAAAGTGAGTAGAAAAGAGAGATTTCTGCAGATTCAAACTGTAGTAGTATGAACTCCTCGTCCTGAGCTCTGATACCACTTATTGGACCGTGTTCCGACCCTGTAAAGTCAGTCGAGACAGTTCATCTTCACGTATAAAGGCAAAATCAGTATATGTGAAGTTACACAGCTTGTCCTTTCCAATTCCTTTGTTTTTATTGCTTTCTGAAATGAATTTGACAGAGTTTCGTTCCACAAGCACACATACATGTCCGCTCGAATGAACACAAACATCAGGTACTTATAGAGGTGAATGGTTCGCTCCAAAGTGACATGTCGTATGAGCGAACCATACACTTTGACTAATAAGCGAACCTGCCCTGATGTCCTATAAGCGAACCTATCTAGAACCCTATGAGCGGACCTACTAACTAATGTTCACAAAAGCGAACCTACAATCATAAAATACATATTTTGACATTCTAGACCCTCTGATAACCTATCTTGACCTAAGACTTCACGTAGACGTAGTCAACAGACGTTCCATGCATCAACATGGGGAGTCTGAATTGGAGTATTATTACCGCACTTACACACAGGATCGAAGTACAAGTTATCACCGACCCCCCTGGACTGTTATGTAGGGGGATGATATTTCCAACGATCCTTCCGCTTGTAGGGAAATTTTGGGTGGCCTGGGCACCCCGTTTGAAGTTGATCGCGCTCGTGCCGCATCCCATGAACTTCGCATCAACCAACTTTCCACCATGCTTGTGGGAAGTTCCATAGTGGCGCACGCCATTATGGAGGACTATAAGTTGTTAAGTCGGAGGGAGGAAGAAGCTGCACGGATGCGGGCTGAGGCGGAGAAGTTGGTTAGAGCTGCTCGCGCAGGTGCGGAGCAGCTTGAAAAAGATAAGGCTGCTTTTGAGAAGCATAAGCAGACTGAGGAGTGGGCTGCAACCGCCGAGCTTAAACAGGTGCGTACTCTTGCCAAGTTACTTTCTGAGGAGCGTAAGAATTGGAAAGAAACACTTTCCAGTGAGCGCAAGACATGGAAAGAATCTTGGGCTAAACAGAATGAAAATCTGTTTCGTGCTCGCCAGGAGTTGGCCAATCTGAAGGCAGCAAACGCTGCTTTGGCCAAAGAGAAGGTTGCGGCCGAGGCAGCTGCAGGCAGGGCTAAGGAGGATGAGGCCCGGACCGCGAAGGCTCTTGAAGAGGCCAAGAAGGCGGGGGCTCGTTTTGCTAATGCCCTTGATGAAGCGAATGCTGACCGCACTCGCTTAAACCAGACCGTTGTGAGCCTCCAGGTATGGTTTGCTTTTCCTGTTTTATTCTTCCTTCTGCCTTTCGAGAATGTTTACTAATTTTGTGCAAACTGCTTCTTGCTTTTGAAAGGCTGAGGTTCAGACTCGCGAGGCTAAGCTTGCAGACATTACTGCCCGTGTGACTGTAGCGGAAGAGCGGGCTAATGAGGCTGTCGAGGCCAGAGATGCCCTGACCTCTTCGTTTAACCAGCTTGAGGCTGGCCGTGAGTGGATGCGGAGTCACGGTATTGCGCATGTAAGTATCTCGTGCCTTTGTATTTACTTGGATTAGCACGTGATGATCTTATTGTTCTTTTGTTGCAGATTGTTCAAGCTATCATGGATGCGCCTGAGACCGCCACTGGTATAGACTTGATCAAGCAGCGTGCCCGTGATGCTGGTTTTAAAGCTGGTTATAACCGCTGCATCGGCCATATAAACATTTTGTCTAGAGGCGGCTATACTGATGAGCGGTCCGGGTTTTGTGACGTGGACACCGAAGCGCTTCTTGAGGCGACCGTTGCATCATTTTATGACATGTCTCTCTCTTCTGTTGAGAAGCTTGATGAATGCTTAGATGCAGCGGATTATGTAGACCGGTTGCGGATGCTATATGCCGATGCGGAAGAGGAAGATACTGCTGGTGACGGCCAAGATGGCGCGAGCACTAGTGTACAAAGTAGGACTAGGTTAGCCTGCGTGCCCCTTTTTTGTTTTCCTCTTTGTATATGTTAGAACTTTATGTAAATCTGTTGTGCACCATGTGGGTGCATGAATTTTTTGAATATAAAGTTTAACTGCTGCTCAATTTGTACAAGTGTTTTTACTTCTTGCATGTTTGAACGTGTGTATACGGAACTCTACCCATTGTGAATGGGATTGAGTATACTCTATACATTTGTCGTATGAGTATGAGTCAATTCCATCGTTTGCCCTGTTGGGGTTTAGGAATTGTGTAAGTTTTGTAAAAACTTGTGTATCCGGGACTCTACCCATTGTGAATGGGGTTGAGTATACTCTAACCTTTGTCGTATGAGTATGCGTCAATTCCATCGTTTCCCCTGTTAGGGTTTAGGAATTGTGTAAGTTTTGTAAAAACTTGTGTATCTGGGACTCTACCCATTGTGAATGGGGTTGAGTATACTATAACCTTTGTCGTATGAGTATGAGTCAATTCCATCGTTTGTCCTGTTAGGGTTTAGGAATTGTGTAAGTTTTGTAAAAACTTGTGTATCTGGCCGGATAGACACTTAATGTTTTGCCTTTGCTGGCCTATTACAATATTTGTGTGTGGTTAGCACTTTTTATGGGTATCGCGAATGAAAATTTTGCCAATCTGTTTTTGCGGATACCGCAAAGTGGAACACGCATTTGTAATAGCAGTAACAAACAATATTGCATTGAATTGCTCGTTTATTTATTTGCAAATGGCCTGCGGCCCCGATAGGTTACATGGAAATCTAAAAAACATGGCTTACATGTAGCAGCGTCTAAGCTGTTGTGCATTCCATGTGCGTGCGATAGTTTCGCCTTCTAACGTTTGTAGTTTATACGCGCCTTTGCCCAAGACCTCTTTGATGAGGTAGGGTCCTTCCCACTTGGGGGCAAGTTTTCCTGGGCGCTCAGCGTTAGATGCTTCGTTATCGCGAAGGACGTAGTCTCCCGGGTTACATGTACAAACCCGCACACGTGAATTGTAGTATTTTTCAAGCTTGGTTTTGTACTTGGCCTCGTTGATGGCAGCGTTTTCGCGCCTTTCTTCTAGGAGGTCCAAGTCAAGTCTGCGTGCTTCATCGTTGGCTATTCTGTTGATAGCCAACATTCGAGGTGAAGGAAGCCCTACTTCCGCGGGGATTACCGCTTCTGAGCCATAGACCAGGCTGAAGGGTGTCTCTCCGTTGCTTGTTTTTGGGCTTGTTCGGTGAGCCCATAAGATGCTTGGGAGTTCATCGACCCATCCACGCCTGGCTGTTCCTAACCTTGCATTGATGCCTTCGACTAAACTTTTGTTGATACTCTCAACTTGGCCATTCCCTTGCGGGTGTGCCACGGAGGAGAATATGTGTTCAATATGTAGTTTTTCAAGCCATTTTTGAAATTCGTCGGCGGCAAAGTTGGTGCTGTTATCGGTAACGATGCACATTGGTAGACCGAAACGGCAGATGATGTGTTCCCAAATGAATTTCCTTGTTATCATAGCAGTGGTTGAGGCAAGTGGTTTTGCTTCTACCCATTTTGTGAAATAATCGACAGCTACTATGATAAATTTAACCGCACCTGGTGCGTCTGGGAATGGTCCGACCATGTCGATTGCCCATTTTTGAAAGGGCCATGCGGTGGTGACCGGGATCAAGTTGTTCTTGGGGCGCAAGGTCTTGGGGGCATGTCGTTGGCAATTAATACACTTGCGCAATTCTTTGACGGCATCCAAGTGCATGCCGGGCCAGTAATACCCAGCATTCATGATTTTAGCCACTACTATGCGTGGTCCTGCGTGTATGCCGCACATTCCCTCGTGTATCTCTCTGATGAGGTATGTGGCATCTTGGGGGTCGACGCAGCGTAGGAGTGGGCCCAGGTATGATTTGCGGTATAGGATATCGTCTCCTATTTCATAATGGCACGCTTTGTATTGCAACTTGCGTGCCTCTGACTTGCTTTCGGGAGTCACACCTGATTGCAAGTATGCAATGATTGGTGTCATCCAGGATGTTGTGCCGTACTGGATGACATTGACTTGGCGCAGGGGTACTGAGGGATTCTGCAGAATTTCGACGCGTATCTCCTTTGCCAGGTGTTGGAAGCTGGTGGACATGAGTTTTGACAGTGCGTCCGCGGATTTGTTTTCACTTCTGTTGATATGGCGGATATTGAAGGAAGTGAATTTTTATTTTAGTTGCAAGGCTTGCTCGAGGTAGAGGATCATGATATCCCCTTTTGCGGTATAGTCACCGCGCACCTGCCCTGCAACTAACAAAGAGTCGACGTGTGCTTCCAGATGTTGTACGCCGAGCTTAACTGCTAGACGTAGCCCTGCCAATAGAGCCTCATACTCTGCCTCGTTATTTGTGCTTTTGAAATCAAGGCGGATTGCATAGGTAAGCTCCTGGCCATCGGGGCTGACGAGTCGCAGACCTGCGCCCGCACCTTCTTCGTTGGACGCACCATCGGTAAAAAGTGCCCATATTTCTGAATAAGGTGGCGGTGGTGCAGGGTTTTGTTCTTGTTCGCATTCTTGGATGCGATTTGCCGGTACCTCGGCGACGAAATCTGCCAGGACTTGGCCTTTGATTGCGGGGCGCGACTTGTAGTTTAGCGTGAGTGCGCCCAGCTCAATTGCCCATTTTGCTAACCTCCCAGAGATGTCAGGTTTGGATAGGATCGGGCCGATCCTGTGGTTGGTTAACACCGTTATGACGTGATTTGCGAAGTAGCGTCGCAACCGTCTTGATGCGTGTACTAGTGCTAGTACCAACTTCTCCATTATTGAATATCTTGTTTCTGGGTCGTTGAGCATCTTGCTGATGTAGTAGATGGGTGTTTGAACTCCCTCCCGCTCCACTATCAGTACCGCACCCACCGCATTGTCTGTGGCAGATAGGTATAATATAAGTGGTTCGTCTTTGCGTGGCGCGGTTAGGGTTGGGAGTTGTATCAAACACTCCTTCATTTCCCGGAAGGCATCTTCAGCCTTTGCGATCCATTGGAATTGTTCTTTCTTAAGACAGTTCCGTAGGGTCTTGATGAAAGGATAAGATTTAGCTGCATGGTTGGCTAAGAATCTATTTAGCGTGGCTAGCCTGCCGGCAAGTCGTTGCATCTCTTTCATCGTTGAAGGCGATGGCATGCGGTCGATCGCCTGAACTTTTTCCGGGTTTACTTTGAATCCATCTTTGGTTACGATGAATCCAAGGAATTTGCCTTCTTCCATTCCAAACGAGCATTTCCCTGGATTGAGCTACATATTGACGCTTCGCAGAGTTTGGAATGTTCTTTTGATATCAGCGAGCATGGTATCTTCTTCCATGCTCATGACGACCAGGTCGTCCGTGTAGATTTCGACACTTTTGCTGATTTGCCCGCGGAAAGTGTCGTTCATCAGTTTTTGATAGGTTGCGCCCGCGTTGCGCAACCCGAACGACATTTTTGTATAGCAGTAATTTCCGGTAGGGGTGCGGAATGCCGTTTTGTCTTCGTCCTTGATGGCCATCTGTACCTGGTAGTAGCCTTTGTAAAAATCGAGGAAGCACTTCCAACGAAATGGTGCAAGGTTATCGACCTTTTCGTCGATTTCCGGAAGTGCGTAACAATCCTTGGGACAGGCTTTGTTGAGGTCTTTGTAATCGACACACATGCGCCAGCCCTCGGATGGTTTTTCTACCATGACCGGGTTGGACAACCAAGTCTGGTACTTGACTTCCCGCAGGATGCCTGCGGAGAGCAGTTCTTCGACCTGCTCACGCATCGCCTGGTTTTTTGCGGATCCAAGGTGGATCACCGGCTTGATACCTGGTAAGGTATTCAAGAAATGTTGCGCAATGTCACGTGGGACCCCGGTCATGTCTGCGGGTGCCCACACAAAAATATCTTGGTTCCTGAAGAGCAGCTGCTTTAGGTGCGCTCTGGTGTTGGGGGACAAGGCGTGGCCCAACGTGACCTTTTGTTCTGGGCATTTTGCGTTGAGAACCCATTTTTCTGGTTGGTTGTTGGGGGTTGGCCTTGCTATCTTGGTTGGGCGCAGTTCGCCTGACGTCATAACTTCCCTGCGTGCATAGATTATCGCGACCCCTGTTTCAGTTGGGAAACCGATTGCAGAGTGGGGTACGGATGTAATCATGTTGAAATCACCTTGGGATTCTCTCCCAAGGAGCACGTCAGATTTGGAAGTATGAGGTAAAACCATGAAGTTTACCTCTTCTGTTCGTGTGTGCCTTCCGCTGGTGAGGCGCACAGGAAACGTAATTTGGCCAAGGGGAAAGACAGTTTCCCCTGCGAACCCGGCCAACGGGTAATCCACTGCTTGCAACCGATCTTTGTCTTCCTGATCGAACTGGTTGAAGCACTGCTCGTATATGATATCAGAAGTACTGCCCGGGTCGATGAACAATCGCTCGGTGCAGTAATGAGCTAGTTGGCCGGTGATAACGACGGCGGGCCTGTCGCGCGGACCGCCTCAGACTTTTGGGAAGACGACTTGCTCGTCTTTCCAGTCATTGTCCGGTCTTCTCGCCGCCTTGCGCGGCCTTCCTTTGCCTCCATTGATCATATGGGTCGAGGCCACATACATGGTCCTCTTCCCGGAGGAGGTGCCCTCGCCATGGGGGGTGATGCGTTTGGTGGCTTTTTGTCCACCTGGAAACAAGTGTTGCAGCTTTCCCTCCTTTAGGGCTCGCTCAACCTCCAGTCGGACACTGATGCAGTTGTTTGTTGTATGGCCCGAGTCCTTGTGGTACTCACAATAGAGAGTGAGATCTTGATTTTTCTTGGACTTCATTGGTTGGGCCGGTCGCAGGGTCTGTGCGTCCGTAAGGAGGACTTCGCTTGGCGACTTGGTGATCTCGGTCCAGTTGCGGTCCCAAGATTCTTTCTTTGACGCCCGGTTATCCCGTTGGGCGTTAATTGTTGCCCTGGCGTCAAACTGGTTGGTACGCGGGAAGTATGGTTTGGAATCGCTGCCGCGATTCCCTGCGTCCCGGTTGCGCTTATTGTTGCGCTTGGGCTCGTAGCGGGAGGTTTGGCCTTCCGCTTGGGGCAGTGTCTTTGTGAGGTGCGGTTTAAGGGACCGCTGAGTCTGGGCGTATGTCTTGACCGCAGTCATGACATCCTCCCATTTCTTCGGCAAGCCGTCTTTGCCGGAGATAGTCATAACCATCTGTTCATCTCTGACGGCTTTGATGAAGTGGTTACGTGCCATTTGGTTGGCGACGTCGCCTATCTTCAGGCATTCTTTATTGTATCGAACGACGAATGCTTCGAGAGATTCGTCGTCCCTTCGCCAGATATTCATGACGTCCATCGTATCACGTACGTGACGTCGCTACTGGCTGAAATGTGCGAGGAACTTTGCATGTAGTTCCTCAAATGAGGCCAGTGATCCTACTGGCAAAGAATCGAACCAAGCCCTGGCCAGACCCGTCAGGGTCTGGGGGAAAAAATGACACCAGGTAGGCTCGTCCCACTTGCCGTTGCACCCTGCGCCCATGAAAATGTTCATGTGATCGTCCGGGTCGGACGAACCGTTGTATTTCCCAATGTTGAATAGGAATTTTGTGGTGGTGACATGGGCGTGTGCGATTCTTCGGGCGAATTTGGAGTTTTCGGCCGCGGCCCTTGGCCTGTAGGGTTGGTTCTCGGGGCGCTTTGCAGCGCGGAGGTATGTGTTGCGGGGGTGAGTGGGATGAGAATAGTTGCATCTTCCCGGTATGCTGCTAGTGTCGTGAGAATCTCCGCAATATGTATGGTCGTCCGGGTCGGTGCGGCCATACCCTTCATGTTGGGGCAGCGGTCCCAGCCGGCTTTGTATGCCGGAACCGCGGTGGGCTGTGGATTGCCGCTTGTTATCGCCTTGGGGGCCCTAGCGGCTTTGTATTGGGCCTCTGGTGCGAGACCCATATGAGGAATCGTCCTCATTTATTGTGCGGACCTCACAGTAAGAGGATCCGCGGTCTTCACGCCTGCTTCTGGAGGCTGGATGTGAGGGTGCCCTGCCGTCGTATTGTAAAATACAACCCGCAGGTGTATGTGGTGCCGGGGTAGGCCCGGCTTGTATTTGTGCTTCAGCGCAAGCTCGGTTGTATGTTGCGGCCAGCAGGGCTGCCTGCTGGTCATACCAGGTGTGAGGGTCCATGTCTGGAGGGATCACAGATGCGTACTGTGATAGGTCGTGTCCGAACGTTAGGGATGGACCCCTTTGTGTTGATGTGCCAATGTGGCCAGGATTTAGGTATGGGGGAGCGATCCCCGCATTTCTTGGGTTGATGGGGTTTAGGTTATCCCCGGTTGTAACACCTCGAAATTTTGTGTCCAATAATGTATTGACACGTGTCTTAAGTTTACACGTGGCATATTATATTTAATAAAGGACTAATGTTGACAAACCTTGAAAATATATAAATTCGAGGGTTATAAATGTCAAACAAGGGTAAGTATACTGTATAGTAACCCTAAATGGTGCTCGTACCTTCAAACGAATAAATCATGGATCGTACGGAAGCGAAACGCGGGAGAAAGTGAGAGATTACAAGCTGCGGGGGTTAACTGTGTCAACATGTTTAATTATACCTCTGAGTGACCCTTTGACGTACCCGAGGCTTTGTAACAGTAAAATACGCTCACTAGAATGTACTATATAAATTCCGTGAAGTTCCGTTTTAAAACGAGAAAGATATGATCAAATTCATACGAGAAGGGTTAAAAGCGTCAACAATGAAAATTAAGGCTTTCCGAATAACTAACAAGATAACCGGGGACTTAACAATGCGGGTAAATAACACGAGGCCCTTAGTTGTAAATAATAAAGGGTCAAATCGCAAAGTTACCCTTCAAACCCGAAAGGTCAGGTTAATAATTACAGAAGATTTCGTTATTAATTACCAGATTCTAGTCATGATTACAAAAGATTTAAAAAACCTGAAAAACAAACCTCTCGCGGGCCGCGTAAAGGTTTGGGTTAAGTTGAGGCGGGCCGCGAGCCTCCTAGTTGAACGCGTCTAATTTTAAACTTCAGGCGGCCCGCGTAAAAAGTGCATGATTCTTCCATGCGGGCCGCGTGAGACGCCCAGATGCAGAATGTTTGGACAGACTTGCCTTTTGAGCTAGTGAACGACCAAATGAGCAATAAGTGAAGCATGGGTGCCCTCTACTTGCCTCCTAGCATCAAGGGCCACCTGCCCATCATCCATACTCACTTGTATACTGATGTGTGATGATCTAGAGGCCTTTCTTGCACTATAAATAGGCATGCTTGGTTCACAACTAAATCACACATCAAAACACACCTTCTGCTCATTTCTCAAGCTCCCAAGCTTTCTTCTAACTTTCCTAAGTCGTGCACAAGTCTCTGTAAGTATGCCAAACCTTCTATGCCCGTGTTTTTGCTTAGTTTAGCCTAAAAGTCAATCCCTCGTAACTAACGATTGACTTTGCGATAAATCACGAATGGTTCAGTGAATTGTCGAATCAAAAGTAGTTATGTGTTGGTATTTATGTGGGTAATAAACCTCTAAAAGGGTTCCCACTGATCACCACTCTAACTAGTTCAAATGTCGAGTCAAACGCATGCTTAAAAAATCAACAGAAAGCCGTTTTTGCGAATCTTGCATAATCTGTAATGTATATGCTATGAAACCTGTTTTGATGATCATAAAACATGATATTAAGTATATAAACTTGTCGAAACTCGTTTGATTCGGCCATTTGATATATTGACCCGGTTCGGAGCCGAATGTCGCAAAAGTTTGACTTTTGCTTTGACTTTAGTTCTGACCCGTTTTAGTACAATGTAGATATGCTTTAGGACTCTCTTAGGAACAGGTCACGTGATGGTATCACCCTCTGTGACCGGTTCGTTGTTTGTCCGAGTCTTTTACGCACTTCCGTTAATTACTTAAAAGTTGACCGTAACGCCCTTTTTAAAATAAAACGAGTATTTTGGACACGTGAAGGGACCATAACCTTGCTTACTAAATTCTAAGCATGTCCCTAAAGTTTCACGCCAATCCGAGGTCTAGAATGAGAGTTATGCTAAATAGCGCATTTATAAGAAACTTTTGTAATAAACGGCGCAATTAGCATAACACCTACCTAAACCAAGATTTCGTCACCAAAACTTTTACCCACTGTAGTAAAATAATATTTTGGGATTTTTAAAGATTTTTAATTAATTTTAACCTGCTCATAACCTGCGGTTATGGCTACGGTTCGGTAAATACCGAATATGCCCTTTTCGGCCAAAACTTGAGTTCTACAAGGTCTTTTGACCCGATTCCACTTGCTACTGATTTTAAATAATAAATAAGATATTTTAGACTTATCAAACTGATCGGGAAACTCAGGTTTCCTGTAGAACTCATAAATCCCTTTAAAAGTCTTTAAAATGACCGGAAAACCCCTACGGGGCGTATAATGAACTAAAACTCGTTACGGGCATTATGGAAGGTATCCTACTGATACCACAACCTCTTTAAAGTATATTGACTTAAGAAAACAGTGTAGGACTCCTACGGTTACCCGTTGCGCCTATTGCGCGCACGGTTCGGCTTATGTAACTAGTTTACATAAATTAGCCGATACGGGTCAAACCATATCATTTTGACCTCAAAATCCAGAGTGTGAATATTAAACCCATATAAAACAAGTCTCCGAACTTGTGGGTCAGAATCACATTCCATTCTCGGTTTTCGCCTTTCACGCGATTAAACCGTATCTATCCCTCGAAACCAACCGGTCTAGGCTACGGCTAATATAAAGACCCGTTAGGATTATAATAGGTTATTTTAAAACCTTCGTTCCAGAATAAGGAGCCCCAGTAAAAGATATCTGTGATTTAACTGATTAAGGACAATACTTGCAAAGGTAAATACTTTTAACTTATTTTCCCTTATACGGGCTTGGGTTACGGTATATAATATACCGCTTGATTGAGCATCAAATCTTCCATCGCTTAGGTGGTTAATTGAATAATTTGATCGGCTCAATTAAACAGTCTTGTTACTTAAAACCCTTTGGGGGGGTTAATGACCATGTCCCAGATATCCTTGGCATCATTCGAAGAAATGGCCACGACCTTGACAGTCGGGTGTAGGCGTACACCCGGTTTTATGTCTATGCTATTAAAAGACGTAGCCGATGGTTTACCCACCTCGGTTTTACGCAACATGGTGTGTCTATTGATCTTTAACCCGGACAGGATCCGGGCTACTGAACGCATAGAAGGAACATGTAATTCGTTCACAAGATTATAATTTTAAATAATTCTCCCAAGAGATAAAAGAATTTGTGCCTCGTGCATTCAAATCAATTTTAATAAACATTTTACAAAAGAGTCGGTTGAATGTATTTACCAGTGTAAACTGACGTATTTTCCCCAAAAAGATTAAGTGCAGGTACTACACGAAATCGGCTGGCAATAGCTCCTTAGCATCTTAAGAAGTCTCGCAAGCTTGATGTCTTATCTGTTGAACAACATTTTTATTTATTTTGATCCCTCCTGTGGATACTGTTCAACTACTTGTGATACATTTGATATTATAGTAAATTGTTGAATCATATTTATCTTTATGCTTCCGCTGTGCATTTATACATTGTGGTTTGACTATATTGTTGCCAACTACGTCACGGTAATCCCCCACCGGGCCCACCGGTGATACACGTGGAAATCGGGGTGTGACACCGGTAGTGTTATGTATGCGATCTGACATGATCTTTTGAGAGGAAGAGGGATGGTACAAAAAAGTGCTTAAGAGTAGCGGTGGGCGCCAATGATGAAACAATGGTTAACCGGGCAGGGTTAACACACTGGTCTCGTCAAGAAAGGTTAATCCCTTCCTCTCGAGGATCGCTGGCTGGATTGCCTGCCGGTCGATCTCCTGCACAAGGAAACAAACCGTGACTCGTAACAAGGAGGATGGGGTGGGGGGTGCTCCTTGTTACCACTCTCCGGCGTGAGAATCAGTAGTCTGCTTGGGATGCAAAGTATGATAGTAGTAGTAGTGAGAGAGTTGTCAAGAGAGATACCTCAAACCTGGTTTGGGGTTGGTATTTATAGCCGAGGAGTGAAGGAGGAGGTGGATGGATAGACTGACGGCATGCTGCACCTTTGCAGGTGTGTCAGGCATGTCGGCTATGGAGGTGACGCCACGTCAGTCTGTCGCTTACGTAGACCTGATAGGCTGCTGCCATTGGTGCTACTTGCTCTGTGGTGTCAGTCCCACTTGCTGAGTGTATAGGATGCGGTGCGGGCCGCATCGCTGTTTTCGGTAACTGTAGACGTTCCGGCTTCTCACTCTTTGATCAAGAAATACGCGAGATGCGGTGCCAAGCCGCATCGTCGTCCGTGGTGACTGTTGCTGTTATCCAGCTCCCTTTTATTGATAGAAGTGTTCACTGGATGCGGTGCTAGGCCGCATTGCTGTGAACGCTTCCGTTTTCATACACCAGATGCGGTGTCATGCCGCATCACTATACCGTTCTCATATTCCAGGTGAGTCCTCCTCCATCATTAGGCAGATTAGATTTAACCACTGTGTCGGCGCGTTCCCGGGCAGACACAGGTAGGTTGTTAGCTAGTGGGGGTTTTGATAAGGATAATGGTCACTCACGGTCGATGCTGACGCGAGATCTGGGACCATACCCCTTCAATGAGCTTTGTGGAGACATTTGTTCTAAAGCCTTGGGATTTGGCTCATAACTTGCAAACGGTGAAGGCTTGTTGTTGCTTGATGTACTAGACGAAACACCGGATGTTGAATCTGCACTGAACGCTGTCTGAATCTTCGGGCACAGATTCGTTGTTGCCGAAGAACTTCCTTTGTAATATAGTGAAACATCTTGTTGAACATTTGCAGAATTCATCTTTCTGATCTTCATCAGTTCAAGTTCATGTGCTTCGATCTTTTCAATGAATGAACTGAGGTTAAATCCAACATACTCTAAGTTGTTTTTCAACACCAAAAGATAAGTTCCCCATTCATCATATGGCCAGGCATCTGCCAGTTTATCAACCCACTCTTCATCAGTTTTCTCAATACCCAAATGCTTCATTTCAACAACTAGGTGACAATATCTCTCGATCAACTGTTTTGTTGTTTCACCTTTAATTCCCCTGAAGATGTCAAATTCTTTCTTCATCAAAGCAGTCTTGCTTTTTATCATTGATACACTTCCCAAAAACTTCACTTTCAAAGCATGCCACACTGATTGTGAATTATCTTGATGTTGCAGTAACACTAAGATATCTTCTTTAATCGCGTGTTGAAGAGTACCCATCATCTTCTTTTCTGCCTTGAAATCTTCTTATTCAGTTTGTGTCAAACTGCTAATCGACTTCTCAAGACCCAAACCATCCTTAGGAGGAACATATTTCGATTCGATCTTCATCTAACACTCGAAATGGTTGGCTTGTACCCATGTTTTAAACCTTCCAGACCACCCAGCATACTCATCAATATTCATCAACTTTGGAAGTTTCTGCATCGTTCCGAGTTCATTCTCCATATTCACGTTTTGCACGATACTGGCTGGGTTTTGTGCTGCTGTCATCCCTCCACCGGCAAAGAAGTTATAAAATTCTTGATTGTCCATTTTATGAAATCAGTTTACCGAAAAAATTTTCACGTTTTGAAAACAGATCTTTTCAAGCGAAATTAGCTTTACACACAAACATGACTTTCAAACGAAATTACCAACACAATGGACTTTCAAACGGAATCAGACCTTCACGCGAAATTAAGTTTCAAGTGGAATTACCTTTCAAACAAAATTAGCCTTTTTTCAAACGAAATTACACCTTCAAGCGAAATAAGGTGTTATTTCGAACGAAATTAGTAATTTGGTGTGAAATTAGCCAAACGGAATTACCTTTCAAACGAAATTAACTGTATTTCAAACGAAATCAGTAATTCCGTGCGTAATTACCTCAAATTTTTCAAACAAAATTATGTGTTCGTTCAAACGGAATTAACTGTTTGGCCCATTTTTGTCAATTTTACTTTGAATTTTGATCTGATTCTCTCAATGGTTTGTTAAAACTGTATTATACACACAATATCAGAAAATCAGTCCATTTTGTTCGTTAAATTGTCCAGAAGTCCAAGAATGTGTAGAAAAATGCACTAATTCAAGTGTATTGATTCATCACTGGCTCTGATACCAATTGTAGGATCGTTTTACCAACCAAATGAGTCAATCAGAGGCAATACACAACTGTTTGAGAGGCGGAATCAAACAAACAGCTTAGAATCAGTGAAGAATTGAGTAGAAACAAAGTATTTCACTTTAAAACAAGCTTCTCATTCAAAATAGACTTGATTACACGGTAGAATTTCAGCAGCACTTCGTGACACACTAGCTAATTCCGTGCCAAATGAGAAGCTAAACACACCTATATATAGGCCACCTAATTCCGCTTGAAACATACCATGACAGTTCAAACGGAATTACCTAATGTAATTCCGTGCGGAATTACACAAGACCATTTCAAGCGGAATTACATTAAACACTCCTAAACTGTACATATTTGACACTTTTGACCCCTATACATCATGACCTAGACTTAAGACGTAGGTTATAGACATCGTGCACCAACACCATCCGATTGGACTACCATCCGATCGAGTGACAAACTGCGGTGAACTTGTTCTCACTAAAGTGTTCAACCAATCGGGTTGTCGTCCGCTCGAACGTTCGTCCGATCGACTGACCTAAAAGGTAGAGATACTTCTGTGTTTTCAAAATGCTACAACGAAAACTTCAAAAGTCAAGCCATCATACACAAACACATCCTTCCCAAAGTAAGTAACAATCCACTCGAAAGGTCACCCGATCGGATGACCATCCGAGCGGACTGTCACCCGAACGACCGGCTATCCGATCGGACTACCATCCGATCGAACTACTGTCCGACCCACTTGCACACTGCATCGTTTTACGCGTCGCTTATCGTTTGCTATCGTTCTGATCAGGCTAACCCTACTCTCTAGCGCTCCCTTCAATCCATCAAATCGTTGTGAATATACTCGATCCCTTTTTGCTTTATGCACTTTGGGGTGTTACATACGTTACTTATTCTAAATCACATCAACACACTACGCAATACTTTAATCGCTAACCAATTACCGCATGTTATACATGACTTAATGAATGCTTGTTTGTTATGTTTACACATGGAATGCTGTCTACCTGCCTTAGCAACGATAGTACTATTTGTTTGGACTCAGCACTTGTTCACTCAGGGGTTGTTAAGGACAATTTGTTACGTGGCTGATTGTGGTGAGTGTGTATTACGAACTGCCTCGGGCAGTCAACTCGCAGTCATTGGTATCGATAGGTTCATGTTGATAACTAACATGCCTCATTTTACACTGTGTACGTGCTGGTTATGCGTAACGATTTCGAACTCTATTATATCTATTAAACTTGTATGTTCACCTTTACACTATGTGTATTGACTTTTACTTTAACGTATGTGACAGGTGCTTAGGATGCTTATTTGCTTAGTTGTCGGTAATAAACAATTGTCTATAATAAAAATCTGAGTTGTCGGAACAGAACAATTTGAATAGATCTTTTCTGTAATAATTGTATTATCTTTTATGACATGGTATGGGACATGTTGCTTTAAATAATTGGTAAATATAGTTGTTATGGAAACTTCTGGACAATCTGTTTCGCTCAGTGTCGTGCCCCAATAATTTTGCCATCGGTTGGGGTGTGACAATTACAGTGGTGGTTGACGTCTTCATGATACAGAGAGGTGGTGCTGGTGTGGTGTGGTGTGGTGGTCATGGTCATGGTGGAGGTGGCTAGAAAGGTATGGTGCTGGTTACGCACAGAAGTAGGCATATGAGTTTGTGCATATACATTAATATTATTAAGAGTTTATATTGTTAACAATAATAATAATAATAATAACAATAATAATAAATAATTATTATTTTTATTTATATAATCTTA